>NW_017387301.1:165110-725263 GCF_001636725.1 Cordyceps fumosorosea ARSEF 2679
TGGGTGGTGGGGGGTGGCCACAGCTGCCGATTGCCAGCTGCTGCCAGCTGCCAGCTGCCAGCCAGTGACAAACAGGCCAATTCGGCTTTGCCAGCTCTTCAGCTCTCTTTCTTCCTTGATTCTGTCTCTATTTCGTTTACCGTACTGATTATTCTTCTCTTTGAATTTATCGAATCAATTCTCAACCGCATCAATTCGTCATCTCTCGCCTTGGCTGCCATCACCGCCTCACCTCTCACCTCAAACACTCAACTCTCCTCGGACCTGCCGTCCACCTCTTCCCTCTCTTGGTTCCGGGCCCAATCCACCCACACCAAAAACTCACATAGCTTCCTCTTCCTCTTTCCTCTTCCTCTCGCTTTCTCGCTCGCGCCCTCTCCCTCTTCGCCCTCTGACCTCCGACTCACTTCGTCGTCTCTTCTCCGCTACCATAACGCTACCAATATTGATTGCTCGCCTCTCCAAGCTTGCTTGGTTCTCGAATCTCTAGATCGTCTCCGGCTCGGACTAAGCTTTTTTCTACTTTGCCTCGCTCGCATCCGCTTCCCACTCGACCGCCGCCGCCGCGCACCAGTGACCACCCGCTACCAACTCTACCAACTCAAACGCTGCCGCTACTCAAACTCTCTCTTTGCCTCGCCTCGCTGTTCTCTTTATTTTATTCAAATTCATCCTTACCTGTTTCTCATCTTCGACCATAAATGCTACCGATAGCCACAGCTCTCAACGCATGTAACTTCGCCCACAACCTTCTTACCACTGCCGTCTCGCCTCGCCTGCTTGACACTTCCTCGAGGCATCACTCTCGTTTGAGCTCTCGCCTGCACCAAACCTTCTCATTTGCGCCCGCACAGCTTGCTCGCATTTGACCTCGTCCGCAACGCCTTGGGCTTCTCCGAGCTCCCGCAAACTACTTACCTACCCATCAACATACCCAAACCCATCACGGCGTCGCACCCAGTTGCGCATGGTGGGGTCAAGATGCCGCCTCGTTCATCTCTAACTTCGTCCTTTTCCGTCACGGATGCCGACAATGAGGTCATCTGCCCTCTAAATAATCAAGATGGCTCCAGCTGCCGTAAAAGATGCGTCGGCGTAAGTCTCCATCCTCCCGCCTGTCCATTTCCTACCCATTGCTCGCCGCCCGCTCGTTCTCGGCGGAGCATTGTCAGCCATCGCCAAGACCTTCATTTTCCCAAAATAATCGCTGCTTTGCTGGTCTTCATCAGGCCCCTGACCGTCTCCTTCCCCAGGAAAAACGCTTTCGCTCCATGCAGGAACACATCCGTCGAGCTCATCCCGAGCATTATATTCCCAAGCTACCCGCCACCGAGGAGAGCTTTCTATTAATGGTCCGAACGCCGCCTTCCGAACGCCCCCCCGCGGACCCAAGTTCAGCTCCCTCTGCACAAGGTGCGTATTCTTTTATCTTCCGCCTCTTTTTCTCACTCTTTTCTCATGCTTTTTTTCCTATGTCCTTCCTGTCACTTCGGAAGGAGAAGAATCCGAAAGAGCCAAAATACAGCATTTGAACACACAAGCTAACCTAATTGTCATAGGCTTACATCAGCGCCAAAATGACTACCGACACAATTCCTCTGGCCCGGCTACCCCCAGACACTCGGACGAATATCCCAACGTGCCTACAAACCCTCTGATCGGAGCTGCCACCGTCCTCGCCGAGCTTCAGGGCGGCAAATCTAACCGAGATATCGACATGGATGCGGTAAGTTGGCACCTCACAACCCTCACAAACGTTCAACGACCTGCCCACCCACCACCTACCTTAGCTGCCCCGCGCCATATCAATAGCTCCCTCCCTCCCAGCATCAACATTTCATCAACAATTTGGCATCGCATCGCAATCCCTCAATCCTCTCTCAATTGTCTACTGATTTAGCACTGATTCTAACTTTTCTCCCTCTAGGGCTATCATTCCGACGTGGACGGTCGTCGCATTCTCAAAACCTCTATCGAGCTCCCACCATTCCACCAGATCAATCATGATGTCACTAGCGACCCCTTCCGCAACCGCCAGCTCCCCTCGATTCTTTCTGGCTCACCACCCGGCCGCTCCTCCACCCTACCGCCGTTGCAACGCCCCAGAATTCACCACCCACGCAAGCAGTCCATCTCCAAACGCACCACCAAGGAGGATCTCAAGCGGAAGACCTCCCGTGCTGCTGCCACGGCAGCTGAATGGTTGAGCCACATTCAAAACGAGGAGCTCACAGTACCTGACGACGCCCGTAAGGCAGCCTCCGTTGAGCCCTCGCCAGACTTCGGCAAGCGCTGGAGCGAGCTGGTCGATGCCGCCGCCTCTGCCAATGGCGATCTCGAAGACCGCACTCCCATGCCACAGTCACCCATCTCCATCCACCGCTCTTCCATGCCGCCCTTTTCCCAGCAAGGCCTACAACAAAGCAATTACCAGGCTTCACCTCTACAGCAAGCTCTAACCCCGCCGCCCTATCCAAGTGTCGAGAACGGCGAAAACTTTCACATGGGCGCCACCGGCCTGTCGGACTCATCCCCCACTTACTCATCTCAAAACATCCAAATCTATTGTGCCGCCTGTCAGAGTATCTCTGCGCTCAGGAGCTCCTACGCTTGCACTGAGTGCATCAGCGGCTTGTGCGCTGCCTGCGTTGAGATAATCGTGGCTGGCCAAGGAGCACGGAGGACGTGCCCCCGCTGCGCCACCATCGGCGGTCGGTTCAAGCCTTTTCAGCTCGACATTCGGTAAATGCCTACGCCTTATTATCCAACGACACACGCTCCATGACGACACTCCTTTGATGACTTAGACTACACGCTTTCGTTTCACTGCCTCTTTCTACTGGGCTATATCCTTCTCGGTTTTAGACGTACTGGGCAACGGGCTGCAAATCATTTCACGGCGCATTCGGATTCACGATACAACGATACACTTCTCTTCTGGGCTAGCCCCTGCTCTTGGATTGCACGTTCCACTGGGTTCACGGACAGAGCTCTTTGCCTTTTCTTCTTGGACACAAGCCCAGTGCTTTGGTCATTATGATTTCTTGTCTTTTCTTCCCTGTTGTGACTACACTGTCCTTTTCACCTCTTGACCTCGGGTCTTCTCTTTCATAGTTTTGGCTGCCTCACGATCAGTCCTCTGGCTGCCTCGTATTCAGTCTCTCTTTTTCCGGGGTTTCTTTCCTTATTATCCTAAGCTTCTTTGGTTTGCTTTTGTTTTCCGGTTTGGTTTTTTTTTCTTATTGAGGTAGGCTTTTTGAGTATTTTCCTTGGATACGGTTCCGGTAGGCTTGGGTTTCTGACGGTTGGCGTTTTTCCTTGAGATTTTATTTGGATTTCTGTAAGGACAGCCGTTTTTGGCTTTGTAAATTGGTGGCTTTGCCCACTGCGTTCTTTCCCCGTTCTAACCACAAGTTTTTTGAACGATTGTCGGTTACACAATGTTGTACACTGCCACTAGCTTCCAATGAACGAGATTGATCTTATTTTCTTGATTCACTTGTGCCGTGATGTAAATGGAGTGATTGCCACTTGGAAAAGGCAATCACGACGAAGAATTTCTGATTTATTCCAAAAATGTAGCTCTGTTTTGCTGAAAGTCCCAATAACGCCGGTTCTAACCAAGTACAACAAAACCACAACAGAGTCCCGATGAAACACCCCCTTCCCTCCCTTGCCATCCTCCTTCTCTACTTCTTCCCTGTTCACCTGCCCTCCCTCTTCTTCTGCTCCTGCTGCTGCAGAAGCGCGTCGCGCACCGCCGCGCGCGCGTTCCTGCTACCACCCAGCTTCGGCCCGCGCAGCACCTCGCCCGCCGCGACCGCCTGCTGGTGCGCCTGCTGCCGCTGCGTCATGCGCGGCTGGTTGACCGCCGGCCGGCGGCGCTGTCGCCGCGCCGCGACCTCGTCCATGTACTGTCGGCGGAAGTCGGCCGCGAGCGCGTCGTCCACGTCCCCACCTGTGGCGGTGGCGGGTGTGGTGGTTGGGACGTCGTATACGTCGACTGTAAGCGGTGTTGTCAATATTGGGAGGTGTGTCTGCGTGACGGGGGGAGGGGAAGGGGACGTACGTTTGTTTTCGTGCAGGAAGGCTTCGACCATGGCGTCGCGCTTCATGTCATCGCTGCCGCGGCGGTTGCGCCGTCGTCGCGGCGGCTGCGGAGTTGTGGTCGTCTGGGCCTCGGCGCTGGCCGTCTTGCGCTTGGTGCCGCGGGGGTCGACGGGCACGGGCACCTCGACGAGTTTCGGCCAGCTGGTCGTGGACGTGCCCGTCTGCACCGTGCCGGGGGCGTGCTCGCGCCTCCGCCCGTCGAGCGGCTCCTTGCTTCTACTTCCGGTCGCAAGCTCAGTGTGGGCGGCGGCGGCGGCGGTGTCGGCCCCGGCGGCGCGCGAGGAGAGTCGCGACTCTACATAGGCCATCCTGAATGATTAGCTCTGTCCCCTTCGACTTGGGCTGCTTCCGCAAAGTACGAGGGCAAACGTACAAGTGTTTGTCGTCGGCGTCGGCGACGAAGCCCGTCTGGTGCATGAACCTGTCTGGGAGGCCCTGCGCGGCGACGGCGTCGCGCAGCACAAGGCTGGTGTCGTCCGCGGGGGCGCCGCTGGCGGGCTGCTCGTCGCGGCCGAAGGCGACGCCGCCGCGGAGGCGACGGCTCTTGCCGCGGGCTTGACGTAGCTTCAGGGCGGCCTGCACCGCGGACGCGTCCTCGTTGCCATCCGCGACCTCGTCACCGTTGTCGTCGTTGTGGTCGGGGAGCGTGGCGGTGGGCGGCGCGTCGTATGTCGTCGTCGTGGGTGGCGCCTCGGGGGATGCGTCCCGCTGGCGCAGCGTCTTGGTGCGCTTCTTGGCCTTGAAGCGGATGCCAGGCTCGTCCGGCTCCATGGCTGTGTTGGATGGGGAGAAGGTTGTTGGAAGAGGAAGGGTTGCGACTTGAAAAGCGAGAGTTGACGGCCTTGGAGAAAAGGTGGTGCCGTTTTGCGGGTCTCGATTGGCCGATGCGTCTCTGAGAGATCGGCACTAGTCGCCAACCTGCAACTCAAAACCTATATTGACATGGTACAGTTTAGCCAGCCAATTCAACAAGGCATCGAAAAACCATACTAATTTCATTCTCTTCCAACGATGACAAAAAGAGTAAGAGGACCTCGTACCCTGATAACCCTTGGATATGCGCTTATGCCGGTACAGGTATACTTTGTCGCCCACGGCGGCACGGTGCAGGGTATGTATGGGAATCCGTCAAGCTAACTCTCAGTGACTGACCGCATCCCGTCGTAGGAGTTGGTTTTCGGTACGTTGCCACGCGAAGCATCTCGGCTGTTCCATTTTGTCACCTGCCCTAACAATGGCTAGATACTTTACGCGGAAGCGGGCGCGGGCATATGGCCTAACGGGCTGGTGCCGCAACACCACCGACAACAAGGTAAGATTAGTATGCCTACATCTGCGCTGCCACATGTTCTGAAGAGAGACAACGTCTAGGTCGAAGGCGAAGCGCAAGGCGAGGAATCTTCTGTCGAAAAGTTGATGAAGGACGTCGACGAAGGCCCTAGTGGCGCCACCGTCGTTAAGCTCACCCAGGAAGCGCGTGATGCTATCGCCGACGAGGCAGAGTTTACCGTTCGACATTGACAGCAGCACTAGCTCCTCTCGTCCATGGGAAAACCAATCAGAGAATACAGATGTTTGATTATATACAAGACCGAATTCGAGAAACGCCACAACGCTAAATGCTCAAAAAACACATCATCCATCTCCCAGTGAATCCTCTAACTAGAAGCCTCGCCCCCTGCGCTTCACCACTGGCTTCTTGACCGCGCCCTGCGTCACAAACTTCTTGCCGTCCCCCGCGCCGCCTTTCTTCTTGGCCGCCACCGCGCGCTCCTCCTCCTCCTCGCGCCTCCGCTCCTCGCGGCGCTTGTCCTCCGCCATCTGCGCCTCGATCTCGACCCTGCGGTTAAACTCCGTCTCCGTGACGCGCTTGGCCCTCGCCGAGTAGCCCTTCTCGCGGACCGAGTAGAAGACGCCGCCCATGTCGGCGAGCCAGTGCGGGTCGACGGCCGTGACGGTCGACACGTACACCTTGGAGGTGAGCACCAGCTCGTGGTAGACGACGTAGTCGGGCGGGTGGCCCGCGTACAGCGCCGACGTCGGGTGCAGCTGCACCGGCAGGTTGGTCCGCAGGTTCACGTACTCGCCCGAGCCCTTGTAGCGCGCCGCCTGGTGGTAGTAGCCCGCGCAGACGCACCGCCGGATCACGTCCCAGTCCATCCCGCAGCTCGCCAGCGCCACCTTTTGCATCCGCGCAATGTCCAGCAGCTGCTCGCGGATCTCCTTGGCGCGCCGCAGCGACTTGGAGTGCAAGAAGTGCCGCGCGCACCACCCGTCCGAGAAGCCGTTGGCCTTCCACGCCTGGTACACCTGCAGGTAGGTCAGGTGGTCCGACTCGTGCACCCAGAACTTCTCGCGCTGCGCGTCGGCCTCGTCCTGCCGCTCCTTGGGCCGGTAGAAGACGCTGGGCACGGAGAGCATGGACACGATGGTGATCATCTCCTCGCTGCAGCCCTGCTCCGCGGCGACGATGAGCAGCTTGGCCAGCGACGGGTCCATCGGGTACGCGCTCATCTTGCGGCCCATCGGCGTCAGCTCACCCAGGTTGTCGAGCGCGCCGAGCGCCCA
This sequence comes from Cordyceps fumosorosea ARSEF 2679, assembly GCF_001636725.1. Classification (NCBI taxonomy): domain Eukaryota; kingdom Fungi; phylum Ascomycota; class Sordariomycetes; order Hypocreales; family Cordycipitaceae; genus Cordyceps; species Cordyceps fumosorosea. The sequence goes on from NW_017387301.1 coordinate 171,789, forward strand.
CAGGTCGAACATGGACGTCGTGATGGTGTCCTGCGGCGGCGGGTCCATGAAGTCGAACTCGAGCAGGTCCTTGACGCCCAGCGACTTGAGCATCAGCACCGTGTTGGACAGGTTGGTCCGCTGGATCTCGGGGATCGTCTGCAGGTACAGCTCCTCCTTGAACGCCTTCTCCGTGAAGAGCCGGAACGCCTTGCCCGGCCCCGTACGGCCCGCGCGACCCGACCGCTGCGACGCGTTGGCCTGCGAGATGGGCGTGATCTGCAGCGTGTCCATGCCCATCTTGGGGTTGTACACCTTCATCTTGCTGTACCCCGCGTCCACCACGTACTTGATGCCATCGACCGTCAAACTCGTCTCGGCAATGTTGGTCGCCACCACGCACTTGCGCACCCCCGCCTCGGCCCGGTCGAAGATCTTGGACTGTAGGTCCGCTGGCATTTGACTGTAGATGGGCAAGATGCTCAGCTTGGGCGGGTCGTTGAGGGCGTCCAGTCGCTTTTGGATCAGCTCGCAGGTAATCTCAATGTCTTCCTGACCAGTCATGAAGACGAGGATGTCACCGGGGTCCATGGAAACGTGGATGGCGAGAACCTGTTGCACTGCTTGGTCGACGTAGTCTTCAACGGGCGAGCGGTGAAACATGACGTCGACCGGGAATGTACGTCCGGGGATAGTGAATTCCGGGGCATTGCCGAAGAAATCGGAGAAGCGTTTGGCGTTCATGGTCGCAGAGGTAACAATCAGCTTCAGGTCGCGCCGGCGCGATAGAATCTTCTTGAACAGACCAAAGAGAATATCGGTATTGAGAGCACGCTCGTGGGCTTCATCCATGATGATGCACGAGTACCGGTCCAGGTCAGGCTCAGTCAGGGAGTGCTGAAGCAGGATACCCTCCGTCATGTACTTGATCTCGGTGTCCTTGCTGGTGACGTCCTCGAAACGAATGGAATAACCGACCGTGGTTCCCAGTTCTACTTCCATTTCCTCGGCTACACGCTTGGCTACACTCATCGCCGCAACACGACGCGGCTGCGTGCAGGCGATCATGCCCGTCTTGGCGTAGCCGTCCTCGTACAGAAATTGCGTCAGCTGTGTCGTCTTTCCCGAACCTGTTTCACCGATGACAATCGTGACTTGATTCTCTCGAATGACGCGCAGCAACTCCTCTCGCACCGCGAACGCGGGGAGGTACTCACGCTGCTCTCGTAGTGTCTTGCTTCGACTGAAGTCGCTCGCTCCTTCGGCCTTCTTCATGTGTGTGCTGAACTTGTTGCCCTTGCGCTCGGCGCTGTCCACATCCGCCTCGACAGGCGCGGGAAGCGCGCTGTCGCCATCATCTTCCTTTGCGCCCATGATATTTCCGAGTGCGGTGCCCGCCAGGCTCGTCGCCTGCTGGGCCTGCTTCTGCCGCTCTCGCTGTTGCCGCGCCTCCTTGACCGCCTTGCTTCCCTTCCGACTAAACACGGCCATGTCGCTCTGGTAGTCCCGGACGGCCGGTACCGGGTCGAGCTGCTTGGTGAAGATGGTGCGGCCGTCCAGGAACGGCGGCCGCAGTTCGTGGACGAGCAGGTGCACGCGGGTTGCCTCCTGGTCGTCAAAGTCCGAGGCCATGTCGCGACGCTGGGCGACGCCCGAGACCAGCATCCGATTCGTTTCCCAGGCGTCGTTCTCCTTGCGCCGCTGTTCCTGTCGCGCGTCGTATCGGCTGACCATCTTCTCGGCTTGGGCGGACTCGACCTGCAGCGCCTCGGCGGTGGACGTCTCGTACGACGCGAACGGGTTGTGCGTCTCGTCGCCAAACGCATGCCCACCAAACTCGTCTTGCATGTACCAGTCTCGATCTAGCGCTTTCCAGTCCTCGTCGGCAGGCTGCTGGTCGTCCTCCTGCTGGCGCTTTTGGGTTGGCGCATGGCGGGACTCGACGCGTTGTGAGGACCCGCGGGAGTCGTTGCGAAATCGATTGTTGGAGTGCGCGCCATCGAGGCGGCGTCTCTTGGGATTGTACCCATCGTATTCTCGCTCTTCTCCCATGGCGAGATGGCGATCGCTCCCCTGTATGGTGTCGATGAGGGCTTCAGGATTTCCTGTCGCGGCGCGATGAACCTGGCCCACGAAGTTTTGCCGCGCGCGCTATCGATAAGTAACGGCCCCACTGAAAGTTTTTGGAGTTCGGTGGGAAATGCCCCACGTCGAGATTAAAATCTTGGGCTTCAAGCTGCGGAATACATTTTTTTCCTAGATACCCAATCAGACAACATGTCGATTATCACAGCTGCCCAGTGGGTCCCTAGGGGATTCGCTGCGCCGTTCCCTCAAAAATATACACTCGACGAGGCCGAGTATGAGAGAATAGCCGAGCTGGCCAAGCTCCAGCTTGACGACGCCGAGGAAGACCTCAAGGAAGCGCAAGAGAAGGAGGGCGATGATGACCACATGGCCGACAAGGCGCACGCAAAGGGTGGGAAGAAGAGTTCCAAGTCGGAGACCAAGTATGTTTAATGGAAGACCGGGTGAGGGTTCTGCGCTAATCTTGCAGCTACAATGACGACGAGGACCTGAAGGAATACGACCTGGATAACTACGACGACGACGAAGACGACAAGGTGACCGAGGATGTTCAGGGCCTCAGCATGTTCGGCAACATGAAGTCACTTGCCTACTACGAGGACAACAAGGACGACCCTTATATCACGCTCCAGGACGGAGACGACGAGGAGGCGGAAGATGTCCAGATCCTGGCCACCGATAACCTGATCCTCTCCGCCAAGGTCGAGGACGAGATGGCGCACCTCGAGGTGTACGTGTACGAGGACGCGAGCGACAACCTCTACGTCCACCACGACATCATGCTCCCCGCCATCCCGCTCGCCGTCGAGTGGATCGACATGCCCGTCAGCAACAACGGCTCCTCCGCCGCGGGCGCCGACGCCCGCGGCAACTCCGTCGCCGTCGCCACCATGGACCCGGACATTGAGATCTGGGACCTCGACACCATCGACTGCATGTACCCCAACGCCATCCTCGGCCCCGGCGCCGCCAATGCCGACCCCAGCGTCGTCAAGCCCAAGAAGAAGAAGTCCAAGGCCAGCAAGGCCAACGACAGCTACCACGTCGACGCCGTCCTCGCACTCGCCGCCAACCGCAAGCACCGAAACCTGCTCGCCTCCGCCTCCGCCGACAAGACGGTCAAGCTCTGGGACCTACATACCGCCAAGTGCGCCGCATCCTACGCCCACCACACCGACAAGGTCTGCTCGCTCGCCTGGCACGCCGCCGAGCCCACCGTGCTGCTCACCGGCAGCTACGACCGCACCGTCGTCGCCGCCGACATGCGCGCGCCGGACGCCAAGGCGCCGCGCTGGGGCGTCGAGAGCGACGTCGAGAGCGTCCGGTGGAACCCGCACGACGCCAACTACTTCTTCGTGGCCACCGAGGGCGGCGCCGTGCACTACTACGACGCCCGCGCGGCGCCGGCCACGCCCGCCGACAGCAAGTCCGTCTGGACGCTGCAGGCCCACGACGAGTCCGTCTCCGCGTTCGACGTCAACCCCATCATCCCCGGCTTCATCGCCACCGGCTCGACCGACCGCACGGTGAAGCTGTGGAACGTGAAGGACGGCGCCGGCCCGTCCATGGTCGTCTCGCGCAACCTCGACGTCGGCAAGGTCTTCGCCGCGACGTTCGCGCCGGATGCCGAGGTCAGCTTCCGCCTGGCGGTGGCGGGCAGCGGGGGCAGCATGCACGTCTGGGACACGAGCACCAACCCGTCCGTCCGCAAGGCGTTCGCGGAGCGCGTGCCGGAGCAAAAGGGCGACGTGGAGGACCGCCTGGTCGGCGTGGACGACGACGAGAGCAGCTCCAGCGAGGAGGAGGAGGAGGGTGGCGTCGGAGCCGAGGGTGAGGAGGATGACGAGGATGAAGATGAGGATGAGGATGATGATGAGGATATGGAAGAAGCTTAATGTCGTGACATCTATCATTTGAAATTTTCTTTTGGGTCGTGGGGGTGTTTGGAACATGAAAAAAGAGTGACTTGGCATTCTGAATAGAGCAAGATTTATTATTCCCCCATGGCGCAGCTCGACAGTGAAATGTCCATGGCCTCTCGATGCCCCGGCCAGCCATTCAAGATGTCACCCACCGTCAGAAATGTAATCTCCGGCGGCCCTGCCACCGTCCTGTCAATGTGCAGCCTCGCCACACGGTGCAGGCTGCAGATGTACCTGCCCGGCACGCACCCGTCACCCGGCTGGCAGCCCCCCCTTTTACCGGGCGCCTCCCACGCGCTCTCCTCCACCAGCATCACGCGGTCGACAATCAGCGGCGGCGCGTTAATCTCCTCGTCACCGGCCGAAATCTTGCGACCGAGCGCGGCGACGAGCGGGCTGCGCAGCACCGCCGCCGCCCGCCGCCGAAGACCGGGCGCGCGACACTTCGAAGTTGCAGCTCGCGTAGATGGACGGTGTCGAGAGCACCAAGCCCGTGGCCGCCGCGGCCGCCGTGGCCGCCGGTAGCGCCGCCTCGAGACCCGCCACGGCCGCAGCGAAGTCGCGCGCGAACGGGTCCCAGCACGTCTCGCTGGGGCTCCCGACCGGGACGCGCAGTAGGATGCTCACCAGCGCGCGTCGGAGATCCAGCGCGGCGATGTCCACCTCGGCACCGCGGCGGACCCCGCGCAGCCGCGTCACGTAGGCGTCGTAGCGTGCCTCCCAGGCCGCGAAGAGCGGCGCGAACGGCTGCCGTGCAGCGTGCGCGGCGGCCGCGTCGCCGGCGGTCGGCATCGGAGGAAGCGCGTCGAGCACGTCGTGCACGCTGTTCCACACCATGTCCAGCTCGAGGCACGCGCGCAGCGTCGAGGTCAGCGGGCGCCGCTGCAGGGCGGCGAGGGCGTCGAGCCAGCGCCCCGGCGGGCGGGCGGCGGCCTGCGAGGAGGAGACCTCGAGGTGGAACTCCTCGGCGACGCGCTCGGCCTTGACGTACACGTAGAGGATCTGCGCGGCGGCGGCGGCGACGGACGGCACGTCCAAGCACTCCCAGAAAACCCACTGGCGGACGAGGCGCCGGCTGGCGGCGACGATGCTGGCGAAGACGGCTCGCTCGCCGACGCTGACGGCGTAGCTCGCGAGCACCAAGCTGGCCAGAAGCACGGCAATCTGGTCTCGCGGCGACGGCCGTCGCGGCGGCTCACCGTCGGCGGCCCACGACGTCGTCGTTAGCCGGAGGATGTGCCGCACCGCCGCCGAGTATTGGCGGGAGCTCTCGCGCTCCACGACCGCTGAACTCGTCGACGGCGATGGCGCCAATCTCGGCGGCGTAGTACCGTGAAAGGGCGAGCTCGGCGGCCGAGGCCGGCGCCACGGGGGCCGGCTGCAGCTGGGCGTCAGCCGTGGTGAGCGGCGGGGGCAGGTGGTAACCTCCGCAGGGACGCCACGCGCGGATGCACCGCTGGCAGGCGGGTCGGGCCTCGTCGCATTTGATCCGGCGGACGCTGTTGAAGGTGAAGGAGGGGTGTTAGTAGGTGGGAAGGGATGTATGGAAGGAGGTCATCAGGGGGCAGTTGGCGTACCGACATGTTAGACACCCGGTCCTCGTTCGGGGGGCGAATCGCTTCCGCCGCGGCTGTGTTTGGCCGGGCGCCAGCGTGCAAGTATCCTCGGTCGTGCCTGCTGAGGGCGCCTTGTTGACGCCTTTGATAGACAACTCTGTCATAATGAACGTTTCCAAAGACTCGATATTGATGGTGAAGCGCTAAATGGTGATGGTAGAAGGGCCAGCGATCCGGCGACAATCCGATCTGTCAGGGGCATCAGGAGCGGCGAAGGCTGCCAACGAGCGACGTCAGTGATTATGGTGGCACGGGCGAGAATGAGTCAATTGGCTCGGTGTTGGGCCAATTGCTTAAACCGGTAGACGAGGCGGTAGACGAGGCGGTAGACGAGGCGGGTAAGCGTGATGCAATTACGATCGAAGGATCATCGGCTATCGGAGGGCTGGTTGGACGGGCGGTAGAAACGGGTTGACGAGAATATGGTTTAAAAATCAGGCTATCCTGGCCCATCCCCGCAGGGGCGCAGCGCAGTTCTCTGAGAAATATAAAGAAGGCTGAAGGGCTGAGGGCAGGAATAAGTCTTGGCAGGTGGAACAGATGTCAGCGAGCTGATGCTCTCCGTCAATTTCTAAAGTCCTGTTGGCTGAGAATCGTACCATCACTTCTCGGCACCTCTTTCGCATCATGAGTCCGCAAAAGGATGTCGTTGTTGTGCAAGCAAGCCTTGAGGAAGTGAGGAAGGGAGGAAGGTCTTCACCGCCCGCACATCGGGGGCTCGGATGTGGTGTCTGTGCTCCGTATACCCGGCGCTGCTGTTTTATACCCGGGTCCTGTGAGAAACGCCCCAGGTGATAAGATGGGATGAATAAAGTCGGGACCCCTTCGGCTTTTTTTTTTCATTTTCATTTTTATTTTTTGACGTCGCTGGGAGCGAACTGTTGAATGGAGATGTGTCGTCAGCAGCATCTCCAGTCCAGCGTGCTGTGGGCAAGGTGTGTCGTGCCTTGCACAGCTGGCCTTGATACGGAACGTGGAAAGACCAGGACAAGTGACAACTTGCGCTCCTTCATGTTTGAGATGATGCAGAATGGCATTATCGATCGCACGTGTCAAAGTGATTGCATGCGTCTTTGGACGGCTGCTCTAGACGATGCCGTCTTTTGTTCGTTCTGATAGTTGCGATGACACGAGTACGTGCATCATGAGCGGCCATTGGGGGCTTGGAGCAACAATGCCTCACTCCTTCGTAAACTGAGACTGCAATGGCGAGATATTGCTACTGCGCCCATCTTTGATAGGCAACTTTTTCTTGGTTCCATGACATGTCCCTCAGCAGAGTTTTATTAGTGACTGGTCAGCCTTAACTAAACATCTGATGCCGCCACTTGAATCCTTCCATCCCTCATCGAGTGACTGGTTCCCGCTTCCCCAAGCCACGACAGCAGGGGCCCTCTTCAAAGAATTACTGGATGTGTGCATCCCTCGAGGGGTCCCGGAACCCTGGAGACGAAAGCAATTAAAAGGAAAAAAAAAAAACCCCAGCGATATGCACGCCATTACATGATGATTCAGGGGCCCGGTCTAGTTTCAAGTTGACGGCAGAGCCCACGGCCCTGGCTGCCCTGCCCTGGGCGACGGATGACACGCCGCGGCGGGGACGGGCTAGGGTCGGCCCCCCCGGGTTGAAACGAGATGCGACGGACGGGTGAAATCGAGAGGCATAAAATTGCTTTGCCAGAAGCAGCTTTCTTGACAACAATGGGAATTGAGCAAGCTGTGAGACGTGCAGGACGAAAAAAAAAAAAATAGAGGGATCCGAAACAGAGGATGAGGGGACTGACTGGTGATGCGGCTCAGTTGGCCGAGACAAGACGGCGGCGCCGCAGGCTGGTTTAGTAGTAGCGCTGTAATTTCCACTCGGGTTCATGCAGAGCAAAAATAGCATCAACGTCGCTGTTAGTCAGGAACCAGTTGCATCGTGGCAACGGCGGGCAGTGCTATTCGAATGAAGCAGGTGGGCTATTCCAACTTATTATAACGGTTGGCCGGTAACTCGGCGGCTTGTCAAACTGACAGCTGCCGCATACGAGGAAACAATATAAATGAAGCAATTTCGTCGCTGTTTTAGGCGCCGCGAGTAAATGAGGAGGACGTGTCAAGTTGGATCCTCCAAGGTAAGATATTTCCAGGCCACAGACTCGACGCCCGTGATTACGTTTTCGGCACTCGCTCGCGTGAAGTCTCGTTCTCTTGACAAGGGAGACATCAATGCGCCGGGTGCTCGCGATGGAGGAGCTCTTGGCCTCTGCGGCGCAGCACATTTGGGGGCGGGATGAGGCGATGCAAGGGATAAGATTATAGCATACATAGGTTCACGGGAAGACCAAGGCAATAAAATCCGAGAACAAGGCGATATGGTTCATGGCAAGAGTTTGCGGTGCAGGCTATGCTGCGCAAAGGGTGTCGAGGCCGAGGGGTTCGGTGGCATTAATGCGGCCAATATTGACAAGTACCGTCGATATAGGCGCTGGAGACGGGCAATATTCTGTCATCAACAGAAGACGGAATAGGTACGTGGAGTAATACGTTTGCAGGGGGGTGGTATATCATGGAAGAAAGAAAGGGATGGCTGTCGGACGAGCATGCGTTTTGTTGCACCACAAATAGTATCACTACTGGTGGCATTTTAGAGTCCCCTCATGAATAGATTGAACGGTTCTCAGCCACCACATCAGCACCCCTTGAATAGAATTGAATAGTTCCCAACTGCCACGTTGGAAGTCTCCCATGCTTCCAAAGGTCTCGTTGGGCTGAATCCCGACTGCAACGCATCGCTGAAATGTCTCGGACTCGTTTGCATATGCATCTGCATACGGATCAATGGATTGTCTATATGGATGCGCAAGGTGAGGACCTGCAGACTACTGACACGGCGGCTGCAAACTCAAAGTCTGGATGTCGACTGTCATAGCTACCATCTACAAGGCTTTCCCACGGGGCAAACAAGAAACCGGGCCGATGCGAGGGACGAGCGCTGGGCAAGAGGAGAAAGAGCGAGATAGAGTTTGGTAGCCTCGAGATGCATATGTACCTTGCTGGCCCGTCAATGAGGTCTGACGACGAGGTCCATGTTGGAGGAATTCCTAGATTTCCGAGGGGAGGCCGACCAGAAGCCCCAAGAAGGGTTTGGTGGCGGCGACGCAGGGACGAGATCGACAGAGAAGTACCGCCCTCGGGGGCTTTGTATGGGCAAGGTACAAACCTGCCCCATTCGGACTAGGTTGGTACCTGAAACCCGGGATGGACAGGGGGTTGTTTTGGGCTGGCGCGCATACAGAGCTTGGCCAGGGCATCATTGGACGACGGCAATCGAAAAGGCAGGCGAGAAGCCCAAGGTGACAAGTCGGCGAGTTCATCGCAGCCATTCAGAGGGCCGGCGGCAGCAGGGGAAAAGGGGCGAGGGTGAGGGTGAGGGTGAGGGGACGGAGGGGAAGGGGGACGCGTCGGCATCGATAGGGAGAGTTTGATGGGCGCGGGTACCTGAGCGTCGGAGAGGACGAGATGGAAACGCGAAGCCGGTTTGGTATTTACCTTGAAGGCGAGAGGCAGAAGGTTTACAGCGTGCGAAGACCGGGTATCCGTACAATCCAACAAGAAAATGCACAGCCTTTTTTGCCTCTGCTTTCCCGTCACCGTCCGTGTGATGAAACGGAGGCTTGGGAACCTGGGCTGTTGCGGGGGAGCTTGGCCAACCCCAGCGAAAATCGAATAGATTACAGCGTATTGCCGGGTTTTTAATTGATTTTCTAGTGGCCTGTTATCGCTTCTCCTCTGTCAGCATGTGAGAGGGAGCTGAGACCATGCCCTGGTCTTTGCCCGCGGGGCCGGACGAGTGCGAGACATTTTAGTTTATTGTGATATAACAATGCCTTTTTCTCAGCTCATCAGCTCATCACCGGTCGAAAAAACAAACAAAGTCTACTGGTACCGATGAGAAGTCTAGACCTTTTTTTTTTTTTTAGTTTAAAAAGGAAGAGAAAAAGGCCGCGCAACAAGGGGGAAAAGGTCCCGGCCTGCAAGCACTAAACTGGTACACCATTCGCGCCGCAACTTCGCTGGAAGCCTGCAGGTTTGTAGCGCCCAACCGGGTGGGCGTCGGCCTTGATTGGCGGATTGGGCTGGCTTCCCAGGGATGGATGGATGAGAGAAATCGGGGCCCCCAGCTAACTTTTTCGTGCCTGGGGCCCTTGGCGCTAACCGAACGACAAAAATCGACTTGATTGGCTGCGTCCGGGTCCAAGGGGTGGATCGGCCGTCAGGTTTACAGTGGGGGCAGGGAAAGTTCCACGGCAAGCCGGCCAGGTACCAACCAAGTCGGCCTGCTGGGTGGCGTCGCCGGTACGTTTCGACGGGGTGCATCTCCCTGCATCGAGGCTTGTACCTTTTTTTTCTATCCCTCTTTGCCGACCAGTCAAGAAGAGGTGTGTGTCTGGGCGCAACGACGACGAACCAAGACTAATCAAGCGCATCCTTTTGTAAACAACCGGCTGGGCTTCTCGTCGTTTCTTTGTTAGTGGCCTTTTTTTTACTGGGTATCGTTGATGGATGGATCTTACGGCAGCGGCCCTGCATCTCGTCCTCCCACCCTTCTTCTTCTCGTCCCCCCCTTCCGTTTGCCGACCTTTTTCTTCCCTTTCTCTTCATATTCTTTGCAAGAATAGCAACTTTTGTCAATCCTTTTTCTTTCCTTCGCAAACGCTGGTTTCGTCCTGCATTGTTCACGTCTGTTTCTCTCCTTGACGAAGACGTGATCTTTCCTCTCCCTCTATATTAGTCTGCGACTAAACAACTACACTCTACGCTACACTTGCACCACCAACGTACGCACCAACGCCTACACACAAAACAACACCAGTTGTACAACCAGGTCGCAAACCGTTCAACGACACCGGCTTTTTTTTCTTTGCGCATCGCTTGTTGCCACGTCGACGCACTCCTTGATCATCGCATCTCGCTTTTCAGCTCACTCTATTTATCGAAACACATCTCTCTTCATCGTCTTCTCTCCCTCAAATTTGGCCACCAGTCAGCCCTCGACAAACGCCCTCGACCAGCAAACGGCGCCGACGCTAGTTCGCTTCGCAGCTGCCAGGTACCAAACTCTCAGCACTCCGGAGTCCTGGCCCAAAACGGAACCCACCAAAAAAAAAAAAGGCCGCAGTCCACTCACACACAAACGCCCACTTTTTCGCTACAGTTCGCGACTCTGTGTCTGTGTCTGACAAAACAGACTTTCGGAGCGCCCTATTTCGTTTGGTAGAACCGAACCACTTGGATCCTTGTGGTCTTTGAATTATTGTTCCTGTCCGCCTCTTGTGCGCTGTCAACAAAAACGTTCAGGATTTTTCGCAGAGTCAATATCCAGTCTCGTGCGCTTCCTCTGCATATCTTCCTCGGTCCTTTTCCCCGCTCGACACTGTGCTGACCGCCGCACCTGCTCATCAGCGCTACACCGTCAGTCACCTTCCGACTTGGGAGCCACCAAACCATCACCATCCCGCTGCTGCATCCTGTGCTGCATCCCACCAATCCCACCACCGCTCTGCACCTCGCCTGATTTGCACCACTTGGCTCTCTGCAACGTTTCTCGCCAAGCCACAATCTTTTGTCCTGCATTCTACCCGTGCTTGTACAGAACTCCGCCGTCTCACCTTTGGGTCACAGGTTCAACAGACCACCTCACCCGCCAGCGCTAACGGCACGTCAACCCGCCTTCCTTCACGACTCGCCTAGCCAGTGCCTAGCAGTGCCTAACTGACGCTATCGCTCCACCACCTGCCGCTACCTGCACTCGTGCATCCACTTGCTCAAACTCGTCCTCATTGTGGTTGTATAATACAACAGGACGCCCGCTGTTATCTGCCGGCCGCAATCGTTGTGTCTTCACTTTTCAAATTTCATACACCACAGCGATCATATCTCGCCATGTCTCTGTCGCGAGCCTTTACCACATCCCGCCGCAAGCTCGGCCTCGACACCGACTCGGCCCCAAGCTTCATGAGACGCAGCAACACCACCAAGGCACCCGAGTTTCGTCCCAAGATTTCTGGTCCAGTCGAGCTTATTCACACCACAAACATCCTCACATACAGCGCACCGGATCTGCCTCGCCCTTCCCGCAGCAACTCGGCTTCTTCCAAAACTGCTGACTCGGACACGGAAACGTTCATGACTGCCGAGTCTACCCCGCCCACCAGCCCCGATGTATCCCCCGCTGAGCGTGACTGTGCTTCGCCGACCCCCGAGCCGAACCACCTGTCCTGCTACTTCCAGACCGCCGCCCGCGCGGCCACGCCGGACCCTTCCGCTCCCGCCATTCCCAAGCGTTCGCCATCGCACACAAAAAAGGCCAGCTACGAGGCGCTGGCTCGCAAGCGCTCCATCTCTCGCCAGTCCCGCGACTCGGACATGTCAACCTCTTCACGCCCTGGTTTGACCTTTTCTCGTGCATCGTCCACGTCGACGCGGGTGTCGTCGGCCTCGTCTTCTTTCGCGCAAAAGTTGGCCCCTGCTACCCCGCCAGTCAACACAGGCAAAGAGTCGCATCCGTTCGGCCAGGAGCTTGCTCAGGTCAGCGAGCTCGCCGAGGAGTACGGTGTCGGCGACAAGCTCGGGCCTATTGATGAGGAAGAGGAGCTCTACTTCAGCTCTCGCGGTCTCGTTAGGTTCACGGCCGACGACTACCTGGGCATCGTCCACGGTATCAGCAGCTCCTTCTTCGCTGACCACTCGGCGGCTCCTGCGCCTCTCTGGATTTAGCCTGCTCATCCAAACAGGATAGGCACGACAAATTTTCTTGCATCTTCGGCTGTACATATTCAACGACATACCGCGGGGAACTCATTTGCTTGGCGAATGCACATCTGCACAACGTTTTTCTATTTTGCGCAACTACACGGGACCACAGGGACACGGGATTCAATAACAACAAGGACAGCGATTTGAATGACGCCTGCGCGACGGGCTACAAGCCCCGTCTCTTTTGAGGCAGTCTTTTTACGGTGATTTACGGTGATGGCGTTTATAGACACAGGGTCCATGGATGACCAGGGAACAAGCTTGACAATTGATTCGACGATTTATTTTTATTTGTATGGTTACTAGGACGGGTTTAGTTGATTTCTATACCCATGGCCTCGACGGCATTCACTATATTGCTTGTTGCTACTCATTTGTATCAATTATCGACGTGATGTTTTGTTTCCTTGCTTTTCTTGTCCTCTTTTCTTTTCGCGAAGAACAAGATTCGACATGTGTCAATATAGCGCCACAATGTCTCACACATTTACCAAGGACAAAGAGCCAGAGTTTCCCACATGCCAGCGACTCAGTTGATTCGTCACAAATGACCACCGTCCGCGCACGTCAAACTACCAACCCGTGCGATACCCGAGTGCGCCTTTGTCATGGCCGACGTCATGCGGAACAGCGCACAACCATGCCATCGTCACGAGACTGCGGATGGACAATCTTCCTCTTTCGGCCGATGGGCTGGTCTGTTCTTGTCGCAGATGGGGCGGGGGGAGAAGAAGTGGAGGGGAGATCGTTTGTTTGGCGACTGGACCCCTGCTAGCGCCACTCTCTCCGTCAATGGCCTCGACTTACACGGCTCACTTCCACGCTCACAAGACATACTCGAGGCTGGTGTTCTTTACATGACCATTATTTTATTTATAATCATCAACATTCATCTGATGGGCTACCTGAACTATAAACTTCCTCTCCATAGGTGCTCAGAGTCGTCCACCATGAGCCGGCTCTCCGTCCACCGGCCACGGACTCGAGGCTGGAAAATTACCGGCTCTTTGCGACGGCGGCGACGGCGCGATACCTGTCGGCGGTCGTCTTGCGCATCCAACGGCCCTCGTACACCTCCCACTCGGGCTCGCACTGCAGACACGGCCTGCGGATCGGCTCCCCCTGAACCTCCGCCCTCACCGTGACGATGCCGCACTTTCCGCAGCCGTGGACCGGGGCCATCGGGCCCGGCTCCGGGGGCGTGGTGTGGTTCTCGTCGCACATGTACCGTCGAACGAGGACCGCGGTCTTGCACATCTTTTCTATGGCGGTGTGTTGGCGACGGTGTCTTTTTCCGAGGAGGAGTGGTGATGGGTTGCTTACCTGTTGTGTGTGGTCTTTTTCTTCTTGTAAAGGAGAGGACAAAGTTTATGAGTGATGCTTCAAGGTCTGTTGACTTTGCTATACAGGGGGGACGTGAATTAACAGCCTGGAAGAAGTGTCAAGTTGAGGACCCTTTTTATAACTCGTTGCTGAGCCGTGACACGCTCTAGTACGGCGATTTGAGGCTGCTAAATGCGCATCTGGGCGCGCATTCATGCTCTCACAGGGCAAACTTCATGACTGCCCAAACCTATTGAAGAGCAAAATGGGCCCATCTTTTACGCTGCGCGTAGCACATGGGATTGTACAAGTCGAAGGTGCAGAGTGATGCTACAAGTGGTGTGTATTACAACTTGAGAAACGCTACCTGACACAGGAACCTGCGATACAAGCCAAAGAAACAAATCGATTTGTGTATTCTTAGGTCTTTCGTTGCTACATGTGGTGTGTAATACAACTTAAGAAAACGCTACCTGACACAGGAACCTACGATACAAGCCAAAGAAACAAATCGACTTGCGCATTCTTAGGTCTTTCGTGTTTCTTACTTCAAGCAACAAGTTTGTCCTTGCGCAGATCTGCAGTTGCGAAGCTCATCTTGCTTGAACCAACAATAGGAAGGGCATCTCTCAGGTATGACAAGAGGCCAGTCATTACCAGACACACTGCAATTTGTTAGACAATACTTTGATCAACATTGTGATATGATTCACGGCTTTTAGTCCAAGTTTACAATTAACGCAGGCGTAGACGGGAGCACGGAAGCCCCCTCGCTGGGACTCTCTTGTTCCACTGTCTTCTGGACAAGGTCCCTACCTGTCTACACTGTACAACATCGAAGGACCTGATGTTTTCAAAAATACCTTGAAACTAGATCTAAATCAGTTTCTAGTTTATATGCATAGTATAATTTTTATCTTTGTAAAACCTCAGCTGCGACAGGAGAATAACAATTAGCCGCCTGACGTGCACCAACAATTCATCAGCGTCCAGCGCGACGCGATCGCCAAGACGTTCCAACAATTCAGCGACATGATAAATCTGCTAGGAGGAACTTTCGCAAATGCTCGCAGTCGCGTTTTGTGCCTCTTTCCGCCGTTTTCGCAACCTTCATCGCCGAAGCCGGCTCCCCGTCCACAATCTCTAGAGGAACCGGATTATTACCGGCGTGGAGGTTTCCATCCTGTATCGCTCGGCGATGCTTTCGATTCGAAGCGGTACACTGTCCTGAGAAAATTAGGATATGGACAATACTCCACCGTCTGGCTTGCCAGAGACTCAAAGTCGGTTATTTCTTATCCTAGCAAACACCCTTACTGATGATACAGATGCTAGCGATAGGTGACGCTAAAGATGCTGAGGGCCGATTGCTATGGCGGCCCCCACGATGTTTTTGAGCGTGAAATTCTCTCCAAGATCCTGGACGTATCTCGGAAGAGTTCTCATAAAGGCCGCGATTACGTATCGCATCTCCTTGAGCAATTCAACCATAGAGGGCCGAATGGAGACCATGTCTGCCTTGTCTTCGATGTTCTGGGACATCATCTAGGCTTCCAAGCCATTAAGTTCCAAGACGGAAGGTTGCCCGTAAAGCCAGTCAAGGAAATTGCAAGGCAGCTCCTAACAGGACTAGACTTTCTTCACACAGAGGCGGTGTCATTCACACAAGTATAGCTTAGCATGGCATGTTCGTTGGCCTTGCTGCTGACAGTCTAATAAACGTCAAGCCGACGAATATATTATTGGAGCTAGAAAACCCAGAATCTACCGTTTCTGAGTACCTTGAACGTTGTCCGCCACGAACGATGGATCGCGAAAACGGTGATGTGGTCCCGCTTCGAGAGGTCATCACCACACGGCCCGGCTCCGAAATGACATCGCTTCACGTCAGGATCATTGACTTTGGCCTCGGTACGTGACTGTCGACCTTTTCTGGTCGGAAAGCCTAGCTCACCCTGCGCTTAGCTTCCTGGCGGGAAAAGCACCTGTCGGATCGAATCCAGCCGCCCGCGCTGAGGGCACTGGAAGTAATCCTCGGCGCCCCCCTGGGATACCAGTGTTGATGTATGGAGCCTTGAGCGCTTACTTAATGGCAAAGAGAAGCCCTTCGTTAGGCCTCCTGATATGCCGGAGACTGAAGTCGATACCTTGATCGATTTTGTCAGAGGCATGCTGGAAACCGACCCGGCGGCGCGAAAGTCTGCGGCGCAACTGCTACAGCACCAGTGGCTCTCTTGATCATGGCCTGGAATGGCCGCATCTTGCGTCCTTGCAAGTTCTTGGTCAACTCGATTGAGGTTTGGCAAACACAAGGGCTTTTTACGCCTGGCTCTCTCACTTTAGTCGCATGCGACCCTGTTTCAAGCTGTCTCCGACTCCTGTAGCTCAGTCTGGTCACACAGAGGGAAGAGGCTCCGGCTGATGGTTCTGTCAGGGCGGTATCGGACGACGTCCTTTTTTGGAACAGCGAATTTAAATAATAGTCGCAGCCTTTAACCATCCATCCAATTTCTTTATGTCATGCTCAAGCTTTGTTTCGCTTTATTGTCGACTCGATGTCTTCCGGTCCTGGTCAGCTTCACACGTTTACCAACGCGGAAGGTTGTCAATATCGAGAAATATCTCCCTTGTTTTATTTAGAATGTGGTCATCTACCGGATAAAATATTCCATTGCATGTACCCCTTCGATGTGCCCGCCACAGGTGTTCAAGATCAGTAGCTACCTCCCATGGGCATCGAGCTGCTGTGGCTCACTCGCTCTCTCCCCGGCCGCCCTCGCGTCCACCGACGTTTTCGCCGAGATTCGGTATTTAAACGCGGTGAAAATAGCGGCGGCACGCTCTGATGCAGCTTCAGCTGCGCTTCGCACGTTTGACATCAGCATGGTCTTCCTCATCCACAGCCCGCCATGCAACTCCCAGCTGGGCATGCGCACCAGGGCCAGGGCGGTCCGTCGTGGGCGCGCCAGCACGACCACCTCCGCGGCGTCACCTGCGTCCTCGACCGTGTCGGCTTCTACGGGCGCCGCGGCGCGACGACGGAGCCGTCTGCGTACGGCTCCGTGCTGCACAACGTGGTCACGGGCGCGGAGCTCTACGACGAGATCGATCACCTGGAAAAGCCGACGTCCTTCTGCGTGACATGGTGCGGCCGCCGAAAAGCGACTCCCCGCTGGAGCGTCTGGTGGGCAAGTGCTTGGCTGGCGGATTCTCGTTGCTGGCGGAGCTGGCGGCTGAGGTCGCGGCGACGCTGAAGGGTGCGGTAGAGGCAGTGGCGGCTGAAACAGAGTTCGACGAGGAGCATATGGAGAGGCAAAGAACGCGATGCAAGGCGTTGCTGGAGGGCAAGTTGGCAGATATCGTTCTGCATGCCGAGGCCGAGAGCGCGACTTGATGACCGGACGGGGGCTTGCTTGGTCTGCATTCACGGGCATTAGCTTGCTCTTCTACATCCGACCAAGGTAAAGAGTATCCGGGTCCTTGCTTCTTCATTGTCCTGGATTGTTCATAACCAGCGAACCCAATGCAAAATCCCGCCTTCTGTTCCTCGTGGAACAGTAGGCCCAGTACGATTCCATCCCTCCATGCAGCTGCCGTGGTAGTGTAGCGCTTTTTGTATCGCCGGGGTTGGCTCCTTGCTGCATAGATTTTTGTATCCCGTTCAGCTTTTTCTTTATTTATGGCCAGCAGCTTGTGCCAAGGTCACGGGATAGCAGGGCAGCCGATATTGGCGCCCGGGCTGCGTTTGTACGACGCACCTTGCCGCCGCCCCTTAAACTCACCCGCTGTATCCTCCTCGCAAGTGGCCAAACCTACCATTGCCATCATCACCATCACCACAATCATCATTATCATCATCCTTACCGCCGCTACCATTCTTATCATCTTACCATCACGACCAATACCACCACCCCCACCAAGTCTGCCAACCCTCGAGCCAAGACTGCAAACATGCCCTGGAAAAAATCTGGATTCCGCACGGAATTTGAATGCTCAGAGGAGCGTGAAGACTACTGGAAAAAGCAACCATTCAAGATGCCGTCTGGAGTGCCACTTGACAAGTTTCCGGGTCTCAATGAGGATCACATCTGGGGCTCTCTCCATGACCGATACAACACGGCGCCCATGGTCATCATGGACAAGACAGCCTGGTACAGTGACGTGATCGACGTCATTTCAGCCTCGGAAAATGTCGACGAAGTGCACGCAGAGCTGGAGAAGCGCCGAAAGCAGCGGCTTGACGAATGCGTCTCTGTTATTACTGACACCGAGTCCTGTTGGCATCTTGGGCTAAGTGTCCAGACACCGAGGCGACTTCAAATGCGCGCCCAGCAACTTGACCAACTTTCCCAAAAGATAGCAAGGCTTCATGAAAGCGGCACCTTGGTAGATACTGCCTTTTTGTTCCTACACCTGGAGACAATCCTTCAAGAAGAGAGGAAACAAACCTGGCTGGGTGAGTACAAGTTGTACTGCCGTCCATACCTAAGCTAATTACCATCCGACGGCAGAGAATGTGGAAGCGTTGGAGCTTGAGAGAGAAGAGCGAGAAGAGCGAGAAGAAGAAGAGAGAGCACAAAAACCGAAAGCTCGCGCGGAATGTACAGCAACCAGCGATGCCCCAAGTCAGCCGGGTGTCGTATCGGCAGAGCCGGATAGTCACCCATCCTCGACGGAGTATACCACCGAGGGCACAGGGAAGCGCAAGCACGAGGATTCAGAATCCGAGGGCAGTCGCGACAAGAGGCCGCGTACTATGACACCAGATGATCACTTATGCGCAACGGAGCAACGCACTAGCGGTACAAGGAAGCGCAAGCGCGGGGATGTAGAGTCTGAGGCCGGTCGCAGTAAGCGGCCACGGGCCATGCCGCCACCGAGAGAGACCAGCCAAGGCGTGAGCAGCTACGAGGCTTCTCCGTCGGCGCCGCTCATCCCCGAAGACAGATGCGAGGATTCGGGATCCAGCATCAGTCACGATAAGAGGCAGCAGTCAATGACACCGCCGAAAGACGCTGGTCAAGACCTGACCAGCCCCGAGGCTTCCCCGTCAGCGCGGCCAATCTCTGAAAACAACCCGGATCCCACTGTGATTGACAAACTCGAGGATTCAGGATCCAGGTCAGGTCACGATAAGATTCAGCGGGTAATGACACCGTCAACAGACGCTGGTCATGGCCCAACTCGGCCCGGGGCCTCCCCTTCTCTGCCTCCCATCTCCCATGATAGATGCAAGGATTCAGGATCCAACATCAATTCCGGCAATGGCCAGCGGGCAACGGCACCACCGGCAGACGCCGGCCATGGCTCAAGCAAGACCGATGCTTCCGTCCCTGCGCCGCCCGTGTCCGATGATAGATGCAAGGATTCAGGATCCAGCACTGATGACGGTAAGAGGCAGCGCGTAACGACACCACCGGTAGATGCCGGCCATGGCCCGAGCGAACCCGGTGCATCCATCTCCGCGCCGCCCGTCTCCGAAAGCAGAGTCCCCATCACCCCGGAGAACAAGGACAGCACACGTGCGCCCGCCCGGCCGCGGATCAAGAAAACTCGCATCTCCCAGACCGCCGCGAACAGGCCGCTGTCATCTTTCAGGGATGACATGGAGTGTAGGGTGTCTGGGGATGAGGTGTTTTGGTTTGATGAAAGCTTCCGCAGCCTGAGATTTGCGGGTGCAGGTCGCCGCGGCCTGGGATACAGAAGGTGCATAGACCGCGCAGTACGGGAGATAGAAGAGATGCCATAGTTGTACGTACATTGCCGGCTACATATTCAGATAGTCACTTTAATTTTATACCCCGTTGTCTTTTAGTTGGGCACTTTTGTGCGCCACAATGGCATAGGTGGTACGGATGACTCGATACCTACTAGGCAGAGGGCGTCGGACATGATCGCAATATTTTGATGACTAGTTGCCTACTGGACACAGAGCATTGGACGTCATCAAACGACTTGTATAAAGATAGTAATTATTCATGCATGCGATTCCCAGGTGGCCCGCGTGGACAGGTTAGTAAGGACATTGGCCCAAGACACCATCCTCGCATCTCCTCAACAAACGGCCTTTGTTATTCTTCCCTATACTGCTTGGCTCTTCTACCTACCTACACTTTCCGCTTCCTCCTCTTTCCTTCCCATCTTCGGTGGCCCTCGGTCTCATTTCCGTTCCAGCTCATCGAGAATCTCCTGAGCTGATATTCGGTCCTGGGGTGACTCCGCCAGCATACGCCGAACAATGCTGCCGATTCTGCCAGGAATGCTCTCTGCCATTGTGGTCACCTCGGCTTTCCATTTTTGGTACTTGAGGGATCCCGAAAACATTTTCCAGACGAACTTCTTGCGGTTCATGTCTGGCAGATCTGTCTTCCTCAGCAGATACAGCATCGTCACCCCGAGCGAGTATATCTCACTTTTCGGGCACCGAGACCGGGTATCCTCCCGCCCCCGGACTTGCTTCGCTTCCACCTCTGGGGGGACGTACGGCAATGTTCCGCCGGAGAGATCCCCGTCACCCACGTAGGAGGCCAGCCCAAAGTCGATCAAGACGGCGCCTCGCTGCTTGTCGTAGAGGATGTTGCCCGGCTTGATGTCGTTGTGCAAGATGCCCTCGGCTTCCAGGTACACGAGCACCGAAGAAATGTCCTTGAGCACTCTTTCTGCATCTTCTGCGGACCCTTTGAACATCCCGTTAGGCGACGTGTCTGCAAGGCCATCGTAGGGCAGGTACTCGGTGAAGATGGCAAGGAAGCGACTGTCACTTCCGAGGTATTTGACAATCGAGGGCTATGCCGTAGTTAGCTTCTGTGCAAGTGTTCAAGGTCCAGAGGGATTCAACATACGTCATGTAGAAGCGTGTGAAACAAAACCTCCTTCGTCCAGCGTTTCGCCAATGTCGCGACATCGTCGGGAGAGTTCCCTCTGATGAGCTTTACTGCAACGCGCTCTTCATACTCGTGATACCCAGAATGTGTGGCGAGGAAGATTATTCTCGTGCCGTGCGGCCCAACGATGTATCGGTGACAGTCGAGCGTGTACGTGTTTTTCGCCTCGACCTTCGCCTCCAGCGACAAGACGGGCGACAAGACATGTATCCTCGTCGTCTGCGGGATCAGCATCGGGTTTTCCTTGGCCATGGCACCCAATGCAGAGCTCTAATTAATTCATCCAATGTCAGTCAGACGGCGAGCACAAGGAAAGGATCATAGGGGTCAAGGAAGCAAACCTGTCCGATGTCGGTGATGGCCTGACTGTCGTCGTCATCCGGCCTGGGGCGCTTGGAGGCCGGGAGCACGACCTGCGTGTAGATGCACCTGAACTTGCGCGGCAGCAGTCGCACCTCGGCCCAGCAATTCTGGTCCGTCGTGTGGTCTGCCGTAACAAGCCAGTAGCCCGGGGAGATGCGCGTGTGATGGTCGGGCTTCAGCGACCGGTAGAATTCGCGGCGGACGGCTGGTGTCTCTGTGTTTACATGGAGCGCGTACAGGCTGATCTCCCCGTTGCCCTGGTTGCGGGCAATCACAGAATCGCTTGCCGGGTCAAAGACGAAGCTGCACCAGTACTGCGTCGCAGCCGGCATCTCTGCCTGCGTCTCGGCCTGCATGTGCAAGTCGAAGCCTATGATGGCGGATCCCTGCACTATGTTCCATTTCTTCCGCTGCTCGCTATTGCCGCCCTCGGTGCTGTCTCCCAAGAGCCCAAATTGATCAATCCAGGAGCCGCCCTCGGTGCCGTCTCCTAGGAGCTGAGCTTGATTTGGCAAGAGGCTGCCCTCAGTGCCGTATCCCAAAAGTTGAGACAGGTCAGGCGCGGGGCCGCCCTCGGATCCAAATCCCAAGAGCTGAGTTTGATTTGGCAAGAGGCTATCCTCAGTGCCGTATCCCACAAGCGGAAAGAGATCAGGCGAGAGACCGCTCTCGGTGCGTTCGGTGCTCTCGGTGCCGACTTCCAAGCCACCCTTATAGACGCCACTCGGGTCACCCGACTTCGGGACCGACACGGCTGCGCGCACGTTTTCCGGGAGAGTTTTCTCCGTCACTGTCATGAGGGCAAGGCTCCTGAGCAACATCTCTTCCACTTCCCTCTCCTTGTCCGCCGCGGCGTCCTCCGCCGCCCCGTACTCGGTCAAAGAGGAAGAGGAAATTGGAGACGCATGAAGGGGTAGCGGTGATAAGTCAAGCGGGGAACTGTTGTCTTCGGGCCTGAGGGCTGGTAGCTGCGGCTCCTCCTCGCCCGCCTTTTTCTCGCCGACCTCCTCCGCGTCTGCCTCCTTATCTTCCGCCTCCTCATCTTCCGCCTCCTCATCTTCCACCTCCTCATCTTCCGCCTCCTCATCTTCCGCCTCCTCATCTTCCGCCTCCTCCTCACCCGCCTGCACCTCCTGGGCAGCTGGCACAGTGAGCAGTCCAAAACATGGCCGCTTTGCCCCGTGATGAAAGACAACCTGCTCGTCGTTGTTTGAATGTGGTGTTGGGGCCGTTGACAACGACGGAAGCTCCGCGATGGGCACAGTGGAAGAGCTATTGGATGAATCCTGGCTCGACATTGCGGGTTTGATCAAGACTGAGCTTTATTTCATTCGATTTCAAGCTGCTTGTGGTTCCAGAGAGAGAGGTTTCTCAGAGGCTTTTCTTCCTCTCTCCTTGAAGATGGCGGCGGCATCGTGCTGTATTTATCCCTCGTCAGGGGACAGGGCATGGGCATTCTCGCCTGCCATGTCACACTTGTACAAGCAGCCCAGCCGCCCTGGTTTGGTGGGACTCGCAATAACCGCCTTTCCGTGTGTCAGACTGCGAGATACAAGCTCCTGTGTGCAATGGAGCACAAAACGAGTGTGCTATGTACCTCTACAGCGGGTGGCAACATGTCTTGTTCCCTGTGCCAGGTATCTGACCTGCTCTACGATAGTTGGGAAAGTTGGGAAAGATGGGAAAATGGGAAAGATGGGAAATGTGGGAAATGTGGGAAAGTTGGGAAAGTTGGGAAAGTTGAGATACTTGAGATAACTTGAGATATGTAAAACACTGAAGATATGTGAAATACCTAAGATAAATAAGATACCTAAGATATATAAATACCTAAGATGAAAGAGAGGTGAGATACCTAGCAGAGGACAAGGGACAAATACATGTTGCCACCCACTGTAGTTACGCAAATTCCACGTCGCCGCGATTCCTGGTCATAGAGTTGCCACAGCCTGGCGCATCACGACATGAGTTTGTGAGTGACGCAAAAAAACGACTGGTGATGAGCAATTCAGTCCGAGTGCCACGAGATGCCGGGGAATTTCTGTGTGAATAGCCTCACGCATCCTGCTCCCCTTCTTTCGCAGTGTAGTGACACGCTTGCCAGTATCTCGTTGCACTTGAACAGGTCCTACATCGTGTCGGCTACTCGAATGAGCTTGTTGCGCATATCCGCTGCTGAGCTTGAGTTCATTGTCACACCGAGCTAAAAATAAGAGAGCTTGAGACCCCATTGCCGCTTAGTCGTCATTAGGTGTTCGAGATGACTTGGCTATTGTCCGGCGGCGGCTAATGGTGTAAGCTGATTGGCTGAGCTTGTTGGTGAAGAGGTCGGTCTCTCGAACTGTTTCTTGATTTGCAGTGAAGATTGGAAAAAGAAGTAAATGAAGAGAAGAAGTCAGGATGGAAAGCAACACAGAAGAAAAGAAAGGCACCTTGTTCAGTGGCCACTCCTTCTGTTTGCGCAGGGCACTCTAGCCAGGAAGGGGGTTGCCCCAATCTCCTATGTAGCCACGTTCTTGACTGTCTTTTCACGGATCATGCTCAACAGCTCCGATAAAACAAGCGATAAAACAAGTGAATTGTCAGTGTATATATTCTCAAGTACAGCGATGGCTAGAGTTCCAACAGGTAAGAAAAAAAAAGAGAGGAAAGGCAAAATAAAAAAAAATAAAAAAACGTCCAACGCCCAGCTGCATATCTATG
This sequence comes from Cordyceps fumosorosea ARSEF 2679, assembly GCF_001636725.1. Lineage (NCBI taxonomy): Eukaryota > Fungi > Ascomycota > Sordariomycetes > Hypocreales > Cordycipitaceae > Cordyceps > Cordyceps fumosorosea. The sequence goes on from NW_017387301.1 coordinate 195,468, forward strand.
CCACGCAGCCCATGCAATGCGGGCCTTTTCTTTGCAATAATTTCTACAAAAAGTGATCATGTCCGCCATTCTCCCCCAGCAAAGAATTCAAGTAAATTAAACATTAACCCCCCTTCTCACCGTCGTCCCCCCAAGGGCTCCGCCGCCTTGACCAGCTCCGTGATGGTCACCACCCTGTACCCCCTCTCCTTCAGCGCCGGCAGCACCATCCTCAGCATCGGCGCCGTCCACTCCCTCCTGTCGTGGCAAATGATGATCGCGCCCGGGTGCGCCATGCTCAGGATGTGCGCCGCGTTGCGCTCCGGGCTGCGAATCTGCGGGTCGTGCGGGTACACGCTCCCCAGCGTGATCCTGTACCCCCTGTTCCCCAGCAAGTCCCTCATCTTGGTGTTGAAGAACCCCGACCCGGGCCGGTAGTAGTTGTTCTCCAGCACCTTCCCTTCCGCCTCGTACGCGGCCACCAGCTTCGCCCGGACCTCGCCCGCCTCCCGCTCCAGCGTGTCCAGCGCCAGCCTCGTCGCCGGCTCGTCGCGCATCCCGTGGTTCGCCAGCTCGTGCCCGCCCCTCACCACCTTCCGCAACACCTCCTCCCTGCCCGCCTCGGCCACCTGCTCGCCGATGACGAAGAAGGTGGCGCGCGCGTCGTGCTCGCGCAGCGCGGCGAGGATCTCGTCGGTGTGCGCGGAGGGCGCGTCGTCGAGGGACAGCGCGACGAGGCGCTCGGCGGTGGTGGCCTCGAAGAGCACGTCCGGGTAGCGCGCGCGCAGCAGGCCGAGCAGGAAGCGCGGCGGCTTGTAGACGCACCACAGCGACCACAGGGGCACGAGTAGCAGCAGCGCGGCGAGCAGCGCGAGGAGGGCGAGCGTGGCCATGCGGTTGCGGCGGACGCGCCGGCGGAGCTTGGTCGGGAAGCGGAAGAAGGGTATGCGTGGCATTTGCGGTGATGTTGTGTGTGGGTGTGTGTGTGTGTGCGTGCGTGGGAGCGATGGGGAGATTGTAATACGGGGCGTGTTATTCGTCGAGATGATTCAGGGTCGAGATGATTTCGTCGAGTCGGAGGGGAATGAATGTCGACGTTTGTCGAGCTCGTCCGGCTAGGGGTAATCACCGCGACATACCCAATCACGTAGTCGTAGTCGCTCAATCGCGCGTCGCTTCGCTTGGAGCTCAATAGCAAATCGACCTTGTTTGGTATCGCGTTGGCTAGTCGATGAGGCGGGTTGTGATTCTTTGGTCCCCCTTTTTCTCGATGATTTGAAGTCACTGCTGTTTGTCCTGCTGGCAACGTTTTGGGTGGAGACAAGAAGGAGAAAAAAAAAGGATCGGAGCAAAGGTGGGTTTGGCTGGGCCGTGATCTGACAGGGGGAGCGGGCGGGAAGGCGCAAGCTAGAATGAATTAAGCGTAATTGGTGATCAGAAGCATGTCTCACGTTGTCGTGTGCATTATGTATAGTATATTGATTTGATTGTATTTAATCAACTTTATTTGCTTTTTTAATTGTGTGGCTGCAAGACATGAGGCGACTTTCTACCAGTAAACGCAGGGCATGCAGAGCGTCAGATCGGGGGGAGACGTGGGCATTGGACATGCAAGCCAAGACAAGTGATGGCCTCGCTGCGAACAAAGACGATTGTTGCTCGAATGTCAAAACGTTTAGCTGTTAACCAGAGGCGACTACGACTGCCATGGCGACAAATAAGTTTCAACGGTCAGGTCGTAATACGGCTGTACAAATCATGCCACGTTTGGGTTCAGCGGTACTGGTAATGAGGCCATCGGGCTGTGGTGGGCAGACTGTTAGCTTTCCGAATGGTCACATGGCACGTCTCATTCGTCGCCGACGAACAATGAGCGATATTCGTGAGCAACATGTTGACACCATGTCGTCACCGGTTTAGACTTTGCGTATGCATCTACGTTTACGGATGCCCGGGAGTCGGCGGTTGGGCCGATCGGGAAGCGAGTCCAAGCGCCGCCACCTCCGAGTAATACCAGGTACAGATACTTGATACACCTTGGTTTCAGTCGCAGCAAGGTTCACGCGATACCAGAGTTGACGCAAAAAAAAACAGAGAAAAGAAAGAAAGGGGAGAAGGAAGAAGTAGAGAAACGAAAACAGACAAAGGCGGAGACAGTTAGCCGTCACCGATCACCAGACAGTCGTCGGCACCGTCGCATTTACAGTTTGGTGGTGCTGGACCGGTATCGGAGTCATCGCGATACGTCGCCCCCGCGTGCAACCTGGCCTGGCTGGGTAGGGGGGAAATAGGCAGCATTTCTACACCTAGGGACGCATCTCGTCTTGCCCAAAAAAAAAACAAATAGGAAACCAGAGTTTGGCAGATGCCAAGGGTGATTGTATTCAAAGTCCCAAGCTGCCTTGTGGGAGGAGGTTCATGGCCGGCCTATTCCTGTGGCGGCAAAAGTGAACGAAAAAAGCAACAGGGGGGCGTGCAAGTATGAAAAAAGAAGGAAAAAAGTGAACGCTAATGTATCATCAAGGATTCGTCAGAGATGGGAGGGAAGAGTGAGAGTGAGTGTAGTTTCGGCCGTGTGTCAGAGACGAGTGAAGTTGACGTGATACTGCGTGTGTATTAGCCTGGAGCTGCTGCGTGTAAGAGGAGGGGTGGATGTGCTTGCTTACCAGGCCTAATGATTTGCGGCCACCGCGGATGTGATGGACGTAGCGATCAATGACTGTTAAAGTGTTGTTAGCGAGTGAGCCATAAAATGGAGGGAAGAGATCCCGGGAAAACGAGAGCAGACGTACGCATTCCTTCACCGCGCTGTGCGTAATGGGCCTCTTTGCTTTCCCAGCCGATGAGCATGCCCGCCGAGACGCCGACCGGGGCCACCACGCCGTCATGCACGACCGGCAGCCACTGGCCGTACGAGAGGGCCCTGTAACCCGGGATTTTTGCCGGCTCGCGCTCGAAGCAGCGCGCAAACGGCCTCAGGTGATCCTCCACAAAGCCCGGGTCGGCCTCGAGCGCCGTCACCACCTCGGTGCAGGGGCTGTTGAGCGAGGCGGCGATATCGCCCCTCAAGAAGGCGCGGGAGCTGGCGTACGTGTCGGCGACGGCGCGCAGCGAGCCGAGCCAGCGGGCATACGAGGGGCTGGCCAGGAAGGCGTCGAGCGCGGCGCCCGTCGCCCAGCGCACCACCCAGACCCAGCGTCGCGAGTCCTCGAGCTGGTACCCGAGGTATGAGGCGCGCGCCCCGGGGACGGCCTGCAGCTTAGCGGCGACGTCGAGGAAGGCCGATGGCGGCGCGGGTGGCGAGTACGGCGGGGAGAGGTCGGGACGGAAGGTGACGACGGAGAGTTGGATGACTTCGCAGGTAGCCATGTTGGGTGAGGAGAGGAGAGGATGAGGTAGAAAAAGTAGGGGGGGGACGGTAGGGGAGAAGGGGGGAGAAGGAAAAAGAGAGAGGGAGGATAGAAGAGGTCGAGGTGAATAAGTGGGAGAAGAGCGTAGGTGGGAAGGTGCGCAGAGGATGAAGACAGCGAAGGCAGGGCAGGGTGGGTGATGGTGGTCGGAGGAGGGAGGTAGTAATGGAAAAGTAAGCGCAAAAAGTCGCCCCAGAATTGTTGGAATGTGGTAGTCGCAAGTAGGTAACAAAGACGAGGACCAAATGTCGGGGAACAAGAGGAAAGCAGAGAAAGGAAAAAGCGAAAAACGGAAACCAAAACGGCCCCGGTTGCGGTATGGAGATGGAGGGAGGGTCCTCTTCTTTGCCTGGTCTCAAGGTACACTGGGACCTATAATAATACTCCGAGGTAGGCGGGCAGCAAATTATAGAAGAGCGGGAAACGGAGGACCAGAGGGGGAAGGGGAAGCAAGAGAGGAGGAGAGCAGGAAGAGAGGATGGATGGAAGAGGGAGTGATAATAAAAGACGCGGCTATTCGAGGACTGAGGACGCGCTACGATATAGATGGATGATGGACTACTCCGGCGGCCGGTTTCTGCCTGGAGGAGGGCAACAGAAGGTCCTCTCAACTAAATAAATACAGCTAGCATCGAAAGTACAAGTTACATACAACAAGAGTAAGCCCGTCCGTCCGTCCACCTGCCCGATTGGCGTAGATGCCATTTTTCTTACTACTTGTTCACCTGTACTTCTTATTAGTACATGGCAGAGAAAAGCAAGGGCCAAAGAACTGGAGCTCCTTCATCGTTCCGGTATTCGGGGGTGGTGGGTGCGGGTTACAATGGTCTGGCCTGGGCTGGGCTTGTGCGAGGTGCCAAAGGCCAGTGGGCTAGGGTGGCAATAAACACCTGTTTTTTGGCTCTTCTCTCCCGTTAAACGACACGGCAAATACCAAGTACCTTGCACAACATTAACTAGTTAGGTATTTCGTAGTTAGTAGAACAACTCTTCTTTTAAGCTGTCCGCAGCTAATTGCCTCTGCGTGATTGTTTCCTTGGCCTGCAGCCAACGGGCACGTGTCGGGGGGGCACCAGTCGTCCGACATGACAAGAGACGAAACAACAACACGATAATATTTAGGAATCAAATCGTTCGTCAACTTATCTCTGTCCATCCGTCTCCCTATCGGTTTCATCCCGCCTTTTTGATAAGGCGATCGATCTTCTCAAAATCGTTATCAGTCTGGGGTTCGTTCATCTCATTATCTCTAGGTACACTACTAACGATGACAGCATTTTGGCTTGGCCGCGCCTCGGCCCAGCAGAGACCAGTGGTCCCGGCGTAGTTGGTAGTATGTACAGTACTATAGTAAGCCAGCGAGGCCGATCCCGGGGGGGGCTCGAGTGGCGCCGGTGGGCTGTAACACGTTGCCTCCCCCAGCAAGCACGGTTCGTCTTTTTTGTTTTGCGCTGCGGTAATTTTCTCATACCGAGAACGGAATACCTTGTCTCACTTTCTTTCTTTCTTTTTTTTTTTTTTTTTTTCTTTTCAAAAATTCCTCATACCCTTTGCCATCCCGTCTTCAGCCTCCCATATCATCATGGTGGGGGTGCAAGTTCGTGGCGCCGTACCAGACCAAAAGAGCGACCCCCCCCCCCCCCCCCCCCCCCCCCCGAGCGGGTGTCGGAGCCGGGCAGATTTTTTCCTTCCAAAAAAGATCAAAAGCGAAATGGAAAGAAGTGGCTGCAAAACTGAAATCCGCCCACCCAGGCAGGCCAGCCTTGTTAGCGTGCCCCTCTCCCTCCGATTGAGCCGAATCTATCCTTCTCTGGCCATGCCATGCCCCGTCCACCATCCCATCCATCCTGCACCCCGCCGCCGCCGTCATGTACGTATGTACGTACTCCGTATATAGACTGCATCTACCCTTATACATATGCTGCAAAGCACATGCGATGGGATTTACTCCGGAGAGCATGAACTAATACTTTAATTCCCGACCTATTGATCCCAGACTCCGACATATTTCAGAGAGGCATTTTCCTGCCCCCTTTGTGTGTCAGTCATCTGGCTGGGCTGCCACGTTCTGTTTGTTGCCAGTCGCCCACCAACTTGGACACAGCTGTTGCCAGCGCAGCGACGCTAACCTCGAGACAAACACCAGGAATAAAAATAAAATAAAAAGGGAAGAGGGAAAATGGTACATAAGGTAGGGGGGGGGAAAACGGCCTGCCAGCTGTTCATGCGCGCAGCAAACACGGTAAGCTGCTTTCCTGCAAGCACCCGCTGTATACCTAGGTACTGTAGGCAACGCCCTGTAGGGGGCCTGGCCCTGCTGCAAGCCAGCGCTGCACCACGCTCCCTTTCACATGCCCATTCCAGCCCACGACGTCATGATACATACAGACAGCCTCTACCAAATACCCCTCGTTTTTTTTTCTTTTGCGCCATCAAATTTATCCTACGGGATTTCCTAATCAGTCATGGTAAACTGGTAAAGAAACGAGAAAAAGAAATCGAAATGACAAGCTTCTACCACCACCATCCACCACAGTTCTGGCACTCACACCACGTCTTACCACTCCAACCACTCCCACAAGCGACACTTGCATCACTAGCCACGGCCACCATTTTCTGCCATTAATGTATAATATTAATAACTCTTTTGAATTAATACATTATAATCTGCGCTGAAAGAAAAACCAACTCCTTTTCATCCTCACATCTACCCAACCCAACCCAACCACCGCAAGTCCCAGGCCGCAGCAGAGTGTCGCCAGCTAAGCGCAGCTCGGCTCAGCTCAGCGCGGCAACAAGACCTCACTGCTGCAACTCGGCCGCGAATCCGCACGGCGAACGTCGTCTCCATGAGTATCCTACAAACGCCGACCCCTTTCTCACTTCCATCACCACATCCCTGATCTTGTCATCCCGCAGCAGCGCATCCCGTGGCCGTTTCCGTTGTCGTCGGCCGTACAGCCTGACGAATCGCTTCAGCATGTGCTTCTCGCCCGCTGACAAGTCTGGCGAATTCTCCAACTCCGAGTCAATCATCCGCAAGCTTGATGAATTATGCGGCTCCGCCACAAGTCCAACAGCTACCTGCCGCACGTGCTGTCGGAAGTCGCGCAGCAAAGTTTGCACTTCATCCGAGCTTGGACACGCACCCACGTTGGACTCGGACCAGTCGTCTACCGGTTCCGAATCCTCGAAATAATGTGCATCTTCGGGACTTGATATATTCGGGACAAACGGCGGCGTCATAGTGCCTACTTGATCCCATGGAAAATGCTTGAACCATCTGTGTACTTTAATATCCTCGGCGTCGTCGGGAAATACGTGTCGCCCAAACAGGTCCGTCATCCGATTCGGTCCCGGCGGGCATCGATCTTTGTGCTGGTACCGTTTCGAGCAGATCCTGTTTTCCCTGTCCTGAATCATCCAAAAGAGCAAGTCTTTGCAGCGATCACTGACTGTCGGCCGTGTCGGGAAGCAGAATATCTCCTTGTGTTTCTGGCACATTGTTAGTTATCCCAACCTCTTCATGGCATCCCATGTCGCTGTCACGATGCCGCTACTCACGGTAATATTCTGCTTCGTTTCCTTCCTGCCCTTGCCTGCTCTAAAAGGTGTAAAGCCGTAAAGACACTCAAACAGGATAATCCCAATGCTCCACTAGTCGCATCTTCCATCGTAACCGCCACCCGCAATCACCTCTGGTGCCATGTATTGGCTCGTGCCCACCACAGAGTATGCCGTGGCGCGGCACCTGGTGCTGCTTCTGGGATTGAAGTGATTCAAATCGTTGAATGCGGTGTGGTAGCCCCTTCTCTGTTCGTTCACTGCAAGCCTCTTGCTCCGGCTTCTGGTCCCGTTTCCGTTGTCGTCCTTGTCGTCCGCAGCTCCCGACAGTCGGAAGCGCTGAAACAAAGAATGCCGATGCCAGCTGTAAAATGCCGCATCATGCGACCAGTGACCGTCAAAGGCGAGGCCAAAGTCCGAGATCTTCAGGTGCCCAGAGGGAGATATCAGAAAGTTGTCGGGCTTGATGTCCCGATGGATAAACTTGAGCCGATGCGTCTCTTCCACGCCCAAAATCATCTCTGCAATGTAAAATCGGGCAATCGTCTCGTGTAGCACGTTTTCTCGCATCAGCAGTCCGAGAAAGTCTCCGCCAGGCATGTACTCCATTACGAGGTACAGATTGGTAAAGTCTTGGAAACTGGCCACAAGCGGTACGATCCTGCCCACGTCAGCTTCGTCAAAATCGTCAATACATCGACCCGACTTACCAGCTCGACCCTTCTGCTGCGACCAGAAAATCACGCTCTGCGCGCAAATGGCCTTCCTGGCTACTCGACAGCATCTCCGACTTTCGGATAACCTTCATGGCAAAAACTTGCGACGATGTCTTGGGGCCCGTCATCTTCTCCCGCACAAGCCGTACCACCCCGAAGCTTCCCTTGCCCAAGACTTGAACTGGTTCAAAGTTTTGCCAAGTATGTGCGTTGTTCTTCATCTTTCGTCTGTTCTGGCTTTGCCCTCTGAGGACACGGCACTGCCTCAGGTAGCATGTTTCCTCGTAGAAGAACGCTTGACGCATGGCCTCCTTTTCCCTCTCCGACATTTGCGGACGGTAGTAGAGCCACGCTTTTAAATTATGCCACCGATGGAGTCGCGCATTTGGCGCATTCAACAACTCGTTATAGTAGGTTTCTATGCTAATTTTGACGGCGGCCGCCTTCTCAGTCGTCAGAATCGTTGGAGTGAACGCATCCTGGCTTGATTCCTTGATCGTGGTCAGTGTTTCCGGGTTCGACTTGGCGCGAAGAAATCGGTGGGTGCTGCGTCGCTTCAGCCCGTCTTTACTCGACGTCGTAGATACCAGTGACTCCATTGATGCCTTGCGAGATGAGCCACCATCCTCTGGGGACTGATGATTGACAGTGTTGTTCGTCGACGGCGTCTGCGACTCAGCTCCTCCTTGGGGGTACATGTTGTTAAGGGCTTGCATTGAACTTCTTCGACGCCTGTTACGTAGCGGAGCACTTCGAAGAATGACCGTGGTGCTGGGTGTGATGCCAAACGTGTCGAGTCGTAGGCGCTTGACAAGTTCCGCAGGCGTCATCGGGCTTTCCTTGCTTGTTGGATGCACATCTTGTGTTTCAAGGCCTCGTTTTACAGGCACCAGCTGGGCGTCTTCTGGTTTGTATTCAAAGCCATTCGAGTTATGTGAGCCTGCTGCCCAAAGTTAGAATTGTCACTTGCTGGTCGTTGATGTGTCCTTACTTTTGCCGCCAATCGCCTTGATCGCTCCTCGCAAATCTGACCATACCCTGGAGCTGGCACGCCGCAGCTTAACTATGTCCGAGTCCACAGGGACCAGGCTGTAAATTTTCTTATCAACTGGCGCTGCCTCTGCAGTCTCCATAGCGACGGAAACGAATGATGCTTCGGGCCGGAAAGACTGGTCTGAGCAGCACGCCTTTGCGATCAATCACGGCTCGCCCAAGTGCGCGAGGCGCCGGTCATGGGCAATCCTGGCACAATAGACTATGACTGTTGGGTAGAAAAGGAATGACGATATAACTGTGATGATGTCAACAAGGTAAAGTACAGCATTTCTTGTGCAATTAGTGATGAAGTAGGTGGTGCCCTTAGGTTGGGCGACGGAAGGAAGGAGCCCGCGTTGGCATCCTCGGCTCCTGCATCACGGGGAGTACATAACTAGCCCTTGTAAGGCGCTCGGGTTCGAGCGCAGAACTTCAGCGGTTAAAACATATATATATAGTTTGAATTCAACTTTTATTCGTGACAACGTGCGGCCGGACAAATCTCGCCACAGGCCGCCGTAGCATCAGGATAGATCGTACACAAAGTAATTAGTTCTACGCCAACCCATGCAATGCAGTCCTCACCTCGACATCACCGCGGAACCCCTTCAGCCGTCGATCTTCGTGTCAGGCTCTTGATCGCATGATAGATAACAACATGTAAACTCCAAGCCCGAAATTGTTCAGCCCAACTCAACCACCTGGTGGTCTGAGCGGGCGATAAATACAAAGGAAACGCGAGATTACAAAACAGACGCTTGCTCTTACTTGATCTCGAGCAGCTTCACGTCGAAGACCAGCGTGCTGTTGGCAGGGATGCCGGGCAGGGCCTGACGGCCATAGGCAAGGTTGGCGGGGACGGTCAGACGACGCTCGCCACCGATGGACATGCCAACGACGCCAATGTCCCAGCCCTTGATGACCTGACCCTTGCCGACCTTGAAGGTGAAAGGCTTGCCCTTCTTGTTGGCATCAAACTGCTTGCCATTCTGGAGCTTTCCAATGTAGCGGACACCGACGCTGTCGCCGTTCTTGACGATGCGGCCGGTACCAATCTTGCGGTCGTCAACGGTGACACCCTGGACAACCTTGACACCAACGGCGGCCGTGGCGGAGCCGGAGGGGCCCTGCTCGAGGTTCTTGGCGAACTGAACCTTCTTAGCGTCCTTCTTGTCGTCAGCAGCGACAGCCTCGCCCTGGTTGTTCTTGAGCTTCTTCTGCTGCTTCTTGGAGAGCTTGGCGCCGTCCTTGGCAATCAGGTCGTCGAGGTTCTCGGCCTCATCGGCAGAGCGCTTGTTCTTGCCCTTCTTGGCAGTGTCGACCAGCTGGGGAGCCTCCTCCTCGTCAGACCCGAGCTCAGTGATGCGGGGATCCTCAACGTCGTCGAGATCGTCGCTCTCGTCGTCCTCATCGTCCTCGCCGAGGGCGTACTCGAGCTCATCGATGTCGAAGTCGTCATCGTCCTCGTCATCATCCTCGTCGTAGTCATCCTCGTCGTCATCCATGATGTAGTTGCCGGTAAGGTAGACAGTGTGAGTTCCGGACACGACAAAGAAGATCTTTTCGCCCTGGTTGACGGTGATGTCAAGAGGCTGCTGGTAGTTCTGTGAAAGGTTAGCCAGATGGCGGCGTTCGTGCTGCACTTTTAAAGCGTACCCTTTCCGTGTCGAGAGTGCAAACGACAAAGTTCTCGAGGTCAGCACCCTCCTCGTCGTCGGAGTCGTCCTCGTCGTCGGAGTCATCCTCATCATCTTCCTCATCCTCTTCAGCGGCCTTGCCCTTGCCCTTGCCCTTGGACTTGGTGGGGGCATCCTCCATGTCCTCATCGTCATCGTCGTCACCCTGGGTGGCGGCAAGAAGCTTCGCGATGGCGGCGTTCTGGCCGGACTTCTTAGACTTCTTAGGATCGCTGGGGCCGCCATTCGCCTCCTCGTCATCCTCGTCGTCATCATCAGAAGCAGCGAGGAGCGCCTTCATATACTCATCATCAATCACGTCGTCCTCGTCGTCGTCCAGGCCGGGGAAGGCACGCTTGACAAGACGAAGGGTAGAGCGGGGAACCCTGGGAACGTTGCCATCCTCGTCGGCCTCGGGCTCCTCAGTAGGGTCAACAGCAGCCATGGTAATGCGGAACTATTAGGTATCAAGTCAGTTTCCAGCGTCGGCGAAGCAGATGCAGGTGTATCGCCAGCGAGTTGCGTCGTATTTTGCAACAGAAAGATCGAGCGCCGGTAGAGCTGATTCAACTTACAGAGGCAGGGAAGTCCATGGCGGCGGGAATCAGGATCTCGCCGGGAGGGACCTCGAGGCCATAGACGGGACCAGAAATGCCAGCCATTGTGTCGGTGTGATGTGAAGGAGTTGCGGAAAAGGGAAATGAAGATCTAAAGAGGTTCGTTTATAGAAGGTTAAGTCTACAACGAAGCGCAATCAAAGACCAGGTAGGGATAAAAGACGTGGTGGGCAGAGGTTGGAAGAGGGATGGAGGAAACAGAAGCTGTCGCTTTTTTTTTTCACGTTGCGCCGCTGCAGGCTTTAGAAAATTTCTTTGCCCAGTATTTTTTCTGCCAACAAATGATGCAGGCAGGGACAGCCCCGCCAAAAATTGTAGAGGCCAATGGGAAAGTGCGATAAGGCCATATCGGGTCTACGATAGTGGCTGTCTCAGCAACCAAAGAACTCCCCGCCAGAGAATAAGTGGGTCATTCAATCGACCTTTTTCCACCGCCTTCAGTGTTGTGAGGCAGTGAGGCAGCGAGGCATTCATACAAGCCACGGGTAGACTGCACTCACTCGTACAGATGGTACACTGAAATCGGAGGAATACATAAATTAGGGGGAAAAAAAGGGCTTAAAAGGTTCTTCGTCGTTGACCTGTCAAAGCCCCGAACAGCTGGTCCGTTCCTCCACACCTGCGCAACGGCCGGCCACTTAGACAGCAATAGGCCACAACGTGGAATGCACTAGTTGAGCCAAATATTCACCCTCTAAAGTTGTAGCGCCTTGTCTAGGTTTGCAAGTATGCCCGTAGGTTTTTATAGTATTCCGTCAACGGAACGATACCCGGCGCCGCCAGATCTAGCATTAAACCGTAAATCGGGTGAGATGCCATGCGTCCTCCGACGCCGAGGGAACAACACAGACATGGAATGTCTATCACTCCCATCCAATACGCTCATTTCGCCATCAACAGTCTGATATTAACATTATTCTTCATAAGTACATTGCTGTCAACATCCTTCCACCACTCCCGCCCCACCATCACCGTCTCCCCCTCCAAGCGAATGTGAAACTGACCAGCCTGTTGATTGTCACCTCTAAATTGTTGTAAATGCCCTGAAAGATTCCCATGAAAACTCCCGCCGGTCAAGTTGTAAAAAGTTCTAAGTGGCGCCGATGTTTGAACCACCCCGGGGTTTGGTGCGACAGAGTTGCCAATGCTATGCAGTTGAGTGCAGCAACAGAAAATAAAAGACAGCACGTCGCCGGCGCAGAAGCGAATGTCAAGAAGGTCGAATGCGAAGGGGAGGTTGGCCTGCAATGAGCCTCCCTCCAGTAAATGGGATAAAAGTCTCCCGAAAAACGAAAGAGAGAATAAGAAAACAAGTCTTGCCCACCTCAGATCAACGCACCTGGGCAATGCGCCCATCGAATTAGTTATTAAAGTGTGAAAAAAAAAAAAGTTCAACATCATTAGGCCATGTCAGCGACGGAGGGCTTCTCGACCTTTTGTCGACTCTCCTTCTTGCTGACCTGATATACAAGATTCACCGTCCACAGCTGCGCCACCGCCGCCTGCATCGCCGGCACCGTGCCGTACAGCGGCGCCACCAGCGGGATCAGCGTGTAGTCGAGGATGTTATTTCTGAAGCTGCGGTGGGAGAAGGACATGCCCGCGTCCAGCCCGGCGTGGCGCATATCGCGCTCCCGCGCCTTGACCGCCAGCCGGTGGTAGCTCTCGTACAGGAACAGGTACGCGCCGATGGCCATGAAGCCGACGGTGCGCAGGATCGCCGCCACGGTGAAGGTCCAGTTGAGCCCGTTGGGGTCGCCGCTGCCCTCGGTGACCCAGGCCCAGGCGCCCGAGGCCACTACGAGCACGGCCATGTGCACGGGCAAAAAGTGCGCCTCGAACAGCCGGTGGTACATGTAGAAGATGCGCTCCCAGTGCGGGGCCCGGACCGTCTCCTGCACCACGTCCGAGAAGACGCCGCCCTCCTCCGCCGCGGCCTCGGCGGAGTCCGGCAGGTAAAAGTCCGACGCCTCGTCGCCGGTGGTCTGGTGCAGCGGCCGGAAGCGCCGCGCGGTCAGCTTGCGGTCTCGCCACAGCCGGGCGCCCTGCCGCAGCGCGAAGCCCGAGTCGAGCGCCCCCCACATGTGTCGCAACGCCTGGTTGTACCGGGCACAGACGTCGCGAGCGGCGCCGCGGATGCCGGCACCGCTGCCGGAGGTGATGTTGCTCTGGCTGACGGGGCTCATGACGGTGCGGCATGTCAGGTGGCCGTTGGTCGCGAAGAAGCACTTGACGAACATGTGCAGGTCCTCGCCAATGGCCTCGGCGTCCGTGTCCCAGCCGCCGACGCGGTCGACGAGCGCGAGCGGGACGGAGTAGACCGAGGTCGGCGGCGAGAGGACGGACCCGTTGTACAGGCCGGACATGCCGGCGGCGCACCACAGCACGTCGGCCGTACGGACCAGCGCGGGGACGCTGTGTGCGTTGCGGTCAAAGATGATGGGCGCCGCGTAGAGCGTGGTGAGGGCCGTGTCTGGGTGGGAGAGGTGCAGGTTGGTGATTTCGGAAAAGTACTTGGCCGCGAGGTGGCTGTCGGCTGTCGTCTTGTTAGTAGTGCGCATAACATTCGGAACCGTTGTCCCCGCACTCACAGTCCATGCTTGTGATGACGACATTGTTGCGTGACTTCATCGAGTACTTCTCACTGAGCTTCTTGGCTGCCCAGGCCATGTTGCTTCCCTTTCCGGCAGCTTCACCGGGAATGTCGCTGGGGTGTGTGGTGTAGTCCATGCGACGGAACTTCCTCCCAAATTCCTGTATTAGCTCAAGAGCCTTAGCTTCTCCCTTGGCCTCTCGCTGCTCCATGGCTAGGTAGACCTAGGATGAGAGAGTCCTGTTAGCGGCCCCATGCGACAGTCACGGTGCTCAGAGGAAGCTTACATCATAAGTCATGGCCGCGTGAGGATGGCATGCCAGGACTTCCAGAGACTCCCGGAGGGTGTCGATTTCTTCCTTGTAATTGGGGATGATGATGGCGTGAATTACACTGTCTGCGGTCGGCTCCTCGGACTCGGACATGGAGCTTAGCTCAATGTCGCTCATGGGCTCAACTGAGGAAGCAGAAATGCTCAATCGCTCCGTTGTCAGAGTTTCGGAGCTTGAAATAGATGTCTGTGACTCGCGGCGAGGCCGGTGCATCTTGTAGTCACGGATTGCATGCAGGCGGGCATCCTTTCTCAAGCAGGCGGTAATGTCGCACACGGCCATGCACGCGCGGATCGGCGCAATGAAGACGAGGAAGTGAACAAACAGGGAGTAGTAGGCGAAGGCATAGGACCAGATGCCGGCGCCATAGCTGAACCGTGATGCAGGTGTCTTGTCCGAGGAATCGGGTGCGATGAGTCGTCGAGCGGCGGTGTACTCGTGTGAAAGCACCCAGTAGGTGAGGATTAGCAGGGCAATCAGGCTCAAACCACCCACGCGTCTCGAGAACCAAGCGAAAACAGTCATGACTTCGATGGCTGAGGTGGTGCCCTTTTTTGCGGCGGACGAGAAGCGAAGCTGCCCGTTGACGGCGACAGTCAAAGATTCAACGGGTCGAGAAGGATTCCAGGACGCTTGAGCCGCGATGCAAAGGCGCCAAGTAAGGAGGACAAGATTGGTATCGAAAATCCGACTTGACTTTGGGAGGAGGATGGCTGAATGATATTCTACAGAAAAGAGTTGAGAGTTGACCAATATACTGGCCAGCGACGTCTATCGAGGGGAGAAAGAGAAAAAGAAGGAGACAAAAGACTGTCACGGGATGTTGGAAACTAGAGGAGAAAATAAAGCGCCAAAAAGGGTTTGAGAGGCGGACGATGGGAGTGTAGCCAAGAGCCTTTACCTTGAGTGAAGTGAAGGGGGGGGGGGCTGCTACCATTGGCAAGTACCTCCTACAACCTTTCTCCTATAAGTTTGGACTTTATAAATTTATAAATAAAAGTATAGTACTTTTTAATGAATCGTCCTCCATGTATAATAGAAAGAAAATTCTTTACTCTCAGCTTCATGACTCTGCAGTCTAGAGAAGGGATCACCACCTCGCGAAATCATCACCGTTCGGTTGTCCCTACAGGTCAGCCACCACAAGCTGCGTAATTGTACAGCAATTGAAGCACTAGCTAACTAGCTAAGACATGCGGATTTGGGAAGTTTGAATCGGCCAAGTGGGAACGCGGTGTGGGAAGCTCGAAATGAAGGAGTGTAGGAAGCAGGGGGGAGATAAAGAGCCTCATGGAGAAGGCGATTTGCCGGCACACGCCATAGAAAGCTGCTAGTATGAAATTTCTAATAGTCTCTAATAATGAACCGCAGGAGAAGAATGGCGGTGAATTATCGAAGACGTCTTCTTTTTTCGCTCTCTGTAGAGGAGTCAGATGACGGGATGTAGCTTGAGCGATGACAGCTGGAAAGTGGCAGAGAAGTGGGAGGGAGGGAGGGGGTGTATCTACAAGCTCCAGGCGCCTCAAAGGCACGATGACGAGACTATTATAATGGGCTTGGCAGTTGAAGTGAAGAAGTGGGAAGCACATGTCGCCGGATCACGGAGAGGAAAGGAGGAAAACACAAGCCATCGGAAGACTAGGCCAGGCTTTGGGGCCGGGTTCTTGGAGAAAGCGGGTGCAAGTAATTCTAGGTGTAAGTTGCAGCGAATTACAAGGCTGGTAAAGAGGAGTACAAGGCGGATTTGGAGGCGCAAGTGGGAATGCCTCTTTCACGGGGACCAGAGGGTGATAATGGCAAGGCAAAGAACGAAACCTGCGAGGTAGATAGCCAGGTTAGCGGCTGGAAGTGGGCTGTGGCGGTAGAAGATGATGTACCTGACGACCATGTACCTCTCCACTGCCCACGCTCGGGTATGCATACCGACATGGCCCGGGTACCTATTCTAGCGTTGAACTGTAAAATGTCTATATCGGCCTCAATTTTACAAAGGTGAAGAATGGTGGTAAAAGAGGTAGATGGCTGGAATGGCGGAGGCTGCAGTCGGTGTAAGTCGACCAACAGGCACGCCAGTGTAAGCTACAGCCATAAAAGATCAACTATAGTAGAATGGGCTCATCAGTCTCGCCTATCCCATGCATGTTTGAGTAGAGTGATGCCGTCAACTTGGGCAGGGCATATATTGATGGCCTTTCAATTCTGCTCGCCTGCTCGCACGACACTACCTTTCTGCTCTCTTGGCGAAGAGCCACCCGAGCAGTACGATCCGAGATGCGTCGTGTACATCCAAGCCGCAACAGGATAAATGTCTCGTGAGAAGTCGTCGAAACGGAATATCCCTGAGATGCTGCTCTGCCTGTCAGTAATGCGATCAGAGACGCGCGTCGAATATTTCCGGCCGAAAGAAATTACAAATAAAAATATTTCAAAAAGAAAAAAAAAGGCAGCCCTATGGCTATTTCCCCTATTCCATATTTTGGCTCTCCTGATGACCTTTCAAGGCGCTGTTATGTTGCAGGACAAAAGCCATCATGGAGCAAGTAAAGGGCACTGCCACAAAAGTACACGCGGCCCCGAAATACGCCAACTAGTTAGTTGGTTCGATGAGAAATATGCCGCCAACTTAATCTTATAGTGGTAGAAAAAAAAGCTGTCTGTGCCAAGGCTTCGCGTTCCTATTACATCCAGACTGTGCCAGTTGAGAAGGCGCAGCAAAGGGGGGGGGTGGCACTTGAAGAAATTGTTTCAGCACAAACCAACTTCTACGGATAATGAAGGCCTAAATCAATAGGATGGAAAGCACTTTGATAGAGATTTTTGACATCTTCAACCTCGACATATCCATCAGCCAACCAACACACTAACTAGATCGCAACTCATCGCCAATCGTAAAGCATGACAAGCAACCCCCCTGTGTAAGAGGCAACGGGAAAAAAGTTACATTGCAGGCAAGTATCACAGCCCCAGGACCTGGCCCAGCCCTGCGCCAGCCAACTATGCCGACAACGTTTTCTGGGGTCCTCTTCTTAGTGGCCAGATTCTCGCCGCTCCATAATAGTAAGTGAGGTCTTATCCCGATCGGGGAGTCACCCAAACCAGGGGTCCCGGTCCTTATATCTGTTTCTCCTGTGGGAGGAGAGAGGGGAGTGGGCAAATCTTGCTCGAAACAAGAAGCTGACTGCCGTGCAAGTGGGCTGATCTTGCGAGATTTCTCGTTTGGCGGAGAGGCTTACGTATATACACGACAAATCTGGTATCTTGTCCATCCCTCACAATTCCTGGGGATTTTCGCCAGCTTACTTGGATACACTTATCATGTAATTACAGAGTCTACTACGTCGTTCAACGTAGTTCAAGACCTAGGAAGAGCACATGGGCTCGAGATAACGTCATGGGTAGCCATCATCTGCAAATCAAGAGGCTGGAAAACCACACGCAAAGGCTAGCCAACGCACACGCCCCTCCATCGTGCACAGAGACACCAAATAACCAGCCCAGCTTCATTCTCATGGGGGAGGCAAAAAAAAAAAAGGCATCAATGGTTAAGCTATATGCCGCCACGAGGCCCACCGATTCGATGCCGGTTCTCCAGCCACCCCCCCCGGGCTTCTTGTTCACAGACAACAGGCGAGTTGTACAGAAAACGGAGAAGCGATAGCGTCTTCTCGCCATGCTCGACACGCCTTCCCCCCCAGTCGACTCGGGAGATTAGATGCCTCCCCACGTGTGCGCAGCAGCTCGGCGGGCTCGTCAATCAACTACCGCGCGCGGGGCGCCCCCATGCTGAAGCGTCAGATTTGAGAGGCAGCCCAGCAAGACTGATCGCTGGCAGCAGTTACAAGCATCATGTTTCACTCGAATAAACGAAAAAAAGAAAGAAAATAAAGGGCGCGCCTTGGTAAACAGATGTCACTCTATTCATGTCAAAATTATACCTCTCGAATAGACGGCTAGACCTGAGCTCATAAGAGGCAGGGTATAGTGCAAAATGCACAGCTTGGCCTTGCGTACGCTCTGGGACTGCGCCTGGCCCAATATCACAGCTGCTGCGCCTTCCATCGTCATTTTTGTCCTCGGCCCCGAAATCCGTCACCGTTTCAGCATCCCCAGACTCCTGGGCGCCATACCCAAAATATTCTATGTGTTTCGCTGCCGCTTGTCAGAGCACGCCGTGCATTGACCTGCATCGACAGTCGAACGAGAAGAGGCTGTGCTGTCCCC
The DNA here is from genome assembly GCF_001636725.1 of Cordyceps fumosorosea ARSEF 2679. Lineage (NCBI taxonomy): Eukaryota > Fungi > Ascomycota > Sordariomycetes > Hypocreales > Cordycipitaceae > Cordyceps > Cordyceps fumosorosea. Next base: position 213,611 of record NW_017387301.1, read on the forward strand.
TATATCCAACACAGCAGGCAAAGCGAAATCATTCGCTCGCGTGCCATTTCGGTCGCAGACTAAGCCTTGTAAAAGATGTACAGCCCAGAGTGGCTTGGTGCTCAACTCCCTTAGCCAAGTTGTCGTCGTGGGCACACTGAGGCGCCATGCCTCCTAGAGATGGGAGGCCTGCGATCAAATCATCTCCCAAGTGGTTGTGGCGCCGGTAATAGAGACTCTGACATTGACATGGGACAAATCTCTTGTCCTTTGTCGGGTTTCTGGTCGCTTCCTCACGGGGCCTTTTCGAAGAGCTCCAAGATCGGTTTGGCAGCCTAGATGCGAATGTTAGTTTCACAACGCAGACCCAACGGTGATGCCAACGCACATCAATAAACTTCTCCAAATTCTGATCTAGGTTGGCCAGGTCCTCCTTGCGGCGCGTGTTCTCGGCAATCAGCTTCTGCTTCCTCTTGAGCAGCTCTTGTCGGCGCTGCTCCAGGCCCTCACGCTCCGCTCGTTCGTGTTCGATTCTCGCATACATGAGCTCGTTCTCATCATCCGTGGCACGGTCCGGGTTCTGCGCGAGAAACTCTTCCACCGGCATCAGCGGCAGCTGCTGGTACTTGTGACTATCGACATGGATTAGCCCGGTCCAAAACAGCCCTTTTCATGCGGCCTCCCCCCCCCTCCCTCTTCGTCAGAGAACCGCATATGATCAAGCATACTCGTATGATTCGCAAGCAACAATCTCGCCCTGGAGATGGCGCTGCTCGTAGTAGAGGTTCTGCAGCTGCAGGTGGAGGCGGTCGACGTCGTGGCGGCGCTCGGCGGTGCGCGTCTTGGTGTCGCGCGCCGCGAAGCAGGCATTGCGGTGCAGGCCGCGCAGGTGCGAGAGGCTCGTGAGCAGGCGGTTCTGCTGCCGGGAGATCTCGACGCGGCTCTCGGGAGACGCCGCGGCGGACTGCTGGGCGACGAGCCGCAGGAGGTCGCGCCCCTGGCCACGTGCCTGGTCCGACATCTGCAGGACGGTGGCGAGGATAGGGTCGCTGACGATTTGATCGACAGTCATTTTGACGGCAGTTTCGGGGCGTCGATGCAGGGCTTGTATCGATTGTTAGAGACGTCGGCCGCAGTCTGGATGGGCGAGACGCTGGTGTTGCGCGCAGGCATTAAAACCAGCTATTTACCACAGTTGGGCTGGGACAACTTCGGAATCTGACACAAGCCACACTGGTGCCAGCCACAGCACGCTAGTGATGTGGCACTCGGCGCTACGCCGCCCGCAATTTCAGCGCTCCTTTGCCATTCCATCACAAGGTTGAGCTTGACTCTTTATTATTATTAAGGTGCGGCAATTAGTTTACCTCCTAATAGTACGGATAGTAAGCATCGCCTCGGTGACATTTAAGTAGACATTTCTGGCTCACTCATTGCCTTCATCACCTCTTCTACCCAGACCAGACCACCACTTACCACTCGTAGGAACTGACCGTCCGCTGTCCGTCTGACAAACGGGGGATCGCCGCCAAGGTTCGCACGTCACGACAATTTCCGGCCTGCGTTCAATAATTCTTCCCCCTGCCCTCGACCTTGCGCCATTTCCGTCTTTTCTGACTTCTTTTCCTTCTTCCGCTCTCTATCGAAACATATTCCGCAATTATCAGATTCGCCGCATCTAGCAAAACCCGCATTTCCCTGGGCAAAATCGCCTTGCATCGCCCTCCTTCTCCACTCACCCGGCGTCTTTGTTGAGAAGTGGCATCCGTCCAACCGCAGGGGTCCCCCCCATTTTCTCTCTTCACCCAACCAATTGCCGCAGCGGCCAAACTGCCCGTGCCGAATCCCATTCGACCTCGATCCGAAAATATTTCGCCTGCGCCTCCTCTCTTGCAAAGCCCTTTCTTTAACAATTCGCATCGCCCGAACCCGTCCCCCTCCACCTCATGAGTTAAACGTAGCCCCAACCCACCACCCGCTCGGCCACTCAACACCATGCCGTCCGTCACGGCTTTGACACCGACTTGCTCCGGCAGGCCGAGCAACACCGACGACGCCTTCTCCTCAGCGACGGCCTCGGGCGCCGACACACCATCCAGCGACCAGCCGACCCTCAACCGCCGCCGACACTCCTTCTTCCTCCCGCGCCGCAAGTCCATCGTCGGCCAAATCATGGACACCGAGGAAAGCCTGCTGCTCAAGGTCGACCTCTTCCTCTCCGAGCTGGAGCGCCGCCTCGAGTTCATCGAGCGCTACGGCGACATGAGCCGCGACTACAACTTCTCCCGCGCCTTCTCCACCCTGCAGGCCGTCCGCACCCGCTGCTCGCAGGCCTCGGAAGAGGTCATAGGCGCCGGACGCCGCCGCCTGCACGTCATGATTGAGACGCTGGAGACCCGGTACCAGGAGACGCTGGCGGCGACCGAGTCGCTCCATGAAAAGGCCTGCGTCGGCATCGATCTTCTTGAAGGCATGCTGACCGAGTTCGAGGAGCGCGCACACAAGCTGCGCGAGCAGAGCTTCGCCAACGCCGCCACGGCCGCCGAGGCCTTCATGGACGAGGGTCGCCGTGTCGCCACGGAAAGCATCGAACGCGCCAGAGAGGTCATGGACGAGGGTTTTGAGCGCGCCAAGCGTGCCGCCCTGTCTCTAGAGGAACACATCCAGCAGGCCATCCTCCTGGCAAAGGAAAGACGACTCCTGGCGTACCATGAGCTGCCCATCCCCTGGCGCAACAACCCGCACATCCACAAGGGCTATCGCTTTACCGAGACGAAGCTCGAGTGCGTGTGCTCCATCTTCAACATCTCCAACGAGTTCATCAACATCTGGTCCCACGCTCTGGGCCTCGTGCTGGTGCTTGCCGTCGCCTTTTACTTCTACCCGACCAGCGCCAACTTCTCCCTCAGCACCAAGAGCGACGTCTTCGTGGCCGCCGTCTTCTTCATCATGGCCTGCCTCACGCTCGTGTGCTCCGTCATCTGGCACACGATGAACTCGGTCGCCGACGTCAACGCAATCTCCATCTTTGCCTGCGTCGACTACACCGGCATCTCCCTGCTCATCGCCGCGTCCATCATGACGACCGAGTACACGGCCTTCTACTGCGACCCCATCAGCCGCTGGACCTACATGCTGCTGACGGCCTTCCTCGGTGTCGGCGGCGTCATCCTGCCCTGGCACCCCCGGTTTAACGGACCGGACATGTCGTGGGCGCGCGTCGCCTTCTTCGTCGGCCTAGCCCTGACGGGCTTCATGCCCATCCTGCAGCTTCTCTACACGCACGGCTCCGAGTTTGTCATTGACTTTTACTCGCCCATCCTCAAGTCCGTCCTCGTGTACTTTGGCGGCGCCGTCGTGTACGCGAGCAAGATCCCAGAGTGCTGGTACCCCGGCATGTTCGATTACATCGGCGGCAGCCACAATCTGTGGCACGCGGCGGTGCTCGGCGGCATCATCTTCCACTACACGGCGATGCAGCAGTTCTTTGCCAACGCCTTCAGCCGCGCAGTCAGCGGCTGCCCTGCCTACTAGACCACGTTCCTGTATCTGCAGCATACGGGATAAGTCGGGGTCGCAGGGGGCGCATCTATATACGTGTATGGTATTGGACATGGAGGACATGACGGATGTGGGTTATTTACACTGATGGATATACGATTGACGATGGAAGTCGCCCGACCCGGCACGCGTGTCAGACTGGCCATCGGCGTATGGAGGGTGGGCTGCATGAGCATGCTGCATACATTTACTTGCATCACATACATTGGCGTTTGGGACATTTTTTGGTATTTTTGCATCTTCACATTCGCTTCTCATACATACATTATCCAGTAGATGAGCACACTGCGCACGTTTACGGACGAGCGCGTGGATAGTAGATGAGTTTTCACATGTCAATACAATCAACTTTCATAAATCAAATACGTGGCATTTCTCCTTTGCTCAAGCCCATCTCCATGTATCCTAGTGCAATAACAAATGCAACCCGTGTTATAGTAAACATACATCCGTTCTAATACAGTGCCAGCCATTCCAAGAACCACATGAAGACAAAGAAACCGTAAATTCGTAACAGCGTTGCAAGAGTTGGCCAAGTAAACAGCTAAACTTTAGAAAATCATCAAAACTCCGTCGTCGAGTACAATGCGTTAGATGAAGAAACAAGGAGGGGTAACGAGGGACGCTACTGCGCGTGGACGACGATGTCTGCATAGACGTCGTCGGGGATCTGCTTGATGATGCCGATGGTGACACTCTTGATAAGGTCGGCATTGAGCGGCGGAAACGACCGCAAGACTTTATTCGGGCTACAAAAAGACACGATTAGCACACCACACCTAGGGCCAAGCGACAAGGCCTTTTTTTTTTTTTTTGCTACACATACCTTGGCGACTGGAGGATCTGGGCGCGCATGATGGTGAGCTGCGCGACGATGCAGAGAATGTTGAGGTGCGGCCCGTACGCGAACAAGAAGTCCCAGAGCTTCAGCACCTCCGGCAGCGGCGGCGTGCACGCGCAGAGGGTGAGCACCGAGGGGAACGCGTAGATCTCGGCGGCCAGCCCCTTGGCGGCCAGGTGCATGGCGAGGCGCGGGTCGACCACGGCGAGCACGCGGTCGACGAGCGCGAGCCCGCGGTGCACGCCGGTCATGGCGCCGCGGATGTACGCGGGCACCTCGCGCGTCAGCAGCGCGTGGAACGCGGCGAACGCCTCGCCCTCGCTGCGCGCGGCGTACAGGAACGGCGCGGCCAGCACGTTCATGCCCTGCACGTAGGTGCCGGGTTCCGGCGCGCCGGAGCGCGAGGCGCCGGAGGCGCTGCCGGCCGCGCCGGTGAGCGACTCCCGCGTGGTGGACGCGCCCCGCTGCGGCGGCGGTCGGGACGATGAACGCCCGCTTCTGCTGCCGGGGCGGCTGAGGGCGGTGTCGAAGCCGCCGGCGACCCGCTCCTCCTCTCGGGCGTCGTGCAGGCGCCACGCGACGGCGTTGAGCAGCCGGATCAGGCTCGCCTCGCTGACGCGCCGGCGGAACAGCGGGTCCGTCGTGAGCGTGCGGAACGTGTCGTTGCGGATCTTGGCGTACGCGGGGGACGCGCCGCGGTGGATGAGGGCCAGGTAGTCGTCGGTGGGCATGATGGGGGCGTCGAGCAGCACGAGCCAGACGTAGATGCGTAGCGTGGACTGTCACGTAATTTCGTCAGTCTTCTTCCCGACTTCATCGCCTCGGGGAACGAAGGAAGAAAAGGGAACCTTACCATGCCGTCCTCGGCACTCTTGACGCCCTCGTCGACGACCTTCCACCGCGCGCTCTCCAGAGCCCCGATGAAGTCGCCGTCGTTGGGGCCCTCGCGGATGATTTGCTGCAGCGAGAGGTGGCCGTGCGAGAAGACGGGCTTGCTGACGCCGCTGCGTCGCGCCGCGCCGACCGCGTTCATCTGGTGCATCATCGGCGAGATGGCATCGCTGTTGGCGCGTCCGCGGTGCCTCTGCTGCTGCTGTTGAGCCGGCGCAGCAGGGACCACAGCCGCCGCCGCTGCAGGGAGCGGAGGGGTGGTCGTCGTCGTCGTCGCGGCGGCGCGCACGGGCGAGGCGTTGCGGTGCAGCGCGTCGCGGTAGTGCGGCGAGATGAGGGAGCCGCCCTGGCTCGCGGCCTTGGCGCCGAGGGTATGCGCGGACTGCAGACGGCGGAGGGCGCGGTGTGTACGCGGCGAGGGCGGCGGCTGGAGGTCGGTATGGAGGAGGGAGTTGTGCTGCGGAGGAGGAAGCGAGGGCGTGGCGATGGCGGCTGGTGACGCGCCCTCGCGCGAGGGACTGGTGGTCATGATGGGGATCGTGGGCAGCGGCGGCTGCGGCCTGAATTGGGGGCCCGTAGAGGGAGGATCAGAGGGCGAGGTTCGAGGGATTCGAGTTCAGATGTACATCGAGTGTTTGTATGGTGCCGTTGAGAACCGCGTAGAGGCGTAGAGTGGTGGCGGCCAGTGGGGAGGTTGGGGTTGTGGGCGGAGACGAGGCTGAGCCAGCCTCGCGCACAGCAAGAGCGTAGTTGAATGCCTTAATTGCGAATTGGGTTTTCTTTGGGTAATTTTAGTGATTACAATTGTTTGATATCCAATCAAGCTATCTATTTAATCTGCATTGGCATTGTGATGCGCGTCGACTGCTCCAAAATCCGCACCACAAGATTATAGGGCAGGCACGTGTTCCAATACCAAGCAAGCAAATAAGAGAATAATACCAAGTAACGGGTTTTCCATGTTTTCTAAGTTGTTTCCAGAGAGCACTTCGCTCTCCTTGAAACGTTTGTTGGGGTCAGGGCGTGGCAGGCATTGCTTCGTGCGATCACATCTGGGTCAAATCTACATCACGGAGTACTTTTGGCTGTCCAAATGAAGGTATCGAGCAGTGAACACCCACAGGTTTAATATTGACCTATTCCTCGGAGATCAGAGTACTGCTTTAGGGGGCAGTAGGTAAACAAGCTAGAGCGTCTGTCAAGTCGCAGTCAGAGCCACCTCGGCAATTCGTTACATAGCTACATCATTTTTTTTTCTTCACAGTTGCATATCCGCTCGGCAAGGTGGCGTGGTATGGCATGCCAAGTGTCGCTGACGTAGTGTTAGAAAGTCAGGACTGCGCGTTGGGCAGCCTTGTGCGAGGCCGCGACCTGGCCAGGGCCACCGTAGCGTAGTTGTGCCGCGGACAATTGCCCGACAGCTCGGCTCCGATATCTCGGGGGCATCTTACATGCAGTATAGCTCTTATCACAGCATTTTCGAATGACGTGCTTGCCAAGACAGTGGCGAGGGACTGCATTGTTCAGCGTGCTCCAGGCCGTGACCCACGGGCACTCCAGCTCGTTGCCTGCGCCGGTGCGGTAGTATTTCTGTTCAGCCGAGGGTTCTTGCACCGGATCCAGTCGAAAGCATATGGGCAATGGCCGGGCTTGGTATGCCGGACTGTGGTGAGCTGTGAGTGTCACAAGAGTCCGTAGCAGATGGACCTGGGAGGTGACCAAGAATGCGCCTGCCAAGACTGTATGTGCCATATGATCACTTGGTAATTATGTCATGGGCATGTTTCCGCACGAGATTCTCGTTCAAAAAACAATTCACTTACACGGTATTGCATGGAGCGAGGCGATGGGAAGGTCGCTGTGCTTGCCGGAGACTGCTGCCAGTCATGAACAAGAAGGATATCGACCACAAGGTAAACCGCGGTGCGTGCAAGTCCGTATAGCTAGCCATAACCTGAAAAAGACGTCATTTTTTTTTCATTTTATCAAATATCGCGTTAGACGAGTTTCCTGGCATTGTTCGAACTGGTGTCACAAGCAGATACCTGGGAGACATACGTGTGTAGTCGAAAAGCCGGTATCCACGAATTCGCATGGGCGTGGGCGGCTCTTGATGAGCTTCTTGTTAAAAACGGACCTGCTTCGCACCTACGCCCTTGGGCTTCAACGATGATGATACGGCCAACGCGATGCCATAAAGACGAAGTAGGCTGCAAAAAGCCACTCTTCGGTTGACAGGTAGCTGGTATCCCCAATCAGCTGTGAATTGCAAGACAAGTCTAACAACGACGCGAAGTTTGGCCAATGGAGCGGCAAGGCCGCGGCTGTATAACTCTGACAAACGCGAGCAATCGTCTGCCAAGTTGCTAAGGGCTGGGTGAATGTGGTAGCAAGACATCTGGACGGCACATCGGTGCCGGAGCGGCACCTGTGGGCAGCGGAGATAGAGTTTGGCCGTGCGTGCGTAGGGCCGGGTGGCGTGCCGGCCAAGACGGCATGGAGATGCCATGGTTATCACAGCACGGTGGATTAGACTGATGCGGCGGGTCAATTGGCGAGATTGCCAGTCGAGATGCGAGGTGCAGTGTCCGGCTTCGGTGTGCTGGGCTGGGGTAGGATTGGGGTGTCGAGGGATCTAGATGTGACGTCTGCGGGCGGCCAAGGTCGATGGGTAAAGCCAGAGAAAAATGCAGTGGTAATGGGCGATGAGGGACTCGGATCGTCGGCGGGCAATGGTGAAGCCACGACGATGAAAAGGAAGGCAGTCGACTGTTTGTTTGTCAGCAGAAAATAAGAAGCGTTGAATCAACAAGCATCGTACTAAGAAGACCTGGAAGCGCCGGAATAGGCCTGGAAATTAGTCGGCAGTGCGCGGGTCCCTACGTACGTACAGTGGCCTCGAATGGTCAATTCCCACAACCTCGAGGTACCTTGTACATCCTACTGCCAACAAACCATCCCTCATCATCACGTGCTTTCTACATCTCGCCCAAACCAGTCGAAAACATCCAGATGTCCACTGCCCACTGTATCTTGTGGAATCTCGGATCGTTCTTTGCTTCTCCAGGTTAGGGGCCGATGGCGACATGTCCCATGTGGAGCGTCCTCAACGCCATGCTGATGTCGTGATTGCACGACGTCTCCGGCCATCCAGCAGAGCCACCATAACGAACAAGGAACAAAGGGTGACGGAGCGAGCAAAAAAGGCTCGTCGGGGCGGAGAATGAAATCACCATGGCATTCCATTCTGTCGGCACTTGACCAAGGTAGTCATCCATCCGACTTGCCCATCCGAACAAATTCAACATCGCCAACAACTCCTCCAAACGCCGCCACCTCGCGATTCCGTCCGCCGAGCCCAAACAAAATCTCATCTCTCGCCGGACTTCACCTAGCCCGAGCACCGCACAGATTCCCAGCAGCATCCACCGCATCCTCCCCAGACGCCTCCTTTTCTGTCTCTCCCAACGAATTGCCTAATTTATCCCTGCCATTGTTCGCTGGCGGTCACTCGTCACTTGTCCCCCCGCGTCAGCGCCCTGCTGACCCCACGCCGACCAGCCGTGTCTGACATTTTTAGAAAAGTCGTGAACCCTTCGACCCTCGACCTTGGTTGTCGTCGTGTCTCGTGGCTCGTCGGGGCGTACACAAACACTCCTGCGACCCGGCTCGCCATTCCTCACCCGGCCAAGCCACAACACCAAACGGCGCCGCCCGCTAAATAGCATCTATCCTACCTACCTACGTCGGCGGCGTGCCTCCGTGGTCTCCCAGCCCTACCTTTTTTACTGTCTTGCTCGTCAAACCCAAGTCAAGTCACATCTCTCCCGCCGCGCCGAAGCGCCTTGTACGCCCACCCTCCTCCGCGGACCGAAGAGGCTGTTGGAACCTCTGCTCAGCTGGTACGAGCTGGCCTTGTCTCAGATTCTTTCTCCGCGCTGTCATTTTTCAACACCGAGATGATTGTGTAACTCCAATTTCGCATTCCACGATATATCCCCCTCTCCTCCTCTTCTGCTCCCTCACTCTTCATCCTCATCCTCTTTCCGCTCCGCCAAAGATTTTTCCCACAAGTCACGGCCATGCCGCGCATCTCCAGCAGGATCGGCCATGGCCTTACCAAGGGGCTTGGCATCCAAGTGGAGGACCCCGACCGCGGCCGCGATGCCGTCACTCGAGGCGAGTCTGTCATGTCCGCCCAAACCAGCGATTCCTTCTTTGAAGGCCCTCCCACTACCTTAGAGTGGATTCATGAACAGGTTCCTACCCGCCAGGAGACGGCCGCCTATATCAAGTCTCTCTTCCCGTTTCTCTCTTGGATAACACACTACAACTTACAGTGGCTGGCTGGCGATCTTGTCGCGGGCATCACCATTGGCGCTGTCCTCGTTCCCCAAGGCATGGCCTATGCCCTGTTGGCCAACCTCGAGCCCCAATTCGGTCTCTACTCGTCCTTTATGGGTGTCATCATCTACTGGATCTTCGGTACTTCGAAAGATATATCCATCGGTCCTGTCGCCGTTCTTTCTACCGTTGTCGGCACCGTCGTGGCAGATTTCAAGTCATCCGGCTTACCCTATTCCGCAAACGTCATTGCCTCTGCCCTATCCATCGTGGCAGGTTGCATTGTCTTGGGTATGGGCCTTCTGCGTCTGGGTTGGTTGGTTGACTTGATTTCCATTACCTCCCTGTCTGCATTCATGACGGGCTCTGCCATCACCATCGCTGTCAGCCAGCTGCCCGCTCTTCTCGGCCTTCATGGCTTCTCCAACAGAGACGCTCCGTACAAGGTCATCATCAACACTCTCAAGAACCTTCCTCATGTCAAGCTCGACGCTGCTCTAGGTCTCACCGCGCTCTTCCTACTCTACCTCATCCGATTTATCCTGACCCGCGCCGCCGAGCGCTGGCCCAACAAGAAGCGTATCATCTTCTTTGCAAACACCATGAGAACCGTCTTTGCTATCTTGCTCTACACCATGATCTCATGGCTCGTCAACCGAAACCGTCGTGAGCACCCGGCCTTCAGTGTCCTGGGCGTCGTTCCGAAAGGCTTTCAAAATGTCGGCCCTCCTCACTTAGACAGCGCTCTCATTTCCAAGTTTGCTACGCACTTGCCCGCCACTGTCATTGTCATGCTCGTCGAGCACATTGCCATTTCCAAGTCTTTTGGTCGTGTTAACAACTACACCATAGACCCTTCTCAGGAAATGGTTGCCATCGGCATGACCAATATTCTCGGACCCTTTCTCGGCGGCTACCCTTCCACTGGTTCCTTCAGTCGTACTGCTGTCAACTCCAAAGCTGGGGTCCGCACACCAGCAGCTGGCATTATCACTGGTCTCGTAGTCTTAATTGCTACATATCTTCTCACCTCAGTCTTCTTCTATATCCCGAGCGCATCTCTTGCTGCCGTCATCATCCACGCCGTCGGCGACCTCATTACACCTCCCAACACGGTCTACCAGTTTTGGCGAGTCTCTCCCCTCGAGGTCTTTGTCTTTTTTATCGGTGTATTTGTTAGTGTGTTTGTTCACATTGAAGAAGGCTTGTACGCCACCGTCTGTCTCTCTGCGGCCATTCTTCTCTTCCGCATTCTTAAGGCGCAAGGCCGGTTTATGGGCAAGGTCCGCGTCCACTCCGTCCTCGGCGATCATGTCATTGGTGCCGACGACAAGCAGCTTGTTGGCGAGTATGGCACATTCACCGAGACGCTGGAGAACTCATCTCGCAACGTCTTCTTGCCTCTGGACCACGGCGATGGCTCTAACCCCGAGGTGGAGCTTGAGAATCCCTATCCTGGCGTCTTCATCTACCGCTTCTCCGAGGGCTTCAACTACCCCAACGCCAACCACTCCCTGGAGTATCTCATCGATTACATCAAGTCCCAAACACAACGCACCAGCCCTGAGATGTTTGAACGCAAAGGCGACCGACCATGGAACAACCCCGGACCCCGCAAGACGGCCAAGAGTAGAGAAACCGACAAGGATCGAATGCCGAATCTCAAGGCCATCATTCTCGACTTCAGCTCCGTTAACAATGTCGATATTACTTCAGTCCAGCGTCTGATTGACGTGCGCAATCAGCTTGACAAGTACACGGCCCCCAAGGTGGTTGACTGGCACATCGCCTGCATTAACAACCGCTGGACCAAGCGTGCCCTCATTGCCGGCGGATTTGGCGTGCCCACGGCCCCCTCAGACGGAGTCCCTCACCGCTGGCGCTCAATCTTCAGTGTCGCGGAGATTGGCGGCAAAGACTCTGCCGCTGCTGTCGCCGAGGAGAGCGCACACGAGCGTGACCTGGCCCTAGCCCTGCGCCACAACCAAGCTCCCGATGAGGAGATGGGCAAGGCGGGTGATCTGGGTATATACGACTCGGACGAGCCTATATCTACGGGCCGTGATGACGAGAAGCCCAATTTGGCCGCCACGCTTCGCCAGCGCCGCAAGGGGGCCGTCGTTAGCGGCCTGGACAGACCGCTCTTCCACATTGACCTGACGAGCGCTGTTCAGAGCGCCATTTCCAACGTCGAGGCAAGAGAAGAGTTTCGCGCCGGAACCATGACAGGAGGATCTTAGTTTTGAGTTTTCCTTCTTTAGCATTTTCTGATTTTAGCGAGCATATCTGCATGCATAGGAGCGTTGGGCTGTTTTACTGTAGATGGATCATTTTGGGCATATCCTTCTCACACCGGATAAGATAGATGATGCGTTTTTTCAATAGACTTTTCTACTCAATACGCAAGTCCATCTACGTCATCTGCTATCTTGAGATTTAAAGTTCAACTTGAAGTGTGAATGTGGCAAGGGTCATTAAAATCACGTGATTTCGCGAAACCGATTTTCGCGTCCATTCACGCTTCGTCGGTTGCAACTCATCAACGCCACCGACAAGACTGAAATAAAATAAAAAAAACTTTTCCGATTCCGACTCAGCCGTGCTTTAGGAGGTAACGAGGCCCTGCCGCAAACACAGCTTGCCGATTCTTAATTGCCGTTGCAGACGAGCGTCTCGGCCACTGCCGGCCACGTTGTCACCATGCCGGTGGGCATCCAGCGTCTCAACGCGTGACGCACACAGCCTAACCCCAACATCGTCTTCATCAAGCCCCTACCGGGCCCCGACTCCGCCACCGCCCAAGACTTTCTCGAGCGCATCGCCGCCCAATGCCGTCCGTCCCCCCGCCCCTCCCCTTCCCTTCCGTTCGTCTACTGACAAGACACAGTCCCGATCATGAAGGAGCACCACATCTCCGTCGTCACGCTGGAGGAGCACGAGCCGAACCGCGAGTTCGTTGGGCGCAACTTCAACGCCGGCGAGGTCGTGCAGCTGGTTCTGCGCTCCGCGCGCGCCCCCCGCCGCTGGCTGCCCTTCCGCTACGTCCAGATGGTCATGATGCACGAGCTCGCGCACTGCGCGCAGATGAACCACTCGCGCGCCTTCTGGGCGGTCCGCGACGCCTACGCCGCGCAGATGACGGCGCTCTGGGCGCGCGGCTACACGGGCGAGGGCATCTGGGGTCGCGGCGTGGCCCTCGACGCGGCGGCGTGGGAGCGGGACGCGGTCAAGGTTGAGGAGGAGCCGCTGCCGGAGCACCTCTGCGGCGGCACGTACCGCTCCCGACGACGGCGGAAGCGTGGGGCGGGACCGGAGCTGTCGTGGAGGGAGCGGAGGGACAGGCGGATTGCGAAGAGGTTCGGCACGGCGGGGACGGCGCTGGGCGCGGACGAGCAGCAGAAGACGAGGTTGGAGGGCGGGAGGAGGGTGGTCGCGCGGCCGCGCGTGGCGGGCAGCGCGAGGGGAAGGGAGTTGAGGGCGGCGGCGGCCCTGGCGCGCTTCGACAAGCAAAAGGTCGAGGAGGAGAGTGGGAGCGACTACGAAGAGGAGGAGGAGGATGTGACGGAGGCGGTGGATTGGGACGGAAAGAGGATCACGGACGGGGACGGACGAGCCATGGTCAAGGTGTGCGGTGACGAGGAGGAGGGCGAGGAAGACCAGGGCGCGGCGAGGAGGAGTGAGCGTGACGAGCTGCGGCGGGTGCTGCTCACCACGCACCCGCACCCGCCGCCGCCGCCGCCGACGACGACGACGACGACGACGACGACGACGGTCAAGGCGGAGCGCGACGACGCAGGACGACCGCGGCCGCGAATAAAGGACGAGCCGAGCGACGAGGCCAACAGCGCCACCGTGTCAAGCGGGCTACGTGATGCAACGCCGCCGCGGCCGCTACGGCTACACGACATCCCACATATCCGGGACGCGGTTCCGCCACGGCAGACGAGGACGGCGCCGCCGTCACGACGAGCACCACCAGCGACTGCCGCAAGACGGCCGGCCATCACCATCCATCGGCTCCCCACTACCAAGACGGAACGGGAGGCAGTCACAACGACCATGACGACGTCGCCGTCGGACGGTCGGTGCCCTCTATGCTCGCTGGACAATGTCGGCGGCAAGGAGGCGCTCCGGTGCGCGGCGTGCGCGCATGTGCTCCGGCCGGACGCGGTGCGTGGAGCGTGGTCGTGCGAGAGCGCGTCGTGCGCGGGCACGGGGTACGTCAACGCGGGGGACTGCGGCATCTGCGGGCTCTGTGGCGGACGGAGGCCGTGAGGGGAGCAGGATACGATGCGCAATGACTAATGAAGATCTTATGAAGGATTGATGTACGTGATAGCGGCTGCGGTCCGAGCTACTAGCATAGACGGGCGTTTTAACGGTTTTGAAATGGGCTGCATAGACAATAATCATCTGTATTTAAGCATGTGTTGAATTATACCCTCTTCACCGATACAGAGCTGTTACGGGTAACAGATGGACAAGGCGCACTCCATGTGAATGGGTGCACCTACATACGTCCCTACACTGAATGGATGGTTAACTGACGAGGTGCGAAATATCGCAAGCCTTGACCGCACCTTATCCAAAACTGCTTGCCTACATGGCACGAAGTGCTGGCATCTCAAACAATATGCTTTGGGCGACCAGCTCTGCGGGGGCGGCTGAGGTTCGTGCATCTGGCCAAGCTCACTGCTTGACCAGTAGGGTTGCTGCCAATGTGTTAGGGTGTGCTATCTGGCGTACCATTGAACTGCTCCCCACCCGGCCAAGGCGGCAGCTTGCAACCGACTCCACGGAGCCGTCGTCGTACGAGAAGGCTCTATTCGCCTCCGCCGAGCCACGTTGTCCATGGCGCCCACATCGTCGTCTCAGTCACACGAGGCTGATATAGCAGCATGCATGCACGAGTACTTCCCACCTTAATGAGAGGGGGCATTCCGAAGGGCGGAGCGTGTGCTGTTATCAGTAATTGCATATTCGAGGAAGCCGCCAAAGAGCGCCATGGTGCGGGCGGGGTTCCAGTCTGTGCGGGAGTCTGGGAAAGGGCTGGTCATGGTCCCAGAAAAGTGTTCCAAGCTAAAAAGTTGAGTTCGGCCGACTCTTCGACGGCCATTTACCCCGCGAAGCCCATGTCCCCTAGCGCCAGCGCCGCAGAGGCAGTCAAGATAGCGGGCTCTGGGATATTAGGCCGCAGAAAGAAAATGTGGCTGGAGCGGTCTTGGGTGATTTTTATTGTGAAATGCTGGCCATTTGGTTGGACGGTCGGATTTGCAAGTGCCGGGGTGATTGGGCCCAGGTTCTGGTGGGGGCATGCAGTTCTAGATGCATCTCGCGTGTGGTGGTGTGTAGCATGGTCGAAGCAAGGACGAGTTACTCCTGGGAAGAGGGTGCAAGTGAACGCGGTGGTCGTAGCGTTGTCAGTTGCGGGGAGGGCCGATGTCGTGGATGAGACAACAACCATCATGCTGCGGTAGGTAGATGAGGGCGGTTGGGTGTCGTTTGACGGGGTAGTTACGCAGCATTTGGCACGTGAGCTGGCCAAGGGAGTCGTACTAGGGCTGGTAGAGTCTTTGGGCAGCGTCGGCGTGGAAGAGTGCGAGATGGCGTGAGGACTCACGAACATGGCCAGGTGACCATGACGCAAAGTGGTGTTCGGAGAGGACGGATGGGCTGACGACGGTGAATCTGGGAGGAGACGCTGGGCCGGTGGGCGAGAGCGGGGAGTGGACCAGACCAGGGCTCAGGGCAGATCTAGTGCAGAGGGGTATCCACGGTCGTTGGATAGACAATACACGGTGCCGCAGTGTATTGTTTATTCAAGCGCAGGAGGTCATGCGAGTGGCTGTCAAGATGGCCGCAGCATGATGATGAGACGGGCAAGCTGTCTGTCTGCGTTTGCAGAGAAAATGCAAGTCGGGAACTTTGCATTGCAGCTGGCAGCCAGCTGGCAGCTGGCAACTTGGCATCTGGCAGTCCGCAGCGGGTACGTATGTACCTGCCTCCCCAAGGCTTGTCGTCAGCGAACGTCATGGACAGACTATCAAGCACGGCTGCAAGTGATCAAAAGTGTTCAAGCAGATTCATTCCATACATCATATATCAAGTATAGTTTTTTCCGTCTTCATTTTCATTTTACTCCATCAGATTACTGTTAATCCAGTGACCCTTCGTCGTGTGCGGAGGCCCCACCGATCGCGGCGGCCCCTCTCGAGTCCACCGTCGTATGCAGGGTGCAGCGCAGTATCTATATGTACCTATCCACCAAAGCTATTAGCCAAGCTACCTTTGGCTGCTTCTCTCAACTCTCCCCGCAGCAGGGTTCTACGTCACTGATTGGCGGTGCGAACAAGCTTTTGGTGATCGACCCGTCGCAAGGGCGAAAGGACTTTCGGCCGCTGGCTGTTACACGAAAGAGGCACAGAGCACGCTTCCGCGGGTCCGATTTCATCTTCCCAAGTTTTGGCTTGATTGCTGACGTGTTGCCGCGATTGTTGCCGTTGTCTTGCGGCACGCGCCGACGTGCTTGACGTTATCGCTTGAGGTCGCCGTCGCTGGCTGGTGCCACAAGGCGCCAGAATGGGCACACCACGGCAGAAGTGAGAAGTGCATGGCAGTCTACTGGTGGTTGTAACAAAGACGCACTTTGATTCTGTGGCTTTCTGCGCTTTCTGTTGCCACCCACACTTTACCTTGGTTTGGGGTCGCAGCCTCGTACGTGTGTTATCTGGGAGCCACGCCTTTGTCCGCTTTCGTCACCATGGCGTCGGGCTGGCTCCGAGGCCAGTAACTGCGCTCTGGTGAAGGTGAGTTCCCCTGTCGCGGACAGAGACATGGAATTTCGCGCGATAGCCAGCCTTGGAAGTGAAACGAGACTTTTTGGTGGGTTTGCGTTTTTGTCGACTTACCCAGCCAGGGCCCTTGTCGATCCCGCGTTACGGGAAATGAGGAGCGATAGAGGCGCAGATGCGGTCAGTACGAAGTTACGCGTCTTGTTCTATTATTGAGGATATGACAGGTATACAAACCCCTAGTTGTAGCTTTGCATGAGGCTTGGCCTTGACGCAGGGCTTGGGTTTGTGTCTCGAGTGCCTATTTGTGGTAACACTCAGTATCTCGCCATCGTGTTGCTATCCCAGGGCACATCAAGTCCGGCAGGTCCGGTGTATATCCCTTTTCAATTCATCGCACAACAACGGAATAGTGATAAACATTAGAGTTGCAGCCGCTTCTAGACTGGATTGCGGCAGTCTGTGCCTTGACCGGGGGGAAGGGGATCAAATCCTTGGCTGCAGACAAGTGGCACAATCGAGATGGACGGCTCCACAGAGCCAGCCAGTTTACCCCAGAAACTGGCGGTACTTTTCTTTGCTAGCACCAGCCGCTGCCTATCAAGTACCCCGATGTCGGACCGGTGCAACCATGACCACAAGGGGCTTAGCGCGTTTGCTCAATCTCGCCACTGCGAGCACTAGAGTCGCTGTAAAAATAGGCCCGGAGGCGCTGTAACACCGCCCATCAACGCTAAAAATGGTGCTAAGGCAGCCACTAAACAAAGCTGGCACAACCCTCATCACCACCACCACTCTTCTCTTCTCCTCTCCCCTCCTCACTCTGCCAGGCTTCCATGCTCCCAGCTCAGGCCACCACCCTCTTCTTCCTCTCTTCCCTCCTCCTCCTCCTCCTCCTCCTAGTTTCTTCCCCCTCCATCATTCTCTCCCACACCCTCTCAATCTGCTTCTCCTCTCCTTCCTTGCATCTTTCCCATCCTTGTCTCCTCATTTGAGCCAATCCCATCAACTCACGCTCTGCATTGACTCGTCACGCCCCTCCCACTCCCTCGTCCTCCCACTTGTGCCGACACCCGTCAAAATCGTCTTATATATAACACCACCGCCGGCCACTACCACCTCATTCTCCCCCTCTCACACTCCTGCTCGTTTTACCATTTATTCCGTCTCTTGTCGCCCTCATTCTTGCATCTTTCTTTCTATCCTTTCTTCTCGACATCTCTTGAACCCGATTTCCAACCCATTTTTTTTTCCCTGTTTGCCGTCCACGCCGCCGCAAACGTCGCTTGCGCTTCCCAAGCCGAGCCCACTCATCAACGACCTCCGCCCGCCCGCCGGCTGTCACAAGCCCGCTCGGCATTCGGCCACCAACCGACCACGCATCACCACTGCACCATATTCTTCCATCGCACAACCCCAGACCGTCTTCGCCGCTTTCGCCACCTTCGAACCCTTCGACATGTCCGACAACGCCCCCAACGCCGGCATTGCCCACCGCCGCAGCTCCATCACACAGGCTGCCCTCTCCAACCTCTTCCAGCGCGGCCCCTCCAACGTCAACGGCCCCCCGCTGCCCGGCGCCCCAAGCATGACCGACCCTCGCGGTCGCCGTCTCTCCGTCAGCACCATTGGCCTCTCTGGCACCTCTCCCACCAATCCCGCTGCCTTTGTCCGTCGCGAGAGCGTCTCCACAAACTCCAACTCGGGCTCCATTGACGAGTCCGCCGTTGAGGACGACGAATTTGCCCCCGCCAGCGCTAGAACCGCTCCCAACACACCCTTTACTCGACGCATGAGCTTTGGTGGCTCCGCCGGCTCCGGCTCCCTCAGAGGCCTTCGCCCCTCAGGAAGTCCTGGCAACGGTAATACCAACCCAACATCTCCTCCCCCTGCCAGCCAGCAGAACCCCGGCCCGCCCCAGCCCCAGCCCGTCCTCGGCCGCCGTCCATCCACCAACAAGTCTCCGCCCATGGCCGCCTCGGCGAGCTGGTCTGTCTCCGGACGCCGCCCCAGCTCCGTCCTGTCGTCTTCCCTACCACAGGCAAGCTTCACCATGCACAAAAGAGCCCCTTCTGACTATGCAAATTCTCGAGCAGACCAGCAAGGCTTCAACTGGTCCGAGCAGTTAAGATCTCGCGCAGAGAGCTCCGTCGCCGGCGCCCGGCCTTCCTTTTCATTCGCCTCCAGCTCGCCCCCTAGGATGCCACATGATCGTGCCAGGTCCGTCTCCGAGATGACCTCGCCGCCGACCCAGGCCCCTCCGCCCGTCCAGCCGCGGCCGCAGAAGCCCAAGCCCGACGCATTCCAGGAGAGAATTCTCAAGGGAGATTTCTATATGGATTAATTATGAATCTCTTGGTCCTGTTTTTCTCTTGTTGTCTTTATGACAATGATTCATCACCCTCGAGCCACTCGAGCATCTCGTTTTCACTGGCACTGCTTGGCAGACATCAATGGCGCGGCACAAAATGTGCAAAACATGGCTGTTTTTAAACTGTTGGCCATTTGGCAGCGATTTCCTTGATTTTTACCTTTTTTGTTTTATGAGCGATGGCATCATGCCGTCTCGGGACAGACGGTTTTACGAGCATAACCCCATACGACACTCGTGCGACACATGGCTTTGATTCATGTACACTATTTGGCCCCTTGGCCACCACCTGGAATATACGATATTGGCTGTTGAAACGTATGAATCTTTGAAGGAAGGAGAGGTTGTTGAGGCAACGGATTGAGTATGGACGCGGCTTGAATTCGCGGCAGACGGATGCAACCAAGACTGGCCCGGCTTGCAGCATAGTGGAATGGTTTTATTTTCTCAAAGGTTATTTACGCAGTCTTGTCAGATTTGCCATTTCTCCCTGTTTGGACTGACGGGGTATCAAGATTGGCTGGCAGATTAGCTAAAATGGAAATGGTTAAAATTATCCAGGTGAATGTTTGTGACAGCGTGATGTTGATGGAATAGGAGATGTTTTACAAGTAATAAAGAATCATCTTGTGATAGTCTGTATTTGCAAAGTTTTGAAAACGTATAAACTTTTTAAAGAGAGATGAGATATAGCACAAACTGTGACATTCATCAAGTATTCGCAGAGGGGTATCTCCATATTCGCATTCCCCGATCCCCGGCAATGTTCATGATTGAGATTTTGCATTACTCCAGCCACGTCCCAAACGCACAAAATCGTTACAAGACTTCATACGTCTTCCCAGACTTTCCGCTACCAATCCACGACCACCGGCCCAGACCTAAAAGGTAAACATGTTCGGGTCCGGTATGCCCTGGAACATGTCCGTCCAGAACTGGTCGTTCGTCGTCGCGTTCATCCCCGCCACGCCGCCGACGCCGCCGTCAAAGCCGAAGCCCATGCCCCCGATCGCGCCAAACTCCACCGCGGTCGGGAACTCGCCGCCCGCCAGCATCCCAGCGGCGGCGTCGAACCCGCCACCGCCGCTGTCGGGCATCATCCACGCCGGAAACGCTGCGCCGGAGGAAGCTGCGGTGGTGAACGGCGTCGTCGTGCCACCGCCGCCAGGGGACGTGGTGGTCGCAGGGTTGGCGTCGGGGAAGAACACCTGCTGGGGAGGAGGCGCGGCGGTGGCCGCAGGGGGAGGGGTCGGTCGGTAGTAGCCAAACGGCGAGGAGGAGCTCGCGGGGTTGCTCGGATCGCTGCCGACGGCGACCTCGGAGAGAAGCTCCAGCGGCGTGTTGGCCGTCGTCTGCGGCTGCTGCTGGTATCTCTGCTGCTGCTGCTGCTGCTGCTGCTGCCGTGGTCGTTGCTGAGCAGCAGCAGACGCCGGCGCCTCACCACTCCCGCTGCCGTCCTGCTTGACGAACCAGCTGCGGAGCATCGCCAGCACCACCAGGAACTTGCTCGCCGGCCGGCAGCGATCCCCCGCCGCCGTCTCGCGGAACTTGTCCAGCAGCGCGTCCAGGTGCTGCCTGACCCGCAGCGCCTCCCGGGGAAACACGACCGCCAGGTCCGACCCCGCCTCGCCACCCGCCGCCGCCGCCGCCGCCGCCGCAGCGGTCACGGAGAAGTGCATCTTCATCAGTACCACCACCGCGTACGCGACGCGCACGAAGTTGAACACGGGCAGGCACCGGATGCTCTCCACGTCGAGGGCCAGGAACGTGGCGAAGATTCCGTCAATGGCCGCCAGGCACGCCGTCAGCGCGTTGACGTGCTGCGCCGACAGCGGCCTTGCCGCCCTCTCCCTCCCCACTAACCCCTCCTCCTCCTCCTCCCCTTCCTCCTCCCCTTCCTCCCCGCCGCCGCCATCGCCGCCGTGCAGCACCGTCTCGTGCATATATAAGCTCAGCAGGTCAAAGCCGATCTTGAGGGTCGCCTGCATGCGCGCCGGCGGCACCGCCGCCCTGTACCGCTCCAAGTCCCGCTCCAGCGCCCGCAGCGCGTACTGCGTCCGCGCGTCCTCCACGTCCACCGCCGCCGCCGCGTCGGGGTCGTCCAGCGACAGCTGCGCGCCGACCTGCTCGCCCAGCCTGTGCGTCCAGACCAGGTGGCACAGGTACGCGTCCGTCGGCGCCGCCTCGGCGCTCGTCTCCAGCACCCGCACCGAGTCCGCCATGAACCCCGTCCACCGCACCAGGTTCGGCCGCCGCAGCGACATGGCCGTGTTGCTCGCCAGGTAGTAGCACGTTAGCCACGTGCGCCGCGCCTCCAAGCTCGTCGGGTCCGGCGGCGGCGACCGCCCGCCCCTCCACGCCGGGTAGTACCCCGCCTGCGGCACCGCCCGCGACTTGCCTCCGCGCGGTGGCCGCCGCCCGAGCCCAATGTCAATGGCCATGACGGCGGCGGTGTGGATCAGCTGGTAGAACTTGAGCTCCTCAAAGTGCTCCGGCGGCCAGTACCAGATGACGGCGACGTTGAGCGCTTGGACGAGTTCGAGGCTCTTCTCGCCGACCTCCATGACGCGCCGCGCCAGCGTGCGCATCAGCTCGCGCTGCAGCACCCGCTGCAGCGCGTGGTCCTCGCCCGCCGCCGCCGCCATGATGGCCAAGAACAGCGTCGGTCGCGAG
This sequence comes from Cordyceps fumosorosea ARSEF 2679, assembly GCF_001636725.1. NCBI lineage: Eukaryota > Fungi > Ascomycota > Sordariomycetes > Hypocreales > Cordycipitaceae > Cordyceps > Cordyceps fumosorosea. Next base: position 235,062 of record NW_017387301.1, read on the forward strand.
GAGCGCAGCTCCGCCACCGTGGCGCTCGGCGCGAAGACGACACCAGGCAGGTGCCGCACCATCTGCGTCTTGTACCGCGTGAACAGGCGCGCTGCGAGCGCGGGCGGCACGAGCCCGCGGTCCACCACGTCGCCGTCAGTCGAGCGCGACGTGTACGCCGGCCAGCCGACCGCCGCCGCCGCCGCCGACGGCTTCCTGTCGTCGTTATCCGCGGCGGTCGCGGCGCTCTCGCTCTCCGCCGCCGGCCTGCTGCCGCCTTCCTTCGAGATCCCCTCGTCCATGGCCTTGCGCTTCCGGCCCGCCATCGTGACCAGCTGCTGAAAGTGGCTATCCTGGTCCGCCGGCCGCGCACTATCCCACGGCGCCACCTCGCTGTCCCAGCTCTTGTGCTCCTGGCCCCTGTTGCTGCCGCTGCTTCCACTCACATTGCCATGCTGCTGCCTCACCGCGTCCCCGCCGCCGCCCGTTCTCGCCTGCAGACTCGCCGTCAGGGCGTCAATCTTGCGCTCCAGCTCCGACACGCGACTGTCCGTCTTGCGCTGCCGCTTGCGCGTCGGCGCCGTGACCACGCACCCGCGGCCTGCCTTTTTGCAGCGCCGGCACGGCTCGCCCTCGCGCGGGTCCGGTTCGCAGCGCACTTTGAGCCCGCGGCAGGCCTCGCACGCGCGCAGCTTCTTGTCGGCGGGACCGTCGGCCTCCACCGTCCGTGCCGGGGAGCCGGATGGTGGGCCGGCAGTGGTGGTGGCGGCGACGGTGCCGGGCGTGCCGGAGGACGTAGGCGAGTCACCGCTATCCTCCATTATCCCTAATCAAGGGGTGTCGCGTTTTCTTTTTTTTAAAAAAAATCCTTTCATTCCCTTTCCCTCCTGAGACACAAGTTTCCTTCACCACAAGCCCTCAGACAGATAGATCTTGGCGCCCACACGGGCAGGAAGTAGAAACGCCCGCCCACCGATCACAGCCGCCACACGCCAAGAAGTTTAGTCGAAAAAAAAGAAAGAGAGACTAGGGAATCCCCAGAAAGCCGGCGAGCCACGCGCAAATAGGGCTGTCCGGCCTGGTAAACTGCTTGTTTTTTCTTTTCTTTCGCGTAGCACGGAGGTTGCAGGCGCCGAGATGCCGACCAGAGAGGAGGCTCGTTGGCTCCGTTTCTCCGACGCTTTTTTGTGTGGGTGATTAGTCAGCAGAACAGGCAAACCTGGGATTTGGGGATTGAAGAGCGATGGCGGTGCCAAAAAGAGGTCAGAAAGGAACGCGGGATTGTTAAAAGGGCAATCAAGGCTCGGAGGAGAGCTTCGATCTGCGCTCGGTCGGGCGTGGTAGGCTGCTCGGGCCCTGATGCGTGGTCGCATCCGAAGAGGCGCACTGCAACGCATCTCGGTCCCGTCGGACATGAGCTGAATGACGATGCTGCGTCATCGGTAGGGCCTAAGCCTACACATTGCAGTACACGAGAATCAATCAACTCATGCCAGAGAAAAGTCTTTAGAATTACTTGCATTACTCTGTGGCTAGCTCCATTCCCAAGATCTAAACAAGATCAGAATGCAAGAGCCCATGTCCATTCAGGTGCTGAAACATCCAACCACCATCGCAACATGTCATCGTGGTACAATGCGACGGGGATATATAATTGTCCAATCCAAGACCAAAGGAGAAAAAAGCATTTGCAACAAGAAACCACCCCACAAACACCCAAACTGAAACCTGCCCAGAGAGCAAAAGCTCGACCAGTCGAGCATCATCCGAGAGTTCAAAACGCCGCGCTTGTCCTAAGCCCCAAAACAAGAATTAAGTGTAGCCTCCCAATCTGTGCATATGAATGGCATTTCATCCCGTCTCCGTCTTCGCGCAGAAATCCGATCAATAAAAAGAAGTGCAGAACCGAAAAGTATCACCGTCTGCTGCAGACGCTAGGGTATGGGTGACAGTGAGACAGAAAAATGCAAACGAAAACAAGGAATCATTCTGGTATCATGTAAAAAAACGCCAATTTCGGTCAATTAGACATTGCGTGTAGAGTAGTCTTAGTACAGAGAGCGGTCGTTGCCTGTACCACTGCTCACGTACATGGAACTCTCTCGCCGCTTATTCACCCGCTCGTTCGCCGTCAGACTCATGTTGCTGCCAGGTCCATTGGGGAGCTGATAAGTAGGTCTGTCGTAGGCGGCAGTCGGTTGAGGGCCTGCAGCACCACGCAGTTGCTCTAAGCCATGGTTTGTCTCGTAGGCAGGCCGAGCCATTGATGCCACGCTTGCAGCATCGCCAGCGTCTTGCTGAGAAAAGTGGGCTGGTTCATATGCCGGACGGCTCGACGCCGTCGATGGCGTTGGTGAGTGTCGTGCGGGAGCCCTGCTTTGTTGAAGGTGTTGAAGCGGTGGTGTGGGGGTCGATCGCGACGGCACGCGTACGAGCTCTACTCTCCCCTGCCTATGAGGCGATGACGTGCTTCCCGACGACGTCGACGGTCGAGGCGCTACCTCCTGGCGCGATGGCCCGTCAGCTCGCGAGGAGCCTTCCTGACGACCCCGTCTCTCACGCTCCATCCCCGAAGCCGTCGGAGGCTGATAATTGTCTGGGGAGATGCCGAAAACCCCCTCAAAATTTTCCAGGAATAACATAAAAGCCCCCGGAGGAATTTGGAATGCCGGTGAGGCCAAGACAAGAGCTTTTGGCGTCATCATAGTCACCCTTGAGTTGTTGATAATGCGGACCAGGAAGGACACGAGGTATTGGAGCACAGTCAAGTTCGCTTCTGGTAGTCGCTGCACAATATGAGCAATCTGCGCAATCCTCTCATCCCGGTTTGAAATGGCCGCCGTCTCCTCAAACTCCGGACGAAGATCCACTAGAATGCCCCCTTGGAGATTTTGCAGGTACCGCTTCAAGAGCGATGCCACAGCATGAATGTCATAGAAATTCGGGTCGGTGATGAGGTCAACGTCTAACTCGTCATTGAATCGTTTGTTGAGGTCGTTAATTACAGTGTTAGAGCCAGGGATACGGAAGATTCCCGCCTCATTGAAAGCCCCATGGGCCTTCAGATACTGGATGCAGCGATAAACGACCGATGGCAATAGCACATCAACATCTTTTGGACGGTGGAACTCTACCGCTTCAGCCAGTGTCGATCCAAACACCGTTGGCGTTTTGGTTAGAGTCTGAGAGGGCGCGTCCTGCCATGCCGCTCCACCGTCACTGCCAGTCAATGATTCCCGACCGTCCGATGACGATTTCGTTTTGGTCGCAGGTCCAGCTAAGGATCCGCGACCATCCGATGACGATTTCGTTTTGGATCCAATTCCGAAAAAGCTACGCTTCCACTGCTTTTTGTCCTCAATCGGCGCAAGAGGGGGGCCAGTACCACTTTTGCTTGCCATTGAGACATACGAGATCAAGTGCTGATCCTCGGGAGCAGAGGTGAGCCTGTGGGCGGAGACAGCGAGTGCATCAGCTCTCAGGTTTTGCATGTCAGACCTGGGCGGGGCTACATCGCCATGCTGCGGTGCATCACCAGCATTGGTAGAATCATAGCGAACTCCGATGAGTGAGTCAGGCTCTCCTGCTTGGCGAGTGGTAGCTCGTGCGTGTGCAGACTTTCTGACTTTAACTGGCCCACTGGGGCCTTGGTGTTGTCGTTCTTGAGCCTCGGGCTTGGATGGGTGGCTATCAACATCGTCAAAATCCTGGGATTCGATCAATTTGAGCAGAGCTTCAACCCAGTCATCTCGCTCTTTGTCGTCCTCTGCGCACAGAATATGCCTGACATGGCTCGACGAATCCTTCCTCTTCGGTTCAAGAATCAAAAAAGCATGTCGGTAGTGGTTATCGAATTCCTCTCCCATGTTGCTGATGACAGGCGATCGGTTGTCGCCACTATGCGACTGCTTTCCAATCTGCGCGCCTTGCAGTTTGATGGTGCCGAGGTGGGGACCGCCTGGAGTCTCATAGTATTTGAGATTCAGACCATCCACCACGAAAAACCTAGACTTCCAGCCGCCAAAATTCTTGCCCTTCTTTGTGAGGTAGCCACTCCGCACGGTTGGTCCATCAGACTCAACCTCATGCGCGCTCTGATCCGGGGACAACTTGCCACCGATGCCAATTTCCTCGGCGTTGGGAGGGAGAGCGTTGGTGGAAAGGTATGTACACAGCTCAAGAGCTGTAGCCTCATCAAGCTGGGTGTTGAGCAGTTCGTCCATGTATGCCTCCAGAGCCCGTCGCCGAGCATCAAGCTTGGCAGGTGAATGGCCATTAAAGAGAGACTTCTCGGGCGTCTTTGCTTTAAAACTCCGGCATTGCTTCATGCGCTGGTCAAGTTTGGACAGAGAGGCCGTGTCCTTTTCCACCCGCCAAAGCTCACCGCCATCAGCTCTAGAGATGACAGCGAGCGTGAAGACGGGGTCTTCTTCCAGTTGGGTGAGGGAGAGCAAGCTGGCGCGGGACGGTTTCATGCGCGAGGAAGCAACCTTGACGTCGATGGACAGGAGAGCATTCGGCGGCAGTAGCAAGTCGGGGTATTCGTCAGTCGCTAATCCCTTAAAGATTTGCTTGCGCTCCGTCGGACTTGGCTGCCCATCTAAAGGTGATGGTGAGTCCGGTACGAGTGTTTGGTTCTTTGGGGCGTTTAATGGTGAGTCTTGCGCAAGCTGAGATGGAACGATGGAGGGGGGAGGGGGTGAAGCAACCAAGGCAGTGTTTGGCGGCAGAGGAATAGGCTGGCGAGGCGGTCTTGGTGAGAGTGGCATCCTGGTTCGTGGCGACAGTGGCGGAGATTGGCCGCGAGTCTGAGTTGGTCGGGGGCTCAGTGGCAGGCCAGGGCTCATCATTGGCGGGAAAAGCACTTGAGCTCCGTCACTGTTGATAACAGCTGCAAGGGAAGCGGTAGCGGCTTCAGGCCCCTTGATTGTGAGAGCAGCTTGTGTTGGATTGGGCTCCTCAGCGTTAGGGGCGAGTGTCTCGTCTTTCATGGTGGTTTCCTGTTTCCCAGCCGTTTGGTCCACAGCCAGGTCACGGACTTTCTCTCGTGTGCGGCGTCGACCACGCTCGGCAGAACCGAGTGGCTCCACACCGATGGCATCATGGCATTCTGATTCAGAATTATAGACTTCCTCAACAGCAAGAGGCGATGACTTTTGGCGGTCTTTAGGCAACGTAAGGGGAGCGGGTGGACCCCTACGAGGCGTTGTAGTGGGCTTGGAGCTGACCTCGCTCTTCGGGGGGGGAGACTCTGAGCCGCCTGGGATCCTAGGAGGCGGTCCATTGGGCGGTTCACTGGGTAAGCTTCGCGACGGCGGAAGAGACGCGCCAAATGGGATCTCACGCAGCGCTTCTTCTTCGCTGAGCTTCCTGCCCGCCTGTTCTTCGGTTTTGTCTTCGGTTTCATAATCGCGGTTGCGTAGAGTGTGCTCTTGGGTTTCTTCGCTACGCTTCTTCCGCGGCTGCTCTTCGGCTTTGTCTTCAGCGTCATGATCGCGGCTGCTTGAATCGTGTCCCCTCGACATGGAGTGAGAAGATTCAAAAACATCGGCAACGCCACTGGAGGGCGATTGGTGGGGGCGATCGGCCGGTGGCGTGATGGGATGCGTGATGGTATGCGAGATGGGATACCGTGCCATTGTGAGATCGACAGGTGAGCCCTTTTGGCTATCTGAATCGAGCACGGGAGAGTCAGGGTTCATGCCACGGTAGCCGTCAACATCGATACGAGGACTAGGGCGGGGCTTTTTGATGCCGTCTTCAGAGGCGCGGGCTGCAGCTGCTTGTAGAATAGAGAGGTTGTTCATGCACTCCCGAAGCTTCTTCCTATAGCGCTCCTTACTCTCCAGGGCAGCCTCGAGGTCCTTGTTGAGGCCAATGATCATAGTCTTTTGCTTATCAAGCAGCGTCCATATCTGGCTGTTCTGCTGCGACTGAGACTGCTTCTCTTTCAACAGGTACTTGATGACGGCTTCTGGGCTACCAGCAGCCTGGATGAGACGATCAATGTCGGAAGACTGTGGCGGTTTGCTAGAGGCAGAGTTTCCGGTGGGATCGCGGTTTAAAAAGGCAGAAATGGCGGTATCAACAGACGAGTTCCTCGGCAGAGGATTCGTGGGCGCTGTCGAAGCGCCTGCAGCGGTGCCATCCGTGGCAGGATTAGATGGTCCTGGAGCCATGACAGGCTTCTTGAAACTCAGTGGCTCGGAGACGCTGCGGTTGTCGTGTGACGCATTGGGAAATCTTGGGCTGTAGCAGGGAGTGGTTAGCACCGTCTGTTGTACCGTTGAGCCAATCGATACGCACCCAGCGATCTCCTGCTCTGGGCTCGAAGGGCCTGAGGAATCGGAGTAAAAGGTTGTCCGTGCTGCAGGCCGGTTGGGGCGACCAGGCCTGGGAGGTGTCGTGCCGTCCAAGTGCGCTCGTGTATTGGTCGAGGCTCGGGAATCGTAGTGCTGGTTCGCGGAGAGCGGGCTCGGTGCAGAAGGGCGCGGAGATCTGAAGGCGCGGCAAGGAAGGGTCAGCAACTAGAAGCGATGTGCGAGGTAGCAGATGATGCGCTGAATGCGAGCGTCACAACGGAGGGCAAATTAAAAGCGGGTACAGAGAGAAGGTAAGAGTTTGGCCAACGTCAAGTCTTCGAGGGGGGGCAAAAGTCCAGAAGACGGAGGGTAAATAGAGCGAAGACGGGGTGGCAGAGTGGCGACAGGAAGCCGACAAGAAGGTGGATAGGACCAAGTTGTGCGGCAATGCTCGAGCCTGGCCATCGACTTATGAAAGCACGAGGTAATGTTGGAATGATATAGGAGCCTGTGTGGTGCGTGGACAAATGGGCATGTAAGTACTGACCTAGGGCCTGGGCCAAGGATCGAGGGGACGGAAAGCGAAGGCTTAATATTAACGGTTTGTGGTGAGTGAGATGCGGCGGCGTGGAGGTCGTGGAGGTTAAAGGAGGATTGGGATTGGGGGTTTTGCGGGAGGGTGTGATCCGAACGCGAATCGTGCGACTGTGCCGTGGCAAGGTCGTGGTGTAGGGCTTCGAGGCGCCGAGAGGTGGGAGGAGGGGGAGGCTGTCGTCGAGGGCTGGCGGGCGGCGAGGATGCGTAATGGAAGGACGGATACTGGTATCGATGTGCAGGCGGCTTGGGGTCGGCATTGGCGTCGATATGAGGAGGGGCGGTGGTGGCGACAGCCGCATGAGCAGGAGCAGCAGCGGCAGCAGCGGCGGCAGCAGGACGACGACGGGTAGACGCAGACTCCGGCATGATGATGCTGAGTGGCGAGAGAGCGTATCAGTCGGGGGCGGAGGCCAATTGGCGGCGGGGGGGCTGCGTGCTGAAAGCCTGAGGGAGGCACAAGGTTGGGCAGGCAGGGCCGCTCTACTCTCGCAAGAGAGAGAGGGTTTCGAGATGGGCTGTCCCCTCACCCTGATCAACGGCGCATGAACGGAGACGAGTGTATGGGTGCAGCCAGGTCGGCGGAGGCGGCAGGGGAGCGAGGAGTATGGGGTGGTGGTTGTCGTTTGCGGCTAGCGAGTAGGGATGACGGATGGTATTATCTAGGGACATGCGAGCCGGTTTTTGTATGCAAGGTGGCATGCGTGAAGCGAGGCCATGCGATGAGGACGAGGGTACACGGGGAGGCGGGCGGGCTTCGTTCTGCCCAGGCCCGGCAGTGGAGGGACGGCCAAACAGAGGTCCTGTGCCGGGATGAGATGGGCTCAAGCAGGGTCCCAGGCGGCAAACGAAGCGTCGGGAGAGTCGGCCAGCCGGGGGGGGGGGGGGAGAAGGAGGGAAAAGACGAGAGAGGTGAATGAGGTGGGACAGAATAGAAAAAAGAGCCCGTGATAATAATTATCACACGGCGCGTGTGTGGTGTGGAGGAAGAAGCAGCCAGCACGGCAGCGACAGCAAGTAACTGGAGAGCCCAAGACAAGACTCAACAAGTGAGCAAGTGAAGAGGGACGACGCAAGACGGGAAGACTGGGGGGGAGGGGGGAGGGGGTGTAGATGTTGAAAAGTGGTGTGAAGAGGTGTGGGAGAAGGCGAAGTGGTGCAGTGGTAGGGATGAAATGCTGCGTGTTAGGGGAGGGGTGCAAGGCAAGGGCATGCCTTAACTAGGTAGACAGTATTAAGGGGGTGGATGGACATTGAAGGCAGGCAGGGTTTTAGTTTGGGCAGTGGTGAGTGGTTGGCATTGTGATACTGAAGAAACACCGACAAGAGCGTTTGGGGGTCGTGGTATACACGTCTTGTGTGAAAGCGCATGTGGCATTCATGTACATCCGTCAAAGAAGAAGCAAATGTTACATACGTACGTACATACCATCATGATTCATGGCCGGATATCATCAGCAAACCACCTTCCCCTCAGTCACAAACCCCAGCATCATCTCCTTCTGAGGAGCTAAACGCTGAACCGATGTAACGGCTGCGACGGCCTGCAAAGCCGCCGCTGAGCATGGGCCAGCCAGCGGCCAAGGGTCCTGTAATTATACTGCGCTTCCAGCCAGCGCATCGGTACAAGAGTCCGCATGCGAGGCTGCGGCATTGAAGCTATTCCCGCTCAACGCAGGGAAGGCGGGAAAATTAAGTTGAAAAGTCTCATCAATTCAGGCACTGCCTGGTTTCAAACAAAAAAAATCACAGCCGGCTCAAGACCTCATGGGCGCCACAGTTGTCGATTCTGCCTCCTCAATCTCCCCAATATATGTACCGAACCTGCATGGCTTGTGAAGTGGCGTGCTTTGCTGGCGCAGTGGGCCTCTGCCTTGTAACCTGGCTTTCATCGCCGGGAGCCTCGCCTCGCTGAATTCATTACACTGGAACATTTTCCTTCCTTTCCGGAGATAACTGACATGCTTTTTTTTGTGCCTCAATACATCTTAATTGCTTTTTTTTTTCTATCCTTTCTTCTTTTTTTAGCTACTTGTCTTCTCTTTCCCGAACTTGCAGGCTGCAGCACGTTCCGAGGACTCCCGCGTATGCACCAACCTTGTTCCGCCTCTGCAGGTCCTCGTGATGATAATAAGCTCCAGCTGGCGTCGCCACTTCATTTCCCTGCGATCAGACGTTCCTCTCATTTGATTATATTTTATTCTTTCGTATATACCATCCAATATCTATCTATCTGCTACTGCCAGGATGCAAAAACATGCAGGAAGGAACAAGCATACTTTATACAATCACATCAAATCACGGCAAACGGGATGCTCATCCGCACTGGTACATATATGTATGTATGTATGTATGTATGTATGTATGTATGTATGTACGTGTCTAACTAGTAGCTATCAATAGCTCATCTCATCGGCGCACACACACAAACACAGGCACCCCAGATCCTGTCAACCCAGCTGCCCGTATCCCCGGCCAAACCGGGAGGCCCTCAACTCAGACAATAATGTCTCTCCCCCGATCCCGTTCTCCTTCTCGCGGGCGGAAAAAAAATGCAGAAAAAAACCTGCCTCCGACCTCATCCTCCGAGTCCTGCCGGGGAGCCGCCTCACAGACCGTGCAATTTCAATTGACCACATCAATTAATAACGACGAAAAAGCACGATCTCGGGATGCACTGCACAGAAAATCGCATTGATTAAACCATGCAGTTCAGCCCACACACTCACACACGCACACAAGCTCGCTCGCTTGCCCACACCCCAGCTGTTTCCGTCTTCCTCCCTGGTCCCTGGCATCTTGCTGTCCTTGCTTGTCCACATTCCCTCCGTCGACCACTGAACAACTTTCCTGGGCCGCCAAGCAAATTGTCCTTTTATTTTCCTCAAAAGAAGGAGAAAAAAACACTTGGTCGCGGGTTGAACCTTGCAAGACGGGACCCTCTCACGCGCAACACCTCCCCCTCCAACCACACCCTCGTACGGCGCGTGTAACAGCAGCTCCCCCGGATCAGCCACGCAACTCTTATTATACCAGCAACGTTTATTATTGAGTATTGCTATCTATTGTTCCGTGCCCCTTTGACTATGACTATCCGTAATACAATACGTAAACCTGCGTCTCCTATCCCCATAACTCCGAGCTCCGCCCTCACACCGCCGCTGCCCGCCTTGCGTCCTGAGGATCTGCAAAAATACTCTCTCAGCGTCTAATCTCGTGCACGAGCAACTCCAATCAAGAGAGGTATCCAGTTAGAAGAAGCCCAAACTCACTCGCTGCGAGTTGTTCTCCATACTTTTAAATTAGCAGTCCAACCATGGGGGGGGAGGGGGGGGTGCGTACTGTACCTGTCTGCTAAATAAGTTAGTCGCCCTGTACTCCGTGCTCCGTGCTCCGTGCTCCGTACAGAAGGTACCGTCCTATTTCGTGCAAGATCAGGAACCACTTGGAGTGCCAAGCCCTCTCCAATCGCATCGCCTGCACAGACGCCTCTTCTTTGTTTTAAGCTTTTCCATCACCGACGTACCAGAATCATCGAGTGTAGGAATCATGCACTCTCTACAGATTCTGGTGGTACTGTCGTGCCATACATCATCGCAAAACGCGCGCGCAGTATCCCGGCAGAACTGGTTCTGCACTTTGCTCTACAGATACACCGTCGCCCAAGATTCAATCAACTCTTTCCTGCTCATGCCCGCCCATTGAAGCATTTACAATGCTCTCTTCGCCATTCCTGCCTTCGCACCTCACCACCTAGCCCGACAGCGCACCAATGCCGTCGTCATGCATCGCCCGTCCATGCGCCTGGCCACACCTCAGACGCTTCTCATACGCGACACTAAACTCGGCATATTCCGAACCCAAGATTCATGCGTGCCCTTGTTGAATAAACACTCTCCCACTAAGAAACCAAAACCCGTCCTTCTTTCCCCATGTCGTCGTCGCTGTCGTGCAGTCGGACATCAGGCCACGCCAACGTCAACGCCCCCGCCCGACGATGCAGTTGCGTTTCACGTCGTCAATGGCTTTCAGTTTACGTGATCATGGGATACCTGATCGTGGGGTACTACGGTACGTGATGTTGGAATACGTGATCGTCATAGACTTTGATCGCTTGTTGTCGGCCTGCAGCTGCATTGTGCAAGACTTGTCGGATAAGAATGGTCTCACTGTGGAAGCGTTCGTCGCATGACCAACCACGCGAGAAAAAGAAAAAAATCTAGGTTTTCTATTTTTGGCCGTTTCGATCAAAGACATACAATTAGCCGATGCATCGCAGGCATTCATCTCGAATTGCGACCTGCATTCAGCTGCTCCCTTGAGCTCCCTTGAGCCAGCCCGTGTACCAACCAATACTAACCGAAGCCACATCTGCATTATTGCATCTCAAGGTGTTTAGTTTTTAAGTAAGCTGTACAGATTACAGGATCATCAAACAAATATTGGTATTTCTGGTCATCGTGTCTGTCTTTCAAATGCCGACTAGCTTTGCCCCTGATTCGTTGCACACGGTGGATAGACCACTGATTCAGAGTCGCAAGTCAGACGTGCGTTAGCCAGCATTCCCCCTTTTATTTTTCTCGCGCGTCGCATATCAAGGAACGGCGTGTGCGTTTTCTCCCCTTCTGGAGCCTTGCATCCAGCTCGGAATGCCCTCTCGCGTTCTCAGTCAACATTAATGTCCAAACCTGTCAGCAACTACGAATTGGGAGATGACAAAGGGGTCCTTGGCTGCACTAACAGCGCGGGAGGCTTCATCCCCGAGACACAGAATTCGCGGGCCGCTCCAATAGTGCGCCCTCCCTTCTCATCACAATGAAGAAGAAGAGGTGACGACTTTTTGGCGCCCTCTTTTTGGTAACGCGAGAGTAGTACAAGGAGGACACGGGCAGAAGCGCCCTGCACCACCTTCGTCAGAGTGCCACCACATGTAACCTTCGACATCTCGTCGAACTTGGTCAAAGAATGAAAGGAAAAACTCTGGGGTAAGCCAAATCATAGCGCCCGCCGCTCTAAAATAGCTCTCACAGATATAACCCCAGCAGACATTCTTGGCGTCTCGCCCGCCGCTGCTCCCTTCCTCGTTTCACGAACCCAACGCCCTTCGATATTGTCGGTTTCATCTGAGCACCACCACCACCACCACCTAGCTCTCTTCCCTTTTGTTCTTGTCCAACAATGCCTCCCTCCCCCAAAGTGCGCGCGCCGTTTGTATTTTCGTTTTAGGTCGAGCTCGCGTGACTCGGGGGTGTCGCCTTGACCTTTTGCCGTGAAACGAAAAAGTGGTTGGACAGTATACGGGATGGCCTCGCTGTCTGTGCTGTGCCTCGAAATCGACGACGTGCGATAGGTCGGCCCGTTTTGCTTCTCCCTCCTTCCAAACCCTGCCTCCGTCTTGAATGAAAAGTGATTCGATCGTGCAAAGCTCATCATCTCCCACGAGGGACCCCAGGATGTCGGCATCGCCATCGGCGTCGGCATCGCCAGCCAAACGAAAAAAGTCGGGACGAGTTGCACCCAAACTCTATCAGCAAATGATTCCTCACGGGGTTGAATCTTTTCAAAGGTATTTGTTTTTTCCAATTATAGATTCCTCAGTCAAGTGACAATCCTCTTCTTCTCCAGGATGCGCCGCTGCTGTTTGTCAGAGGTGATACCTTGGTTTCAGAGCTACGCAACCGCCCCTCCATGATGCATGACATATGCCCCCCCCCCTTGGGCTGACGAGGCTGGCTACTCAGGAGGGCGACTTACCGGTTCCCTCTTATTACTACAGGCTATCTTCTCTTACTGTTCATCGCCGACCACGCCCTCTGGCCCGGCGGTGGGTTTCCCGTACCCGATTCTGGCGCGGGGCTCGCGGGTCGTCGTCTGATAAAGGACATGTTTCATCCACGTCACCCCCTCCCCTCTACAAGGATGAGTCTTGGAGAAAAAAAAAAAGGGTTCGCCCTATAGAACAAAGTATTATTACACCCTTCTGTTGCCATTTTTTTTGTCAACTTTTTTTGTCTTGTCTTGTCTTCTGCGTCCCCTGCAGCGTCCAGGCCGGGACAGCCGGAGCCGGCCCACTAATTAGTAGGTGCTGGCCGCCCGGAGACAGGCGGTGCCGCCGGAGCGCTCGCCCGGGCCGGTGCCAGATCGGTGGGAAGCCAAGCCCAGGGATTTGCCGCACCCTAACACGAAGGAACGCTAATAAAAAGCATTTCCAAATCAAATATGGAAAGGAAAGGCTGTCGATTGTTGAATCTCGTCTGTCGCGGGACGAGCCGAGGTACTCCTGTCCCTTTCTTCAAGTCTTGTGAGTGGGTGATGCCGCGTGGACGCTGTCTCACACAACCCACGTGGACACCCTAATAATAACTACTGCACACAAATGCTGGCCATGCCGGGTCATACAAACACCTGTCCACTGCATGCCAAAAGAAAAGCGTCCTGGCAGATCGTGCATCCAAGCGCAGAGACACACCCAAAGTTCCCCCCCGCCCTTGGCCCCCAAGTCATACACGGCCTTATGCGCGTCATATTCTTGGTGCCCAATCGGCCATGCAGAAGTTGGGTAACCTTGGTTGTTAGTTTCAAGCCGGTGGGCATGCCCGAGGGAAAAAAAGGCCCAGAAAACCAGGGCAGCTCCTTCAATTTGGGCAGGCATTGCAACTAGTTTTTGTTTATTAGGCTTCCACAGCCGCCCTAGCACAAATGTGACCTTTTCTCGGCATCTTCCTCTCGTATATATGTATGCATGTATGGAATCGGGCGCAAAGATGGAGGGGCGCAAGGCCAACGTCATTGTCATGAGATGGATGCCCAGCTGAGCGTAGCCCTTCCACAGTCCCCCTCCCTCAGCCCAAGCAAGATAGACGCCATGATGCCCGCAAAAAAACTTGGCAGGTGCAGCGTCGCCTTGATATACCTCGTGGTCTCTTTTTTTTTTTTTTTATCAACCCGCCCTTTGCCCTCCTTCTGCATGTCTTGCTTGTTATTATAGTCCCATGAGCTTAAATCTCGTACCACCCGTTTTCCAGTCTTTTCTTCTCTCTTCCTTCTTCCCTTCTTCATCCTCCACCGCATCGTCGTTGTCTTCTAGTTCCGTCGTAACGCGGGCCGTTGGCGCCTCCTCCGTTCCCGCATACCCTCTTCAGCGTGCGGTGACATCATCAGCACACACCACCAGCACCACCAGCACCAGCCGTCAAGAAACAGCACATACATACACCGCACAATCAAAACCATGGGTGAATAGCTTCCTTCCTTCCTTCCATCACACCATGCATCCACTAACCTGCATTCCACCCAGGCTACCATCGCCACCACCACAAGAAGAAGCTCTACCTAGAGCGCCCTCCGCCCGACGAGCTCCGGAAGCGCACCCGCATCACCCGCATCGCTCCCCCTTCACCACCACCACCACCACCCCCTCCTTGCCCCGAGCCCATCGTCATCTGTCCCCCTCCCCCTCCGGAGCCCGAACCCTGCCTCCCGCCTCCGCCTCCGCCGCCGGTATGCCTCCCGGGCCCGCCTCCGCCCATCGACGTCATCGCCGTGGACGTCGACCCCCCCTCCCCTCGCCGCCACCACCACCACCACCACCACCGTCCGCGCCGCGACCGTGAGCGCATCATCGAGCGCGACCGCTACATCCCCGTGCCCATCCGCGTCCCCGTGCCCTACCCCGTCCGCGAGCGTGTCTACGAGCCGGCCCCGCCGCTGCCACCGCCACCCGACGTCCACGTCCACGTGTCCGCCATCGAAGCCGCCCGCCCGCCCTCGCCCTCACCGCCACCGCCGCAGTTCCGCTACATTGACGCTCCGAGAAGGTGTCCGCCGTCGCCGCCGAGCACGTCCTGCGAGTCGGACGACGTGGAGCGCATCCACATCGGCATCGAGGACCGCCATCGTCATCGCTTGCGGGAGCGAGAGCGGTTGGAGAGCTGCTACGACGACAACGACGACGACGACGGGTACGGCCGGCGGCGCCGCTACCGCTACTAAGGGTGGAGGGGGTTGACAAGGCGTGAATGACTGTTTTTTCTTTTGTCGGTGTTGATAATGACTGAGAATGTAACATCGCCCACACGGGCTGTGGGTTACCCAGCCACCTACATTTGCAACGAGCCAGACAACAGCTTCAGATATGTTTATTATTGGGAGAAGGCGTCATGGATCATGATTTGGTTTATAGTTCATTTTATATACTTTCTTATTTCCTTCGTACCACATATTAACTTCCACCGACTACGGCATTCGCACTCGTCGCTGCCGCATCTCCGATCGTCTACTGCTGTATCCCAGAGGGCTCTCCGTCAACGTCCGCCTCACGCTGTAGCGCCGCCGCCGCAGCTTGTCCTCTTCTCCGTCCGAGTAGTACCCGAAATCGGCCGACTCCGCCGTCACGCCTCCGTAACCCGTGCCAACCGCAGGACCGCCGCCGCCGCCGGCCGACCGCTGCCCGGTGAGCCATCGCACCACGTTGCCCAGCTCGTTCATCCACCAGAGCCCGACCACGATCACCAGGATCGTCACCGGCAGCGCCACCACCCAAAACAGCCACTGGCTGTAGTCCATGTCGCGCACGTCCGACGTGTTCATGCCGAAAATGCCGGCCACCGCGCTCAGCGGCAGGAAGACGATCGTCACAATCGTGAACGCGTACACGGCGTTCTCCTGCCGATCCTTGGTCCAGTTCATCTTAAAGGCGACGGTCCGCTCCAGGTCATCCACGAATTCCACGTATCGTCGAAACTCAAAGTCGCGCTGGTCAAGTTGTTTCGAGTTCTCGGTCAAGAGCAGGCCACGGAAGCCGTTCTTGTCTATGGGCGACACCTTCAGGTTGTAATCGAAGCTTGTGTGATCCTCTTCTCGTCGGGCCTCCGTGTAGTAATCGTTGCGTGTGCTCCTGACATTGTTGGTGTATCTGCCCCGAGGCACGTAAACATCATCGTCGCCGCCTCGGAAGAAGTCGGTCATCGCGTTGGGATAGATGGTTTGCCTCATGGTTGCTACAATGTGTCGCTGGCGAGTGACTGTTCTTCGAACGGCGGAGATCTCTCGTCTGACAAGATCGATTCGATGCTGGTACGATCTGTCAGACGGCTTTGTCGTAATATCATTGTCCTATTACATGTTAGCTGACAGCACGCTCTGAAACTGAGTGTCTACCATCTTACCAAAGATGCTAGGTACTGAGAGTACGTCTCGTTGATATCATCAGGCTGCGATGCACGATCCTGCATCAGCTTCAGCACGGCAAGCGAGGCAATCTCAAAAGGTTGCAAAACGACACTGTCTAGCAGATTATGCGCCGGAAGAGCTTGGATCATCTTGTCCATTCCCTCCATCAAGAGTCTCCTCTGAGCAATGGAAATGTGCGACTCCCATGAACTGTCCCCCGCGCGACACAAGACCAGGCCACTAATGACGTGGAGCCAGGCCGTAACAAATTGCCGCGGCGCTTCCAGCTTAATACGATACTCTTCCGGCACGTTCGACATGATGCCTTGGAAAATTTTGATCTTGGGGTACATCAGCCGCAACGATCTCAGGACTGTTTCCTGGTTCATCCGCAATTCACGACCTCTGCGACGAGAGGCTGCAGTTTCAGGAGACTTATCATCCTGCCTTTTGGCACCGCGAGCCAGGTCCCGGACGGCACCCCAAAATTTGCCTGTTGTTGGGCCGTCGCAGTCGAGCGGGAGGAACAGCTGAAACAGAGACTCGGCCATGTTGAACAACTCTATTCCATCTTCATACTCGCGTTTGCGGCTGTCGCTTTTCTCATCCTCAACTTCCACGCCATCCGACTTTAGCTTTTCCAAGGCTGCGTCATGCGATGTGACGGAGCAGTCACTGTAAGCAGCTTGCGTGGCATATGCTGGCTGCTCCATCAAGAACTTGTGAGCGGCATCCAGTTGCAGCTTCAGCTCGGAAGCTTTCACAGGCTTATCCCCTTTCTCGCTGCTCTGGATGATGAGGGCCAAGGTGTGCAGTGGTGTGTCACTCAAGGTAGCCTTTGCATTTGTCGCTGCCTCTTCTGGCGTTGGGAGAGCTCGGGGTGCAGTAGGTACGTTACGACTGCATATTGTTAGACAAGCCTCTATGTTGGAAGGGTAAGTTATTACTTACTCTACTGTCAGCGTCAAAACCACATTCTTGTGGCGCTTGGCGCTCAAAAACTTGAGGAGCTTGGGCCAATCTCCGGCAGTCAAGACAGTATCTTCCTTCTTAAACTCTAACGCCATGGGCCAAAATGCTGTGAAATGGGAGACAAAATCCTAATATTGTTGGTTTTTTGTCTTCGAGAACGGGATTTGGTACTTACAAACCACGTGGGACATTGCTCAAGGCTTAAATTCCAAGTCAAGGAGTTTCCATACTTAACGAGTATCCGTCCTGGTGCTGATGCCGCCGACAGCCCCCGCGACGGCTCAGAAGTAAGCTTGATCACATCACCTTCAAGCTTGGTCCGCGGCATGCTGCCGCACGTAACGAGCAAGCCTAGCCATGCAGATTAGCACTGATGTCACCCGCTGAATGTACCATCACTTACTGTCGCCAACCACCAAGCACCACAATTGCTCGATATGAAAGCATTCTCCCTTGTTTGCAATGCCCAGCTCGCACACTGCCTGCCCCATATCCCGCTGCTGAGTGGTTCTAGAGTATTGAGCCTGCAACAATGTTTGAGACGGAAATTGAGCCAGACTCAAGCCTGCTAGAAGTCCAGAATACTGTTTCAGTATGAAAAACGGCATGCAAAGCCATCTAACCATGGTAGTTGGGGGCTCATCGCCGTCGAGCTCAATCTTTTTCTTCGCAGGCTCGAGTGGTGTCTGCAGAAACTGAGGCTCCATATACCCAACATTAACACCTTTTGGATTCGAACGTGTCTTGACACAAAGGCGGGTTATATCGGAGCGAAGGCGATTCATTGCTCGTCTCTCGGTATCTGGCACATGCACTCGGCGCAAAATCTCGGCCTTGAAGATGTTAGCCAACAAGTATCCATACGAGCTAGTATATCTCTTACCCAGAATTCGTCAAAGTTCATAACTTCCTGTTGAATATGTCTGTATGCGCTTCAGCCATGTAACTCAACAATCAACCTAGCTAACTTACAGCCATTTGAATAGTTCACCGTTGCCATTGTGGATCTCGGTGAGCTGAGCTGTGTGGCTGCCTCCCGTCTCTGCGTCGCCTGTGTATCGGGAATAAGAAATATGCTTGACTCTCGAGTCATCCTTCAGTTGGCTGGCATCCACCAGTGAGGCGTCTGCCTCAGCGGACGAGGTATCGAAACTCAATGAGTCGCTATCTTTCAAGGCCTCCGACTTTTCGCAGTCAAAGCTAAAGTCCTCATAGTTTTCCCAATCGATAACATCATATGTAGTCGGGTAGATTACTCGTACAGAGGGAGACCTGCTGTACGAGCGATTCCTCGCTCTCACACGGATAGGGGGGCTAGGAGATCTGCTGTACGAACGATTCCTCGCTCTCACACGGATAGGGGGGCTAGGAGACCTGTCCCGGTCGCGAGGATCATCGTCGCTTGCGCCCGACTGGGGTGATGCGAAAGCGAATCGTTTTTCGTTTGCCTGGATCTCCTCCTCCTTTTCTTGGCGGGTCCTGTTTTCTCTACTTGCACGCTCCACGAATACTGGGTGTGGTCTCTGAATCGCAGGTGGTGAGGGGCTGGCCCTGTACCTGGAGGAATACACAGGAACTTCTTCAACGAACGCAGCAGGGCGCGGCTCCGTGTCTCCTATGATCGGAATGACTTCAGGCGGACGGTCTATCGGCATCGACATGTAGCGACTGTTGACAGCTACAGGTTGTTGCCGCCGCGAGCGTGAGCTGCGACGCTGACGAGAGTAGGCATTGTAGTTGGACGTCAGCGGCGTATTACGCCTCCTGGGCTCTGCCACATAATAATTGTTTCGTCTCTGGAGGGTTCACTTAGTTTATTTTCGTCTTAGGCAAATAGCAAACAAGGGTCGCATACCGGCTCAGCACGGTAAGCTCGGTGGTGAGGGGGAAGAAGTCTACGGTCCTCTTCGCTGCTGTAATATGGATCCATTGTCCACCGCCGTTGGTTTGTTGCGTGTAGAAACCGGAATGTAATTGGAATGTGGACAATGGCAAAGGCCCCTGAGCGGGAACGAGGGCCGGGCCGTTGAAAGAAGAGGCTGGTATTCTGCTGACCATCGTTGAAGCTAACTTCCAGCTGGTGGCTCAGCCGCAATACCCCAGCAGGGTACCTGTGGCTGATTAAAAATCCAAGGATCTTCCTCGTCTGGAAAACATAGGCATACTGCTCTGTATTCCATATTTTAACACTTTGAGAAATAGAATATTTCCTCGACAACTGGTGGCGATATTACTTCTATCCAAAGTTCATGCGCCCCTGTTGGTGAGTTTGGTGGGGGCTGAAACACCAAGAAACAAATAGCAGCCACCTTCTTGCGCCAAGGCTACCCTTACCTGTAGGCAGGCACCTCTCCAACGCCGTCACCCCGCCACATCGTCTCTCTCCATCATATTCCGCGCGCACGCATCACAAAATCGCTGCAATGAGCAAAACGATATCTATCAGCTCTCCGGAGCAGCTCGGCACCATTTTCCGCTCGACCCCAATCGTCGTTGTAAACGGTAAGCTGCCGCCCGCTCGTCACCCCACCAAAACTGCTTGCTTGCGCATTGCCAGCCAAGGCACCGCGCTGGCGCTTCGACATCTCAAAACATTGCTAACAACTCGTCCAGTATTCTCCGAGTCGTCAGAGCTCAGCGGGCTGCTCTCCACCGTCTACGAGGACCTCTCCAACGCCCTGTCCCGCGCCGGCAAGATTTCCTTCGTCAAAATCGACCACGACAAGAACGGCGAGCTCGTCAAGAGCCATGGCGTCAACAAGGCTCCCTGCTTCCTCATCTTCCGCGACGGCAGGCTCAAGGACAAGGCATACGGCTCGAACAAACTTGGGCTGCAAAATTTCGCCAAGGGCATCGCCGACGAAGCAGAGTCCCTCGAGTCCAGCGCCAGCAGCGCCACCGCGTCTGGCTGGAGAGGGGCAGAGCCGCCTCGGGGCTACACCGACATCACGGACCAAGTCGATTCCAGGAACTGCGAGGTCCTGAACGCCGATGAAGAGGCCGGAAAGGTTCACGTCTTGTTTGATACTGCAAAGCCCAGCGCCCTCGACAAGGGCAAAAGCACCGCCGGCGCAGGCAAGGATTGGGTGCAGAGCGGTTCCGACGACCAGTTACTCCTCTATATCCCATTTCAGGCTACTACCAAGCTACACACTATCCAAGTAAGAAACCCGCCAGCGGCCATGACTGGAGATGCGTGCTAATGTTGCGTTAGTTGACCTCATTGCCCTCGGCCGAAGACAAAGGAGAGGTTTCGAGACCGCGCGCTATTCACCTCTTCACTAACCGGTCACAAAATATGGACTTTGGCGAAGCCGACGATGCTGTGCCGATCCAGGTCATCGATCTCGGCCCCGGCGACTGGAACAAGGACGGAACCGCGAGCGTTTCCTTGCGCTTCGTCAAGTTCCAAAACATTTCGAGTGTCATTGTATACGTGCAGGCGGGCGACGAGGAGGCAAGAACTGTCCGCTTGGACAGGGTAAGGCTAATCGGTGAAGCCGGCGCAAAGCGGGAAATGGGAACCTTGCAGAAGATTGGGGAGGACGAATAAACTTCTCTGTCAGTGCTTCGAACCAAGCGAAATAGCTTACATAGCTTGCTGGCCAGCGACGTTACGGTAATATGAAATGATACGTGCGTGATGGGACTACTGTTCTGCAGGTGGTTGTCGATCAGTTTGCGTAGCCCAATGACCTAAAATAGCAAAAATAACCACCGGCGTTCGTTTGTGATGTCTCGACAGAGTGGTGAAAGGGGCAGGGCATCTATCTACTCATGGTCATCACAAGGGAGGAAAAAAGGTGCCAGGTTTTAGGTAGTGATATGTCCTGCCTCCCTACCGCGACGTCTGTGGAATAGCACGAGACACCAGTTTGGTAGAGTGGCGGGGTTGCAATTAAATTTCCTCTGGGGCATAACTGACGCTTCGATTTATCCATTGAGTGGGATTCGAGCAACACGGGATACATTTTCATGTTATGCCAGCCGCACGAAGAGAAAAAAAGAAGAAAAGAAGCGTAGCTTCAGCGCGGCCGCGAAAACTTTTATGGGTGGTCCAACGAGCCCACTGGGCTTAGTCATCGTCACTCAGTATAGGGTAGCTCTGCCGAAAACTGGCGTCCTCGTGCCATGGGCTGTAGATCTTTTGTCTATAGGCATTTTGTTGGCTGTGGATGGCTTCCGGTGTATTTATTGCATTCTTCTGTTTTCTTTCATTTTTCGCTTCGAAACAGTCCTCGCAGAATGTAACGAGAATGGGAACAGTGAGTACTTCCCAGCAAAGGTGGGTTACGAGATTCAGCAACCACCAAACTACAAATGGCAGGCTATAGCAGCTAGGGTGGGTGTTAAACTACACAGATCTATAGGGGAAAACGAAAAGAAACCACGAAGCTGACAAGCAGATAAACCAAACTGCCCGCGGTTTCAAATTAAATCTAGTACGGAGACAGCTTTTAAAAGTCGTATCCAAGTACTTCTCTTCCAATGTACACATACTTCTAGTTAGTAGGTATGCATTTAACAGGACTAAATGATCGAATTGGAGGAGAAATAAAGAAGATACAAAGAATGAAAGATATAAAAGACAGAAAAGATAGAGAGGACAAAAATATAGGAAAGAAAAGAAAGATAGGAAAGATAGGAAAGATGAAAGAACAAATTGTTTTTCTACAAAGAAATTACAGCATGAGACACGACTTTTATTAACAGCCGACATGTGCCAGGCAGCACCAGGCGGCAACGCTAAGATGTATGTACTAGCCACATGCCATCACAGCTTGCGCCACAGTGACGTCCACGAAATACCCTTCAACTACCCAAGAACCTCGGGGGAACTGAAAGACGGGCGCATTTATCATCTGTCATATCGCATCCGAAGACACACATACCAATATACACTAGAGAAAATGTCAACTCCGCCTCCCAATTATTGTAAGTGTAGTGCTGTCTAGTACGACAACGCCCCGCACTACTGACATGAGACCTGTGTAGATGCGATTCTAGAAGTACCCGAAAATGCATCGCTGGAACGTATCAGAGAGGCATACAAGAGGTAAATGATGTCTATGCCATGCCGTATCAAAGACAACCGCTAACTACCAACGAACAGAGCGGCGCTGAAGACGCACCCCGATCGCGTTCCCGACGGCTCGCCAGACCGGGCCGAGCGCACGCGCAAGTTCCAACTCGTCAACGACGCCTACTACACGCTCTGCGACCCCGTCCGCCGCCGCGAGTACGACGCCCAGCGCAAGCTCTTCACCCGCGCTCCCTCCAGCGACCCCTTCGCCGAGGCCGACGACGATGCCCCGCCCGGCTACTCCGCCACCGGCGGCGGCACCAGCCCCTACTCGTGGGCGTGGAACTTCTTCACCAACGGCAGCGGTAGCGGCGGGGACGAGCGGCAGCGCACGGAGAATGCCCAGTTCCGGGACGTCTTCGAGGAGATGATGCGCGAGCAGGGCATGGCGGAGGAGGACGGCGGCAACCGGCCGACCGGCAAGTTCTGGAGCGTGGTGGGTGGGCTGAGCGGCGGCGCGCTCGGCTTCATCGTGGCCAACGTGCCGGGCGCGGTGGCGGGCGCGGTGGCGGGGAACAGGCTGGGTGCGGTGCGGGACGCGCGCGGGAAGAGTGTGTACGCCGTGTTCCTGGAGCTGCCGCAGGCGGACCGGACTAGGCTGCTCAGCCAGCTCGCGGCCAAGGTGTTTAGCCATGCGACGGGCATCTGAAACGTCTTGCGGGGGAAGTTGATGTTCGTAACTGCTCTGTAGGTAGCTTTCAATATATAGAAATTTAACTTGCGATACCCCTGACGCTTCATCCGTCTCGGAAGGTATGTTGACTATAGGAAAACGGAGGGCCTAACCAACTTCGATGAAGGTCCCGACGATGGTTTTGATGAAGGTTTTCGGCGAAGGCTTCTATAAGCGTTCGATGAAGTCAAGAGCACCATGTTAGTAACACGCGGGAATGGCATAGCGAAGAAATAAAGTGCATTTTTACCCTGACACCGGATTTAAATCTCATAAACTCCCTGACCCAGGTTTCCTGATCTACAGCGTAACCATATCTTGCTTGTAGTAAAGGTATCATAAATCCAATCGCGGACCCTTGAACCGTCCCTATGCTCTTGTAGTTTATATATCCTATCGTCGGGGACCGGGGTTGAAGCCAGGCGGCGCGCCACCGGGAGGAGGCTGGAAGCCGTGAGGGGGGAAGCCGCCAGGAGGAGCGCCCGGGAAACCAGGAGGAGGAGCGAAGCCGCCGGGGAACTGCGGAGGGCCTGGATAATAGTTGTTAGACATGCTGCGGCGGTCAACGTGTCGGCGACTCGACCACTTACCGCCACGACCGGCAAAGCCAGGAGCGCCGGGGAACGCAGGCAGGCCCGGAGGAGGAGCACCACCACCGAGGCCAGGGGCAGGGCCCTACAGGAAGTTAGCAAAGATCACACTCTCGATTCGGGAGTTGGGAGACCGGGAGACGTCATCGTACAGCGAGGGAGGGGGCGGGCGCGCCGCGGCCGGCGGGCTTCGCGACGCCGGGACCAGCGCTCAGAGCCGAGGGGATCCCGCCGGGCGCGCTCTTTCCTAGTCTTGCGCTGGGATCCGCGGGGGGAGGCGACTCGACGGAGAGCGAGACGATGTACGCGCCGCGAACGATGGTGAGGCCGAGCGTGCGCTTCTCCTCCGACTCGACCAGGCTGCCGCCGGCGCCGGGCGCAGACCGATCTTGGCGTCGCTTTACGCGTCGGAACTCTTCGGTGTCTGCGAGGACAAGGTTCATATGCTGTGAAGCAAGTTAGCAGAGGGAGGCTTTCCCATGTTGGACCGCGATCTTACCTTGTCGAAGGCGAGCATCTGTCCCGTCATTGCTCGGCCGTCGTTGAGCGTCACGCGCATCCGCCAGTTAATCTAGGCGCGAGTGTCAGTCTTCCCTCCTTGTTGATCGTCTTTGGGTATCGGCCATCTGCAGAGTCGCATTGCGCCTCATTGGAAAACGTACATAACCGGCCTAGGCAGACGTGGAGTTAGCAATTGCATCACGAGCGGTGGAGAGGAGGGGGTCGCGTGCTGTCAACATACCATCTTTCCTTGCTTGTTTGACATCTTGAATGATTTGGTGAGGGCTTGCAGAAGCAGCCTCTCGAGTGTTTTAAAAAAATTGGTATGTTCGCGGAGCTTGGGATACGCGACCGCGGCAAACTTCAACGCTTCTTCAAGCTCTGAAGTTTAGGTATGGCCCAGAATTTGCGGAGCCTGATTGGGGAGGCTGCCAAAAAAGGTACATCCTCTATGTACCCTTTACCGCCTCAACCTATTATAGACTAGCGTAATCCCACTTTTTCCTCGGCCACACATGAGGGCAGACAAACCCTCGAATTTTCCCAAGCCTTCACAAAATCTTTTGGCCGATTCTCCACGCTAAGTTTACATCTTCACGACACGACAACATCAACTTCCCCCCCGTCGACAACCAAATACCGCAGCAATGGCGTCCGAGAAGGCCAACAACCCCATGAGGGAGCTCAAGATTCAGAAGCTCGTTCTGAACATTTGCGTCGGCGAGTCTGGTGACAGACTGACCCGTGCCGCCAAGGTGCTCGAGCAGCTTTCTGGTCAGACTCCTGTCTACAGTACGATTCACCATCCCGCGCTCTACGATTTGCAATTCGATCTCTAACCTCCGATTACAGGCAAGGCCCGCTACACTGTCCGTACCTTCGGTATCCGCCGTAACGAAAAGATCTCCGTCCACGTCACCGTCCGTGGCCCCAAGGCCGAGGAGATTCTCGAGCGTGGCCTCAAGGTCAAGGAGTACGAGCTCCGCAAGCGCAACTTCTCCGAGACCGGCAACTTTGGCTTCGGTATCTCTGAGCATATCGATCTCGGTATCAAGTACGACCCCTCCATCGGTATCTACGGCATGGACTTCTACTGCTGCATGACCCGTCCCGGTGAGCGCGTCACCCGCCGCCGCCGCATGAAGTCCACCATCGGCTCCTCCCACCGCATCAGGCGCGACGAGACTGTCCGCTGGTTCAAGACTCGCTTCGACGGTATCGTCCGGTAAATGCGCGACACCCACACACACACATCAAAAATTCCTGGGGCAGGATTCTTTCACGGATTGTCATGGCGAATGTTCTTTTTTTTTTAAGGGAAACGGATCGGAACAGGCGATATTTGTATTTAAGTTACCTACGCATCAGCTCGACCAGCAATTGAGTCGAGCTCGGCCTTAGAGACCGACCGGCGCACATGCCGGCTTTATATCTGCTTGCGAATGTGATGAGCACATTTCCCTTGGCCTATCTTCTCTGCAGTCTCAATGTCACGATTGCGCTTGGAAACGAGCATCAGCAATCAGCCTGTCCTTGGATGCGAATGAAAACGAACCCGGATATGGGCACGGTGCTTCCATTCCCGGCGTCTGGCATCGCACGTTGGGGATTGGAACCCGAACATCGACACTGAATGCCTTGCGTAATGAAAGGTGACCGCGCCTTTCAACTCGCAAGTCTCTGCATGCCGCTATCTAGCGTTAATAGTAAGACAAGCGTTGCCCATGCTTAGGTTCTCATCCACTGCGAGCGACGCCAGAAATCCCCAACATTGGCCTTCCACGCAGAACCAAGACGGCTCCCTGATGTCTTCGGGAGCAGTACTTGTCAAACTCGTCTGCATCCCGATGCGAAGGCCCCCTTTATGACCGCATGCGTCTCGCGTAATTCACGTAAACCCGATTTTATTTCACAAGTCGTCTACCTACTGGCCATGGTTGGCTGCCTTTGCCACCTGTATACTCTGAGGTTCTGAATCAATCGCGCTAATGTAAGTTGGCGTGGGCACCGAAGACCTGTCAAAGCTGCCTAGTATTCTTCTTCCTCATCTTCAGACTCCTCGATCCACCCCAACTCGAGTCCCGCCCTCGTGCCAATGGTGAATAGCTCCTTTTCGCGCTGCTCCGTCATTTCGCTAAACTCGGAAGGAATTGGCAGAACAATGCGCCGCAGACAAGTGTAGCGCGATATGGACTGACTTGTAAGCTGTAGTTTGATGGCGTTGATAATAGAATCGTCGTCATGCCATTCCCATTCCTCATGGTCATCCAAGTCTGCCGTCAGCTCAAGCAGCTCCAGGCTCAAAGGAAGCGCACTCAAGAGGTTCCTAGCGGGTGATTTCGAAAAACCCATCAGGAAGACCCATGGGAGACGTAGTTTTCTAAGCTTACTCAGGCGGGAAAGTCCATCTAGTGATCCCCGGAGCTCCAGCGGAGGAGGGTCGTAATCCCCGTCCGATATCCTGGGGCGCGTGATGGCACCAATCGTCAAGTCGGTGAGCGTGGCGGCAACCTGGTTCAATGCTATCGCTGCCGTGTCAAGGTCCAGCACGCCTTTGCTGACCTCTTCGTCGAGATCTGGCTGATACGACCAGTGCCAATGCAGCCTTTGGAGTCCCTTGAGAACCGAGAGCACGGGGCCGATGCGTGATTCGCGCAGCCGGAAGATGTCTAGCGACACGAGAGAGGAGGGGGCTGGCGGGTGCGAAAAAGGCCAGGCGAATTCGACCGGGTTGTCAATCGATACGGATAGGTTTTGGATTCGCGGAAGATAAAACAGGGCAAGAACCTCCGCCGCGTTGCAGACGGTATTGTGGTGCCATTCTTTTGTCCTCCAACTGGCCTCGACCAAGCGTAGGTTATGATATGTCGGTAATTTGTAACTGTTTGGTGGCCCGGAAAGAGCGTATCGAAACATGCCTCCCCAGAGTCGGCTTCGAACAGTAAAGTTGGGTCCAAGATGAAGAGCCGTTAGATTCGGCGCCATGGCGACAAGTAGTGCCACTATGGCGTCGACGCTGCCAGAGTGCAGCTCATCGATCCAAAACCTAGTGAATGGTACTCTGGTGGATTCGATGACCTCGGATGCCTTGCTGAGCAGATGAGCGCCGAGGGGGACGATGGGCGGCTCCTCGAGTTCGGGCCTGTCGTCGAACCCATTTCCCACGAGGCGCAGGTTGCGGATGTAGCCAGACAGCTCGGGTCGCTCGAGAAGACTTTGCAGGAGCAGGATAACAGGCGGCAGGCGATGCCAGGTCCAGCGTACCTCAACCGTCGAGTAGACCAGAGGCAGGGCTAGGGTGCGAATGGCTTTGTTGACACTCGTCATGGAGAGCAAGTCGTTCAAGGGTAGCAACTCCAAGAGAGACAGAAGTAGCTCGCTCGGCCAGTCCTTGAGCGGCGACAGGGCCATTTTTTTTTTCTTGGTGACTTGTTCGTCTCCGTGAAAAGGCGGATGGGATTGAATTCAAGAGCCGTCGATTGAGGTGAGGTGGCTGTGGTCCAGAGGTAGGTGGACTGTCGCTTGGTTTTTATGGTCAATTCTTTGTACAGGCATTGATTGCGTGAAACGAGTTGCCAATGCTCACCTTTTCGGGGCCTAGTCTTGCCCAAACTTTTATGCCACATCTGCTGGCTGGGGCAGGAACCGCCGCTCAAAAGGAATAATTAAGGAATCGATTGCATTGATGAACCATGCCCCAACTAGTTTTGAGGACACATTTGTAGCCATATGGGGCTGTGTCATGGGCTGTTGATTGTTTCACAATTCAGATTGGCACTTGATAATTCCCAATGTTAATAAATGGGCTAGCCAGGTACCCGCCACTTACAATAAGCAGACGGATATACCCGATCGCCACCAAGTAGAATGAGCTGGCTAATCAGCTGTTAGCAATGACACCCTGGAGCCTTTCTTAAAGCCTTGTAGTAACTTGGCAATGGTTGCGATGAGGTCGAAACCAAGACGATTGTATTTGATAGGACAAACTACAGAAATGATCTATAATGGTTCCAAGCGCAAATATAGCTAGCATTCCAAATGAGCATACGAAGTTCCTTGAAGAATAGAGAAACCAAGACCCGAGTCCATCTATACCAGCCACACACGCCGGACACAAACTAACCTTGGCTAACAGTTCAGTTTCGCGCTTGGAAGTAGCAGCGTTGCTCGCTTCTTCAAGGCCTCTTTGGCTTCCCAGGGCCCTTCGGCGGCCTGGGATTCTTGGGATTCTTGGGAGGCTTGCCAGTGTTTTCTGGGCTGCTTAGACTTCCACCCGGCGCGGGATTCGGCCTGCCAGGGGGCGGCGGCAACTTGTTGGGCGGCGGGCCAGGCTTGCTTCCACTCGGCCTCTCATTCGGCCGGCTCGGGGGCGGCGGCAACTTGTTGGGAGGTGGGAGTGGTTGGGCTGGCTTGGGGGGCGCCGGCTTAAGCTTCTTTTCCTTGATCATGTTCTTGTATCGAAACGCTTGCGTGCGAGGATCCGCGGCAACCTTGGCATTATCCAATGCGTATACGCCGTTGATGAAAACGTTGCAGCCCCATTCTTTCTAGACATGTAGTTAGTACTTTGTTCTGAGCGTCCATGGACTTGTCAAGATATAGAGAGGTACATACGTCGTTGCCACAGGGAGCCAGGATAAGAGGTTCCCTCTTTCCAGCGGGATTCTTCTGCATGGAAATTGCGACAACCTTTGCGCCACTGTCTGCGTTCAAGCGTGAAGAACCCTCATGGGTCTGGTACCACTCGTGAAAGGCCATTACCTCACCGCACCTTCCTCCATTCTTGTGACGCCTGCCCTCATTCGCGTTGGAGCAAACTGTCAGGTCGCCCACAACCTGGTCCTCTGGATCATAAGGGTCCTTTGGGCCTTTTGCCGACGACGCAAAGATGAGTTCGTTGCCAATAAGGAGGGTTGTCATGACATTCGGGATCTTTTCTGTAAGGCCGTTCTTCGTAGCGCTGCTCCTCATCTCATTGTAGGCATCCCTAGCAATCTTGTATAATTGGCTGTCCGAAATGTCGGGCGTCTCGTCAAAATGGAGATGACTGGCGTAGACAATTGAGCCTTGCTTCTTGTACAGGTCACGGTCAAGCTTGATCTGAAGACCATCCGCTGCGAGTGCCGGCTCAGCTGGTAGCTCCCATTCCCCTCCGTTGCCTTGTCCCTGGACTGTCAAGATTTGACCAAAAGCCAACAGGAGACCAAGGTAGAACCACAGGAAACCCGTGATCTTGGGCAACTCCATGGCTTCAGAGGTTTATACAAGATTCTCTGATGTTGTTGCTGTGGGAAACTCAAGGCTGAAAGAAAGACACAGTTAATAATACATATCAAGAGGGGACCCCGAATGGCTGCACTGGGACTTACAATGACTTCTGACCGAAAGCTTGTGTAATCTGTTTTACGTTGCTTTGCAAGGCGCTGGGCAACTGAGCAACCTGAATACCAGAGTTTGACTTTCAAGATATTGGGCCGGCGGAAGTGAGACTATAAATACTCATACCATACATCCCAGAACGTATCCTACAACCGCTGGGCATACCGACTGGGATTCTTAGTCGGAATCCTTCAGCTGGAGTGATACCGGGACTTCCGTCTCAGACTCAGGCCATTATGCGAATCTCCAGAGGGAAGTCTGATAATGACCCTAACTACGTCTTCTACTTCCATGCCTCGGGGAATGATATCCCGAACTACGTCTTCTACTTCCATTGCCTCAGTGCATTGGCTACTTCATGACTCTAGTCCTTGCCTAAAGCTTGGCTGGGCAACTGGGAGAAAAGATCACCGTGAGGGAAAATGCGCAATTAATAGCACCTCTAACAACACCTTTAATAGTTAATATTAACACTTATGGTATTAAGTCCGGGTAGTAGTATACTTAGGAGTATTAGTAGTAGTGTAATGTTATTCGTGTAGATCATAAGGCGCTGCATTCCGGGTCCACGAGCTACATTGGACACTCACAGCCACAACTCCTTGACCATGGCTAGCTTTTGTGCCTGGACCGCAATCAAACCCTATTTTTAATAGCATCCTACATTTTTACCTTTTTATGCCTTTTATGCCTTTTATGCAGAAAACTAGGCCGCCCAAGCTGGCGCGCTTGATTCTACCCCGGCGCTTTAATGTTGGACGAAAGTTTAAATGGTCCGAACTAAGAACCGCACAGCCACGGACGTCATGCTGGTGATTGAGTTCATGACTCGAAGCCTTACGAACCTCCACTCGGCATTCATCCTGTACAGTTCGTCGCTCATAGTGAAGCCCACCATAGCCTTTTACCTCTATACTCCCCCCTTGTCAATATACAGGCCAGCTCAACGCTGCCTGATTCGAATCATGCAAGTGTGACCTTGGCAACTACGCCATGAGAAGTTGACGTGCTCACGGATGAGACGAGGTACTCTCACAGGCATCATAGTCTTTGGGGTCAGACCATGCGGCGAAATGATATTGTTTATGCTTGGGCAAGGAACTTGAGTTTGTATGTGCTTGGGCAAGGAACTTGGGGTTGTGCATGCTTGGTCAAGGATCATGAGGTTGTGTATACTTGGGCAAGGACGTGTGTAGCTTGAGCGGGTATTTATATCCAGGCTTCTCGCCTCACCAAAGCAATCAGTATCCAACACGGACAACTCTGCTACTCTCCTTTCACAACACTCTTTTTGCAACATTCTTTTTACTTGCACAACCGCCTTGCCGGCCAACTGCTATCCACCATGATCAGCATGATGCTCTGGACAGCTCTGTCCTTGTCTGCCGCAACTACGCACGGCGCTGTTGTTCCCCGACAAGACGGGGGTGACTTTGACTTGGCTGGAGTTATCCTACAATCGACTATTGTTCAGCGCCATCTCACGAGCACCAAGAAATTTATGGGCAAGGAGTTTCCTTACTCAGAGGGCCAGATGGAGGCTTCGAAGAACGCCCTTGGGGCCACGTTCAAGGACAACTATGATCACCTTGCGGAAAAGGAGCGCAAGTGCTTGTATGTGCGCAACTCTTTCTCGAAAGAGGCCACACAATCGTTCTTTGACGTCGTCCCCAATGTCGATGCTCCTGACACTATCACTGAGGATAAACCCAAAACGGGAACAATCTCCACATCCAAGGCGATTATCAACACGGAGAGGCACGGATGGAACAAGGAAGAGTCGTCAGAGATCGGCGGCTCGGTCACGGTGGGCGTACAGTCAGGAATCAGCTTTTTCTCTGCTTCTCTCTCGGCCACCATCTTCGGCAACCAGCGCACGGCAGGAGGCAAACACGGCGAGGCCTCCAAGCAGACTGAATATACAGTCACCAACACAGAGCCGTACGAGTGCCCGGAGAATAGCATCTGCCGACACATCACCTGGACGTACACCAGGACTCTCAGGGGAAAATGCTTCACCACCCCCTACTACGATGCCCAGTGCTCCAACAGTCAGCACTCGAAAAACAAGTTTGATCTCGCGCTTTTTGGCCTGTGCTCGCCATCATCCAGGTTCGGTAAGGAGTTCTACACCTTCAACGACACCGCGGTCGATAGCACACTTCAAGGAGAGCTTAACAACAAAATAACCGGGTATGGCCCTGATAACCAGGGGATCAAGATGCCAAAGCCCGAGATCATCGCATCCCGCAAGTTTGAGGAGGACTGCACCTTTACGTACGTGCTGCGCGACAAGAGCGGAAACCCCGTCCGTGCCATGGCAAGCATCATCGAGAGGGACAACAATCCCCTCATCCCGCAGGTCAAGGTGACCAAGGTCCCCAAGGCGGTCAAATGGGTCGCGGCAGAGGACGGAAAGAAGATGTGCGAGCTCGAGAACGGCTGGTACTGGATGCCCGGCGACCAGTGGTACATCCCCCCCGCCGACGAGGATAGCCCTGACGAGTGGGTGCGTCGCGCCGAGTTGCCCGAACCCGTGGACCTCAAGAAGAACTGCCCCAAGAATGGCAAAGTCGCGTCCAAGAGAGCCCTGTCCGGGAGAGCCCTGCCACCCCCCAACAACCTCGGCGAGGATCCCGCCGATGACCTCGTTGAGATGAAGATTATCCAGGACGACATGCCTGCCTTTATCAAGGAGTTGGAAGAGAGTAACAGCGAGGGCTTCGTGGCAAACACTGTTGACGAGAAAGCACAGCTCGTCCGCCGTGAAGGTTGGACTTATTGGAAGACCCATACCTTTGAAAATTGCTTGGGCCAGAGTATTAAGCAGAATGGCAAAGCCTAGGGAGCAAGCACGGCTATTAAGCTATGTAGGTATCTTTAGTGGAAGTTTAGGTACTAAATTATAAAGCGGCTAGTTCTAATACTTCTTTCCCTATGGAATTAAGGTAGGGAACGAGTATTAACTAGAGCTCGCGCTTTAGTTAGTTAACAATTGACTGGATTTAACAGATAAATTACTCTGTTCCGGCTGTACTCATTGCTGTGTTTTATAAGCCTTTCAGCTTTCAACATGCAGCTCTGTCTTCGGGCCATGCGTCAGCACGTGCTACCATATGATATACATGGGAAGGCAAGTTGACGCTGGACCGGGCTCGAAGGTGAGCCTGAGGGGGGTTGGAGGGGGGGTTGGAGGGGGGTTTAGTCGTGCTCATCGTGACAAGATACAACGAGCACCGCATTTGGCCACTGCCGCCGACTGAAAAACAGGTGAAGCAGCGCCAGCCAAGGATGATCCCATTCCCCCAGCCGCCACCGCACGTCTTTGTTACGAGAGGTGGCTACGAAACGACAAACATTACATCAAAGAACCAACCGCTGAATTCTCTTCCCATGGATCAGAACTCTCCATTAACTCTGTCGTGCTTTCACGGACCTCGATCTTTGAGTGGCTATGCTTGTATTAATCTTTGCTTGACGTACATGTGTGCGACTTTGTTCCGTCTTTTTTGATCGCAACCCAATAGAAAGCCCTTCAGACACAAAAAACTGGAGGGACGATTAATTAAAAACTTTCCTCTCTCTTCTCAAAATGGAGGACACTGTCAGGGTGGTGATCAAACTCAGCCATGTTACCGTCCTTGGGGGTTTCCTTGCCGTTTGCTCGTCCCATAATGCTGGTTCCAAAAAGTATAGATTCACGACCCCTGTAACGGGCAAGCCGCTTGAGCGGCGGCTGTGCCGCCGAGCTTCTAGAACCTTCCATTGATCGAAGCTATAGAAGTGCTGTTATGCTCTCATAAAGTTGATTCACTTTCTTTCCTCTTCATCTTGATAGAAAACAGCATAGGAACTAGATAGTTGAATCAACTTACTAGCGGCCTTTCACAACCTAGGGATTCTTGGAAGTGTGAGTAGATGGGGGATTTAGTGGAACTGTCCATACGAGAGAGCTCGCGAGATGTTCGCACGTAGTATTGTTGAAGAACGACACAGATGTAGGCCAGGGGTCCAACGAAGATTAGGAAAAAGGGCGATGCTGCCTCCGTCAGTACTGATACTGCAACGATGCGATCGACTACTTACTCCAGCACACTATTGCAAGCGTGAACAGAATAGACGTCAGGCAGCTCACTGCTTGCGTAAGTGTCCCAATCATCTCGCCATCAATCGTTGACATGTCGCTGCCAAACCTGTTGAGAATCTGTCCAGCTGGGGTCGTCTCAAAAAAGCTCAAAGGTGCTCGGAACATGGCTGCTGCCATGTTGTCGTGCAGTTTCTTGGAGGCACTGATTCGGCAGAAAGCATTGACAACAATCGATGTGGCAGCTCCGCACAGAGCAGACAAGAGTCCGAGTGCTGTGTAAACGGCAATAAACTGGCCTGGCTGGTAATTGCCATCGTACTTGACATTCTTGTCAGTCCAGTATCGTATCCACAACCCACTGCCTGGAAGATGTCAGCAGAGCGTGCAAATACTAGTCGTGGTAAATCCTTACCAATTGCTGCTGCTTGGGATACAACCATGAAACACACCCACGCCGCGAGCTGGAAATGACCACAGGCTGATGTATAAGCCTTGTAGACAGCCATCGTTACCTTTCCTTTCTCAGACGTCTCTAATTTCCCCTAGGCATTATTCGCAGCCGTTGTCATTGACATCGGGAGCCTAGGCATTCCTGATTTTTGGTGTGGCCCCACCCAAGGTGGCCCGAGCTTTGACAGTGAGAACGTGTCAACAGATACGGACCACTAATTACCCAATTAGTTAAACCAGAACAGTTAGGTTTAGCAAGCAGGGTTACGTGATTGGCGACCGCGCGGTAAGGAAGTTAGATGAGATGCGCCTGTTGAACGCGCACACGACGCGACTAAACTTATTCAGTGCAATAAGCTGGGCCACTTAGTTTTTACACATCTGTAGTCTTATGACTATTCACTTTTATTATACAACTATACTAGCGATGTCTGCGATTACAGACAGGCACGTCTACTATGACGATCAGTATAAGGTGATACTTTGCAGGGACTGCCGCACTGCCATCCCGCCTGCGCAATCGATGGCTCGGCACTTACGCAACACACACGGCATTAAGGGACAAGATTTAAAAGAGATCATAGATTATACAGCACTACTCGATATTGCCGACATAAAAAGCATACAGCGACGTCCAGATTATAGTCAACCACACACACTCTTACGCACAGAGATGGGGTTTAGCTGCACTGCATGCCGATACTTGACAATTACGCGCGATGCAGTAACAAGGCATTGGCGCACGTCAGGGCATACCAATTCAGGCGAGAAATGCACCCATGCACTACTGCAAAGCTGGCGGCGGGGCAGAGATACCAGCTACTGGATTGTACAAACCGGAGGGAACCCGACCAACCCGTCTCAGCCAAGCAGAGATCAACCACCTAGCTTGATGGACACTATGATTGAGGAAACGATGTTCGACTTAAATGAAGAAAGGAGACAAAGGCTAGAGACTGGCGACGGGCGGACTGGATTGACGAATGACTCTACGTGGGTGAAGGAGATGAAATGGGCACAGCATTTCAGCGGTAAAAACTTCCGCCAAATACACGAAGCAACGCATTCTATTCGGTCCGCTGGTATGAAGGGGACGAAGAGACAACCGGATGATGAGGCAGCAAAGCAGGAGGCTAAGGCGCTCGACTTACTATGCGAGAGTTTAGATCGCGAGGTGGATCGCTGCAGCTGGCGCGTCAAGGCTGTGCCAAAGGAGGTGCTACAGTATCTCCATGGGATAGAAGCTGGCAAGCCCAATAGCTTACCGTTCAGCTATGATAAGGGAGAACGATCCAGGCAGAAGTACAAAGCTATTGGCTACCGCTATCTTGGGTTCTGCTGGCGGGCACACCAACTAGGGCGAGTACGGGCTAAAGAGGAACTGGGCATGGTGTTCACAGAGGAACAATGGGGCCACATCAGCGATATCGTGGAGGAGATCAGGACCGAACTAGGTCGTTTGTCGAACCCAAGAAACAAAGAACTACTGCCAACAGACGACAGCGGTTACTTGAGCGAGGACAGCAACATCGGTGCGGAGGACGAATACGACGGCCACATGGCAGCTGAGGCTCGCACAAGTCTGGACCAAGCGGTCTTTTGCTTCATGGCGGCGTCCATCAAGTGTAAAGTCGGAGGTACATGGTATAGCAATGCGCTGCTTTGTTTCTGCGCCGCGGCTGGGGTCCATGGAGCGTCCGAGGGTTACCAAGAGGCATGGCTCTATACAGGAACGCTGGCCGCTCTGCAGTGGCTGATTCGACTATTTTTTCTGGAGGACTACTGGCAAGGACGGCCGCTCGCGCTGGACGAGGTGGACGTTGCCGCTATGGAGGGTTTTCGCGAGGAGCATGCACGCTGGATGTGCGTTGGTACATTTACAGTCATGAGCCGAATCATCAACTGGATGGCATATGGCAAGGGACACAGGAACAAGACGGGTGGCACGCCATCGGTTCGCTGGAGCGAGGACGAGTCGACGCTTTACCACAACGGTGACGAGCTCGTAGTAAGCGAGTTCCAGCATATGGCGCGCGACATGATTGTGCAGGCTGACACGATAGCCAACCAACTATTTCGTGGGCAATGGGATGAGCTTAGTCAAAGCATTCTTATGAGCCGGATCAAGGATCACATGGCGAGACGAGGCACCGGGCAGTCGTTTGTGCACGACGACCGCAACCAATGGCTGGAGCCCGGGCCCGGAAAGGTACTACGGGCCATCGAGACGTCCGTCTTTAACCCGACGACCGCCACATGGAAGTACAACAACGTGCACAGATGGCTACAGAGACTGCGTCGATTCCGGGAGCTGCTGTATGCCATATCGCACATATGGGGCGGTCAGCCGGGCCGTGGTCCCGAGGTTGCCACTATGCGGCATTGCGACAGCCAGCAACTCACACGGAATGTATTGGTGCTTGATGGGCAACTGACGTTTATTACGGATCGTGATAAGATGAAGGCCATCCGCGATCACGGGCGAAAAGTGGCCCGGTTCCTACCCGACCCCGCCGGGCGGTTGGTGGTGGCATATATCGCGTGGCTGCTCCCGGCCGAGCAAATGCTACTACGCCGATGTTCGTTGCCGGAGCCGGAAGCAAGCGAGGTCGAGTTTATGTGGCGGCACCGCGCATCCAAGGCATGGGATACCGACCGGCTGAGCAACATACTTGGTCGTCTCACGCAGGAGCATGTCAAACTGCGCATGGGCGTGGCCCGGTACAGAGTCGTCGCGATTGAGTTAGGGCGAAGGGTCCGCGGGCTGGTTATGAAGCAGGTCGAGAGCCAGGCCGGCGAGGCAGACGATGGTGAGGAGCTGGAGATTGACGACTTTACCGGCGAAGTCATCCGCTACCAGGGCGGCTATAACATCGTGTGGGACCTACAGGGCACGCACGGCACGAAGATTGCACGGCAAGGGTACGCGGTCCACATCGGCGTACCAGGTCGGCTACAGCCCGAGCTACTGGCTACGTTCCGAAGCATCAGCCGACTATGGCATCAGTTTTTACGCGAAGGCGGACTCGAGGCAGGGGGCGTACAGCGGCGGCTTGCTGGAGATGATGGCGGGTCCGAGCGGGCATGTAAGCGACGAAGGGTTAGCAAGGACGACAAGGACGGCGAGAACTTCGAAAGGCGGATCGTGCATGGGCTGCAGAGGCTCATGGGGCCGAGTGCGACATGGAAGTCCGCCAAGCAGGCCGAGTGCATGCGTATGATCGCTTCACTGGACGGCGACCGATGCGGGCTGTGCATCCTTCCCACCGGTGCCGGAAAGAGTTTATTGTTTATGATCCCGGCTGTGATGGACGAGGGCGGGACTAGCGTGGTGATTGTGCCGTACACAGCACTCCGGCTTGATCTATATGAGAAGGCCCGAGAGAGGGGGGTGGACGTCATCATGCTGGAGCCGGCCGCCATCGCGGAACAAGAACAAATGCCGCGGACGGCGCGGATGGTCATTGTCAGTGCCGACTCGTGCGAGGTGGAGAGCGTTCGGGCGTATCTGGACATGCTTCACAAAGAAGAGCTGCTTGGGCGCATCTTTATTGACGAGGCGCATGTGGCCATTACAGAAACCACATTCCGGCAGAAACTCGTACAGCTCAACACGGCCGCGCGGTATCGGCGGCCGGTCGTGTTGCTGACGGCGACACTGCCGGTGCGGTTTGAGAAGTGGTTCCATCGCGCTCTGCTGGCCGGGGACGCGGTGACCATCCGCGACGAGGCATTGAAGCTCAACTGCCGGTATGAGGTGGAGATGGTGAAGCCAGGCACAGCTACCGTCGACGATCGAGTGGTCCAGCTCGTGTCGGGGATCAGCAGCACCATGGTCAGCGGCCAGCGGGGTGTGGTCTACTGCCGTTCGATCGACCAGTGCAAGGCAGTGGCCGAGGCGATCGGGTGCCCAGCACACCATGGTGGCATGGTGGCGGAGGAGCAGGCGAGTGCCCGGGTCGGGTGGGCTTCCGGGAAGGGTCATCGCTGGATCGCCGCCACGACGGGACTGGGGACAGGCATCGACATCGAGGGGATCGTATCCGTCATCCACGCCGGACTGCCGTACGGGATTGTCGACTTTATCCAGCAGACGGGGCGAGGGGCTCGACGCAACGGCGAAACCGCCAGCACCATAAAGAACAAGGAATGCTTGCCACCTTGGCTGCACACCGCCGCTTGGAAACGAGCCTTATATTAGCCTGCCCGCCTATTTACTCTTTTCTTCACACTTTGTTTGGTGGTCTCGGTGGTGCTTCCAGCGCGGCCGACGCGGAATCAGAGGCTGCCCATTCGAGAGAAGGATTAGAGTGGCCCATTCGACCTGGTAATCAAGGTTAGTCCATTCAAAGATGGGATTAGCGGTGGTTTATTCGTACTCACCCTGACAGTAGCAGAACAGAGGCGTAGCCGTAGGCGCGGGCTTTAATCGCACCATCAGCGCAGCATCTCTTCAACATTGGTGGCCGCTGAGAATCAAATGGGGTGATTTTATCGAGAATCGCCAACTTGCGGGCCTGACTGAACTACCGACATGTCCAGAACAAGAAAAGGACACTTGCAGGATTTTGCATCTGAGGGCAAATGGTACGGTGTTTGGAGTATTCAATAGCAAGCTTTTTTCACGACCCCCGAGCTCCAATGAAAGGTTTTATTCACTGGCAACGGGGCGGTGAAGGGCAAACAATGCACGCACATTAACTCAACAACTGCAAACGGGGCTGGCAGCTGGCAGAGTCGGGGGTTGTGTGTA
Organism: Cordyceps fumosorosea ARSEF 2679; assembly: GCF_001636725.1. Taxonomy (NCBI): domain Eukaryota; kingdom Fungi; phylum Ascomycota; class Sordariomycetes; order Hypocreales; family Cordycipitaceae; genus Cordyceps; species Cordyceps fumosorosea. The sequence goes on from NW_017387301.1 coordinate 273,596, forward strand.
GACGCAGTTACTGGTACGTGTTTATATGTTTATATGCGCGCGTAGAAATCCACACTCTTTCGAATTTTTTCACATCCTTTTAAAATTTACATCCTATACAATCCTCGAACTTCAAATCTTCATATACAATACCTTTTTTACGTATGCCATGCCTGACCCGCGCCCAGAAGAAACCAGCGAAGCGTGGAAGCAACCGGGCGACCGGCCACGTCGGCAGGCGAGCGGCTCCTGCACCAGCCCCCCGCCGCGCGAGATGACAGACACCCATACTACGAGGATGGAAACAACTTTCATCCGCCACTGAACGAGTTGGGCCCTTGTGAGTTTAATGTGTCCCGCGCTGTGTTAATGGTTGGACTAACGCAGAACTCACAGCTGGGCATGCACAACCTCTCGACTACGGCAACCACTCAATTACAGCAACCACTCGAGAACAGCAACCACTCGACTACGGCAACCCGGCCCCCCCCCCCCCACCAGTGAGTCTGCCTCCCGTCTGTCTCACATGAGTGTACTACTAACACAAGTATAAGAGCCTTTACGCCGGGAAGCAGCAATCATTTAACAGCAAACACGATGCGATACAGGCCGGAAACGGCTCCAACGATGGCCACGCCAGAACGTCGGCAGTTCACGTATCCATTTTCGCACCAGAGGAGTGACTCTGGTGCTTCGTCTGGATGTATGCCAACTCGTCACTTTGAAACAATTCTCTGAGCATGTGTACTAACACTTTCTCTAGATATGACTCCAGACCTTGACGTGAGGAGCAACCTCAAGCTAGTTCTCCAACGGACGTTCCTTGAGCCAGCACCAAGTATGCCCACGACATTTCTCTTGCACCAACTACACCTTTGAATAAGCTGCAAGTGAGGCAGCCGCAACCCCGCTTCGCTTTGTCGGCCGCCGCTCGCACAGCCGCTCGCCGTGCTTTTGGATCGAATCACCGCTCCTGCTGTCGCTCCCGTCGCCCCCGTCGCTGCACCTGGGCTGCCCGGCTCAGCAGCTATCTCTCACCATTCAATCGCAGACGAAAAAGCTGCGCGTGGTGCTGAGATCGTTGTGCTCGTTGCGGGGGAAGGCAGTGAAGCTGTGCAGCTTCTTAACCTTCAATTAACAGCGACTTACCTGAAGGACTTCCCCAAGGAGCTACCGTCGCGGCCGTGGTACCTCAGCCTAGCTGGGAGGGTGTTGAGAGAGGCTGCTGCTGAGTGCTGGGTGTCCGACGACTTTACTCCCATCGACAAGCTGGAGTTCATGCTTGCGGGGGATCGGTACCTGCATGTTGTTGCTGGCAGGGCGAACATCTCCAACCTGCCGCTGACTCGCATGCTGGGGGACCCAAACAGCAACCCACCAGCCATGTGGGCACAAAAAATACGTGTTAAAGTGTTCAGAGCCAGCGTATGAGCAGACAAGGCTTTGTTCAGCTTCATACGCCAGCTGAGAAGGAGGTTTTCAATAACATCGCGCCATTTGAATATAAATGCTCCGGCTCAGAACGAGATTCTTGGTAACATCGTGTCAATTGAGTATAATACCGGATCAGAAGGAGATTCTTGGTAACATCGTGTCAGTTGAATATAATACTCCGGCTCAGAAGGAGATTCTTGGCAACATCCTGTCATTGAACATACGCGATGCGCGCATGCGGCGCGCGCCCATCACGAACACACCTCTGGTACTTTACTAACTGTCTGCTAACATACTAACCTACATTCTACTTTTTCCTTCACCCTCGCGAAGTCTTGGTGAAACGTCATGGCGGACCTTCTTCCGGGAAGGTTGCTGATTCGAATCCAGCCGAGGGAACCAGCGCCCTGGGCCAGCGCATAAAGCGGCATCCGACACAGTACATCCTATCTCCTCCGCTTTGAGTGCGAAAAATCGTTTGAATTCATCTCAATGCTTTACTCAGTCGCGCCGAAACATCAGGCTCATGACTATCCCAAGCCTCAACGGCAACTTGGTCGACACGCCGGCGACGACTGTGGACTGGACCATGGTCTAGGTAAGAGATAAGTGATCCTGCTTGATAGTATCGCGGCTGAGGTTTTCTTTTCTCGCATGTTTTGAGGTTTTCTGAGAGCCCTTTGGGCAGTGTTGCGGGGGGCGCTGTTGCTGTTGAGCTTGAAAAGGCACATTTGATGATTAATGATGATGAAGCGTCTCTCAGAAAAATAGCATGTGTAGCAATTTAACAGCTCTAGTGTAGGACTGCCATTAAATACTCATTCTTCAAAACTGATGATGTCCTGTTGACTGACCGGCTAGGCGCTGGCTAGTCGGGATCATGGACTTGTACCTGTAATAAAAATGTTGCCTCAGGAGTCAGGATAGACAGGCACCAGCACTGACCCTGGTGTGTACCTGTAAAATGAGACCGGAGGGGGATTATCGTTGTCGCGGCAGCGGTTTTCTCGGGCAAAACCGCGCAGTTCCCCCTGATTGGGTGGCTTGTCAGCACTGCTCCACAGTCTCCCTCACAGACTCTGCTCTGTCCTCCCGAAAATCTCCATTCGCTCTCCCGCAAAGGCAGCACTGCATCTCTCAATCTCCCCTCTCCCCAATTGCACGTTGCTGCAATTGCTTCTCTTTCACCTTAGACTCCAATTCCCTCCCTCAGCATGTTCCGCAACGCCCTCCGTCAGTCGACGCGCGCTGTCGGCGCCGTCAGTGCCGCCAGCCGAGTCTCCGTTGTGAGTGTCTCCTCAGCCCCCCCGACCCGACCGAGCAAGCCATCGAATTCGACGCAAAACAGCATGCTTCATCAGAAAAATGCTTTGACGACCCAATTGGATTGCTACACCACCGGGATACACGCGCGGAAAGCTTTTTCGAGCTGTCTCACCGGTTTTCGAGCTTCTCCGAGGTTGCTCCTTGGACCTTCGGCTAACTTGTTTTTTTCCTACTAGCGAAATGCCGCACCCGCCGTTGCCTCGATCCAGGCCCGTACCTACGCCGAAGCCAAGGCCTCTCCCACCGAGGTCTCTTCCATTCTCGAGCAGCGTATTCGTGGTGTTCAGGAGGAGAGCAACCTTGCTGAGACTGGCCGTGTCCTCTCTGTCGGGTATGTGGAGAAGAATGACTGCTGCACACGGAGGAGTCGCGAGGACCCGAACCAGCCCCGACTTCTTACCACTGCGCAACAGCTATTGGAGTGCAACAGAACAGAACATGTACTAACCAGCCCCCCACAGTGATGGTATCGCCCGTGTTCACGGCATGGCCAACGTCCAGGCTGAGGAGCTTGTCGAGTAAGCCACGCCCTGGATCCCCTGGACCTAATCCGAAGCCAAGCTAACCCAGTCATTATTAAAGGTTCTCTTCTGGTGTCAAGGGCATGTGCATGAACCTGGAGGCTGGTCAGGTCGGTGTCGTCCTGTTCGGTTCCGACCGTCTCGTCAAGGAGGGTGAGACCGTCAAGCGTACCGGCCAAATTGTGAGTATACACTACAGATGGACATGCATGTTGGCACAGCTAGCTAATGATAATTTAGGTCGATGTCCCCGTCGGCCCTGAAATGCTTGGTCGTGTCATTGACGCTCTCGGCAACCCCATTGACGGCAAGGGCCCCATCAATGCCAAGGAGAGACGCCGTGCTCAGCTCAAGGCCCCCGGTATTCTTCCTCGCAAGTCCGTCAACGAGCCTGTCCAAACTGGCATGAAGTCCATTGACGCCATGGTTCCCGTCGGTCGTGGTCAGCGTGAGCTGATCATTGGTGATCGTCAGACTGGCAAGACCGCTGTCGGCCTCGACACCATTCTCAACCAGAAGCGCTGGAACGACGGCGCTGATGAGAAGAAGAAGCTCTACTGCGTCTACGTCGCCGTCGGCCAGAAGCGTTCTACTGTTGCTCAGTTCGTCAAGACCCTGGAGGAAAACGATGCCATGAAGTACTCCGTCGTCGTCGCTGCCACCGCTTCCGAAGCCGCGCCTCTGCAGTACATCGCCCCTTTCACTGGAGCGGCTGTCGGGGAGTGGTTCCGTGATAACTCTAAGCACTCCCTTGTCATTTACGACGATCTGTCGAAGCAGGCCGTTGCTTACCGTCAGATGTCTCTCCTGCTCCGTCGTCCTCCCGGCCGTGAGGCTTACCCCGGTGACGTTTTCTACCTGCACTCTCGTCTGCTCGAGCGTGCTGCCAAGCTCAACGAGAAGCACGGTGGCGGCTCCATGACTGCCCTGCCCATCATTGAGACCCAGGGTGGTGATGTCTCTGCTTATATTCCCACCAACGTCATTTCCATTACCGACGGCCAGATCTTCCTTGAGTCCGAGCTCTTCTACAAGGGTATCCGTCCCGCCATCAACGTCGGTCTTTCCGTCTCTCGTGTCGGTTCCGCTGCCCAGCTCAAGGCCATGAAGCAGGTCGCTGGTTCCCTGAAGCTCTACCTGGCCCAGTACCGTGAGGTCGCCGCTTTCGCCCAGTTCGGTTCCGACCTGGATGCCGCCACCAAGCAGGTTCTGGCCCGTGGTGAGCGTCTGACCGAGCTCCTCAAGCAGAAGCAGTACTCGCCCATGGCTGTCAACGAGATGGTTCCTCTCATCTTCGCTGGTGTCAACGGTTACCTGGACAACGTCCCCGTCGACCGCATTCTGCAGTGGGAGTCGGACTACCTTGCTCACCTAAAGACGAACGAGCCTGAGCTCCTGGCCACTATCGAGAAGGAGGGTGCCATCAGCAAGGAGCTCGAGGCCAAGCTGAAGGATGTCACGCCGGCCTTCATCAAGAGCTTCCTTAACTAAGTCATAATACGGAGAAGCTTCTGTGCAGATTAGAGACAGGGCTGTTGGGATGTTGCTGTCTATACCGAAATCTTTGTAGTCTTTGTTTCTCTCTAGCGGAGGAATAACCGAGGGGGTTGCCTCTGACGGAGCGATGTGGGTGAAAAGAGGGAATTCGCCAGACATGCTGCCACTTGTAAAATAGAGCCCAGAACTCAATTAACGCCCTCGATTCCTTTTGTTCTTTTTAAAATACTCTCTTAAAATACCTGCCTGTGGACTAACAAACCTGGTGGTGACCGTTTCGAGGTGTTTGAAGGCGAGAAGCGGAATTGCAGGTGCCATACAGTCTGCCCTGCTGCCAGCTACCAGCTGCCAGCTGCGCGGCGCCCGCCAATTCCAATTCTACCTCTCTCACCTTCATACAATTTTCTGGGTAACCAGTAGCTCAAAAGAATAGAAGAATGCACCTGGCTGTTGTTGGCCCTCAGTGACGACGACGCACAACTGCGGACCCAATGCCGAGCTATCAAGTCCCATCAACATGACAGGCACGCTACGTCACTCTTGTCCAACAAACGCCAGAGTGGGAGCCCGGAAGCAACCACAATCGCTCAAACGCCCTCGCATTGATCAGAAATATACTTGCAATTGTCTAGATATCGCAGCTGATTAATTAAGACGGGACCAAAACCCGCAGTTCCGCGCAGCCGAGACCACTAGACGACATGCCGGATCATACTTCCAGCCCAAACATGTCGGCCACTACCACTGCTGTGCTCTCAAAAGTAAGGCGCATGATTCCGCCAATGCTTGAGACATTCCACAAAGGTAAGGACTTGATGAACTGGTCCAATTTGCGGCTCGCACGGCGGCTTTGACTGATGAATCTTGCGCGCCATTTCTAGGACAACTCGGCCGCGTTGCTGTCATCGGCGGCAGCCAGGACTACACCGGGGCTCCGTATTTTTCGGCCATGGCCAGCGCAAGGCTAGGCTGTGACTTGGTATTTCTCCTTCTTGGATGAATTCTGAGCTGGATTGTCTGTTTTGTTAACGCCCGGATAATGTCTAGTCGCATGTCATCTGCACGCCAGCCGCAGCTGCCGTGGTCAAGACATATTCTCCCAACCTGATGGTTCACCCTTTGATGCGACAGGGCCCATCCGATGCCGCGGAATCGGGTGCCGCACAGGAGTCATCCGCCAGTCCGGACAAGATTGCGGCTCCAATCATCGACATGCTTGCTCGCCTCCATGTTCTCGTCATCGGCCCCGGCCTCGGCCGTGATCCGCTGATGCAAGATACCGTGGAACGAGTTATCCGTGCGGCGAAAGACAAGAAGATCCCGATGGTTCTCGATGCGGATGCCCTCCAGCTCGTTCAAAAGGACGCGAACCTCATCAAAGGCTACACCGAAGCCGTGCTGACACCGAACGTGGTCGAGTTCGATCGACTCTGGAAGGCGGTAGGAGTTGAAAGTAGCGAAAGCGAGAGCGAAACGCACAGAGTAGAAGCTCTATCCAACGCCCTCGGAGGTGTTACCATTATACAAAAGGGGAAGCAGGACCACATCTCGAACGGCAAGGTTACATTGACTGTTGATCTCGAAGGTGGCAGGAAGCGAAGTGGTGGCCAGGGCGATACGCTCACGGGAAGCGTTGCAACGTTTCTTGCCTGGAGGAGAGCATACGTTGACAAGCTCTGGGACGATCCGGAGACACCTCGCTTGGGCCAGGAGGAAATGGTCGGGCTGGCAGCGTTTGGTGGCAGCGCCATCACAAGAGTGGGTGATATATTTTCTCGGCTTGTTCTACGGCGGCCCGGCTTGCTAATTCGCCCTATAGGAATGCTCCCGAATCGCCTTTTTGAAACGCGGGAGGAGCCTACAAGCAAGTGATCTCACGGACGAGATTCACAACGCCTTCATTGGTCTCTTTGGCGAGGTCGACGAGAATGACAGCACTTCCAAGCTCTAATCTAGGCCGAATTTGGTCGCAACATATGAATGGCTTGTTCTACGCTATAACTTCTCAGGAATGAATCATCGGATCTCGCTTGATATCCAACAATTGACGCACCACTCTAGCCTGTCCATGAATCGCCATGTCCTATTTTGTCCTATTGTGCACAGATTTGGCGCCCTGATTTTGCCAGAAGGATTCGCATGCGCTATTTTCTGTATGACAATCTGCTCACTTCTTTGTTTGACCTGTCAGTTCTGCATGGTGCCCTTGCTATCACATTACTACCGCGAGGCTTGAGACACAGCATAGCAGAGTTGTAAATGACCTGCATTCTGTGTCATGCATGCATGATCTGCTGCTATCAGTTTTGTCTTGCCATCCAACTATTGAGTAGCCCGAAAGCAAGAGAATTTGGGAAACATGCAGGTACCAATAAAAGCAGCGGCAAGTATTACGGACGCCACCTAATCCAGTGATTCAGCCTCACCGGTGCAGGGAAAAAGCTGTCGGCCCCCCAGCTATTAATGGAAATGGACTTCTATATCACGGGGCCTTTGCGGGCCGGGCTGAATTACCGACATTTTCAGCACTCTGCATGATATATACAACCAAGACAAAAAGGTGAGGCTTGCAGGAAATAAGGCACCAAAACAGGACGTCAACGCGGGTCGGCGCGGGTACCTGAACTAGGATCTGCGGCGCGGTTGGGCTGCGATGACGCGCGCCTTGGTGCATTATGCATATCCGAAATCCGTCGCTCCCTTGTGTATGCAGCGCTGAATGCAAGCCTCTCCGCCCTGCTGCACGCTGAATCAAGCTTCATGCACGTCCTGGGATGGACAGGCAGCGGGAGCCGGATGAGGAAGATGCATGTGCTCAGCGCAGCAAGGTACGGACACACCAGTCCGAATAACAAAAAAAAAACAGAGAGAGAGCAGGCCTTTCTGCTGACAGAACTGAAACTTGCATCTGACTGCCTTCGTGTGCCATACTCTTTCTGTTCCCTTTGCGACTTGCTCTCTCTCAGCTTCTATCATTTTGGATTGGGGTGGTCTGCAAGGGTGTTGGGCAGCTACATGCCAGCCCAGCTTTCATGCCGTTCCCGATTCTGCTGCGCGCAAAAAAGAAAGCAACATTTGCTGCATGCTCACCGGCCTATGGGCTGTGATAACAATGCCTGACAGACAGACAGTATTGGAAATGTTGGATTGTATGTCTTTGATGATGCAGAGAGCGGTTGTCCACGCGCGGCATGCTGACGAAAAGGGAAATAACTCTGAGGATGCGGTATTGGCGAACCGGCAAACCACAACGGAAAGAGGAAAAGAAAAACGAACATGTTTGATTTTTATTTTCCTCTTGGGTAGCACATGTCCCACGAACCGGGTCGGACGGGGGGCTACACGACATGCTGCCAACGTTACTCCCCAGAGCAAATCACAATCAGTTCTCTGCATACTGCACGCAACTGGCCGGCTCACAAAATACAAGCGAGGCCCAGCCACACAAGTCATCTCCAACGCGGAAAGCCCTCCGCGCAGCGGTGGCGGTCAAGGACTTACTTGGTACGAATAGGCAATCTGTACTGGGATCTCGGTTCTGGCCGATGTCTGTGGTTGAACGGATACAGATTACTGGGAGAGGGGAGCCACGCGCGCCGCCCCCAAGACTGATCCCAAGTAGCAGACAATAATGACCGGGGTGCGAGCTTCCCGAAAATAGGACAAGAAACCGGCAAGTTTCCTCCCCTCCCCCTCAAAAGGAAGCAGACTAGAACAATTGGTCTCATTCTGTTCGCCGGGGGCACTTTTTCTGCCTGCCGCAGACTTTTGTCTCGCGCTCTTCTTACTTGCAACTTTTACAAGTAAGCCACCTTTGTGACTCACTCTGTCCTTGGGTACAGGGGCAGCCTTAAACATCCGGTTCTGTCCGTCCTCGTGGAGAGAGAAAGTCGTGTGTTCACAGATGTGAGAGCAATCTTTTTGAACCCCAGACGTCTCTTTGTCTGAAAAGTTTCGGCCCGGCCCGAAAATGTACGGGCTCTGACTGGAGGATGAACGAGCACTCTACTCGGTAATATCAGACAATCACACTTGGCAAAAGTAGACCGGGGGCATTGCACAATCTTACTGGCTCTGCGGCTACCCGTAAAGAAAATAAAGCGACATTTTGGGTAGTCAATGCCTTCAAAGCAGAAGAAATCCGTCTTGTTGCAGGGAAGTGGTTGGGGGTTCCCTCTTCAAGTGACGAAGTGGTCTGTTTTTAGGTGCAGGTCTCACACATCCCGGGGGAGGTGACGAAAAAGGAAGTCCTTTTTTTGTTTCTGAACATGGGTTTGAACAAGGGAGATTGGCCTCTCCCCGCGTCTGCTCCCCGCTGTTGTCGAAAAAGCAGTCAAACGAGTTGCGTCATTACTAGACGTCCCTGCTGCCCTTCCCGCCAGGCACCTCGTTCTGTCTCGGCACGCCAATAATAACAATTTTTTAATGTTTCTGAGGAAGCAGAGACAGCATTGGGAGCTGATTCTAGCTGCGACAAAACACTCTCAGGAAATTCCCCTTCAAAGTATTGACTTTATGAGGAGACACCCCTGGTTCAACAGCCAGGTACGGATACGCAGAAGGGAATCAAGTCTCAGAACCCATGATCACACACTCTTTCTTGATCGATGGTGGCTCAAAATATCCCTGACCTTTTCTGGAGATGTGAACATGCAATCGTCACGTGCGGCTCTCTTCTCTGCAATCTGCGACTTTCCCTTGCCGTTCAACCTCTGCTGTCTCACACGTCGCCTGTAAAAGAGGGCAACATCATGTCATCCCCGGGGGGGGGGACGGCATGGGGCAAGACCTTGCTCGCCTGGGAGGGCCCTACACATTAGTTACCGATTTCGATAACGCGGAGGGCCTATTGGACTCGACTCTCCGCCAAGCCCGATGAAAAAGGCGGCTACGGCGGACATCTCTATCTGCCTGGCCCAAGCTTCGAGTTCACAGTACGCGAGCTTTGGCCAGGATGCTGCAGTGCGTTCCGACTTCTCCGAGCCCGAGGTTGGGCTTCCTCCGTTCACCGTCTCCAACGGGGGACGTTGAGAACGCGACGTTTTTGGGTCAACTGCCAGCAGCTGACTGCCGCCCTGTGCGGTCAAGACAACTGGCCTCGAGGGCATCACGAGAGGTAGGCCCTCGGAGGTGGATCTGGTCATTGTGCACCAAACGCAGCCGGACGGACGGCCAACCGCCGCCGGCAGCGTGCATAAAATGCGTATTTCCAGCATCCAAAGAAAGTGGTACGAGCTTCAGTGCTGGATGCCGGCTGCCCCGAGACAAATCTGCAGTGTAAATTGTGCCCTCGACGCGGTGCTCGGTGATGTTGGGTCTGAGAGGTCGCGACTTCGGGTTCGCGAGCCCTCCAACGTCTCTAGCAGAACAAAGGTGGCCCAGCGTCCCTTCGGTGCGGCTGCAGAAGCTCCTGCATATGGTTCTTAACGACCTCAGCTATCGGTACGGAGTCATTATGCAACCAGGATGTTGCCCCGCGTACATGTCGTCGTGGACGAAAAACGACAAACCTCCGCATCCTTGACTTTGTAGGCATGCCATCATGATCAGGTTAGTTAGTACTATACCCCCCGGACCATGATGAAAGGGCAGCTCTTGTTCACGCTTTAGCGAATCATCACCCCGGATGGAGAGAACTTGCCCGGGTGCGTGCCTCGAGACGCCGAAGCTCTGGGAGCTGCAGAGGGAGTTGTGGGTCAAGCACCCCGACATGAGGGCTGGATAGCGGATGTGCAGGAGTTTCGCAGGGGCGAGGAGGAGGAGGAGCCGCTGGGGAGAAGTTCCCTGTCATCCACGGCCTGCATATTCGTATATTGGGTCAGGGACCCCGAGGCATTGGATGCCGCTCAGGGATCCTCGTGGAGCCATCACGGGTAGGGAGAAGGATGCCTTTCGCGCCGCGAGACGGTAGAGATTGAAGAGCCGGAAGCCATCAGCCAGTTATCAGGTCAAAGACGGAACGCAGGAGAGTGAGTGGGATGTAAAGATTGATCCCGCTGCTGACTCGAACAAGATCAAACGTATCTGATAACTTCCAATTAGACATCTAATAAGAGTATTGATATTCATATCTAGCTACGCCCGATAATTGCTGGCCTGCATCAGTATTACCCCGTCGAAAGCGGCAGAGGTGAGTTCGCTGTGCGCAGTAGCTGGTGCTGGTTGCATGCAAGCACTTCCACTGGCCCAAACCATACTTTTTCGGACACGGCAACTTGAGTCAACTGTAATAGAGTCATCGGATGAAAAATGTCCTCATAGCAAGTCACTTCTTGGAACGCTGGCACAACAAAGAAAACAAGAAAGAAAGCAAGAAAAAGAAAAACTGACCAAAAGGAAAGTCAAAAATATGGGAGCTAAAGGGTAGCGGTGGTGTGAGAGCAGCTTGTTCTTGCCTCACACTAAACAGCATAGAGATAGGCACGGGGCGAGATGAGCTGGGACAAAGCAAAATAGACTATCCTTACATTCGCTGTTTCGCTCTTGCTAGTTACCTGCCACGTTCATCTAAAGTTGCGCCTGGGGATCCATGTCCGAACTCGCCAACTTGACTGTGATGAATTGGCACCTGTCTGTCCCTTTCTGGGGAGCCGTTCTTCAAAGGGTGTGGGTGAGCGACGATGTCGGAAACCTAATCGCACTCCACAAGGCAAAGGAGGCAATATGCCTTGTAAATCATGCAATCGCTGGCACGACCTGGGATCGACAGTGGCAGGGTCGCGTCATGCCGAGTAGATGAATTTGCATATACAGGGTCTGCTAGGCGAATCTCGCGGTAGATGATCATAGTTTTATTAGCACCATATACCCTGAAAAATCATGGTGTGCTGTTGAACTCAAGAATGACAGCGCCTCTTATCAGAGTACGCCGTCCAAAGTGAACCTCTCAGTGTCTTGCTGGCGAGACGTAAGGGCGGGAAGCCAAGCCCCAGCGGGGAGAAGGAAGCACTAGGTGTTAATAGTGTGCTCAAGGGCGTTCCAGCAGCACAGCCATGGGACGGCAGCGCAAAAGGAAATCCGGACTAGTTGAAGCCAACTGTTGTGGCAACACAAGTACAGCGTCGACTTGTCCGACTGTCCCGCCAACCAGCCAGAGGCTTTTGAAAAGGAAAAAAATCATGAAGGCAGGCCCACGGATGCAATTTTGCTTTCTTGTTCTCCCAGCAGCAATTGTATGAATCTAGGCGGTGTCCTATGTTCGGATGAGACACGGTCAAGGCACCGTAACTTTCTCACCGTTGGTTTTTGCGGGCGCAGACTGTATTGCGGCTTTCACAAGTAAGCCTGGGCGGGCCTTTGCGAAATTCTAGGCCACCGGGAGGACAAGGGACTCCTTGCCGGATACCACTGTAAGCCTGGTCTGTGGCAATTAAATTGAACAGATATTGCAGGCTACTACAGGCATTCGACCCAAAAGAAAACAGCCACGACCGTGCGCAACGAGGGCTGACCAACTCCAGTTGTAACTTGTCACTGTGGAAAAGTCTGAGCCCCCGGGGCTGGACGGCTTGGTACGGCCTGGTCCACCAAAGCAATGCTCAAGCTCGCCGGAATGACAACCGTATTGTGGGCGGGAATACTGCCAGGCGTTCCGTGTGGGGCAGAGCGAGAAGCTTGTCGCTCTTTACCTATTATGCCGACCGTGATAGAGTTGAGGATCGCGCCGCCAGGGACGTTGGCCGTGGCGCATCTTATGGCCGTGCTCATACCGCGTCGATCGTATGATGTGCTCTGCAGTGTCCGAATGGTCTCTCATTTCACGTAGAATATATGCCAGTGCGAATGTCATTCCTTGTTACCTGTACCAGAAATCTGGCAGAGGCAACCCGGATTTTCGGCTCATCGTCGCCTTGGGGCAGGAGACCGAGCCGAGAGGGGCTCTCTCCAGCTGGCTGGGAAAGTGATAGCTCGCGCGCAGGGAGGATTTGCTTTTGAGGACGACGACCCTCCAGCCCACTGGTAACTAGTGCGCACTCTGTCCGCTAGCCGGTCGTCTCTCGCGTCATTTCTGCCCATGGCCCTTGTCCATTCTCTGCGGGTGGACCGTTGGAACTGGCTCCAAGTGGCTGCGGAACCAGGTTTGTGGTACGCGGTGCGCCTCATCAAGCCGCACTTCTTTTTGTTGTTGCATACGCAGACGCAACATGAGCACTTCGTACATTCTGGAATCACTTCGTCCGCGTTTTCCCCCTGCTTGTCACATCAACATCGTCATCACCGTTTTTCTTTGGTCTGTACCTCGCATCCTTGTGGGTTCAGTGAGAAGCGAACGGGCGAGGAGAGTTCTGTAATAGTCGGTTATTATTAGACGCCTCGTGCGGAGCTTCGGGGATTCTGCTGGCCCAGCCTGGTCCAGCCGAAGAGAGCACCTCCAAGAGAACCCTGATATCAGAGTTCCTTGAGTCAACCGTGGAAAAGGACACGAGACTCGAGCAGTGTACGTTATTAAACCTTGCACAAGTACGAACATATTTCTTTTCGTTGAGTCGCACTGGTGGTAGTTGGAGACGCAATCGGCTGTGCCAAAGACGCTAGCCACCCTCCTGCAGGTGCGGCCCTTGCCTGCGGGAGCTGATGCGTCGACTCCGTAAGAAGAGTGCTTTTGGTGCCCCATCGCACCAATGTAGCGGCACACGAGAATAACAAGAAAATAAAAGTGAGAGATGATGGCAAGGGGGCAAGTGATCGCCCGACTGGTATGCTGCTGGTGTGGACTAACCTATTGTGGCGCGAACATCCTCCAACAAAGCAGTCTGCTGGCCAGGAAAAAGCAAGCTTGGAGTAGCATCAGGGCCGGAATATCGTTCGTTGTCAATTGTTTCCGACCCAAGGGCAGCGAAGCTCAAAGGCATCAACAATAATCGTATTAGGAGGTGGTATCCTGTCCTGTTGCCGCAAGAGTCTCTGTATTGTAGGCGACGACCGACGGGGAGGCTCCGAAGGACGTCTTGCCCAGGTCTCCCAGCAGTGATTCGGGTTGGTATTGCTGCGTCTTGGCAGATAGGGGTGACGATTGGCCGAAAAGTCAATTGTGGCGGCGTTGCTGTTTTAGAGTCATCGTGTCTCGTTGGTCTTAACTAGGGCCTTGGAGCCATTCATCAGGCTGGCTGGCGTGTGGTTGCCGGAAGATGAGACTTGCAGTGCTGGATTGCAAGCATCGCCCGCAGAGCAATTCGAACAGCTCATGTCGCCACCACCAGCAGCGTGGGAGGAGAGACAAGAGGTGGAGAGGAGGTGGATGTGTGCCGCCATCTCAACTGGCTGGTGGTGCCAATTGCGCGTCAGGCTAGGTCCAGGTCTGAGAGTCAATGGTTTCCCCCTGTCATTTTTGTTAGCTAGTGTCTTCTTTTTTTGGCCTTGGTGTTTTGCTTCTTTCTGCCCTCTTGTTTCTTTGGCTGGGCTGCTGTTGTACCAGCTGTTGTACCAGGGGCATCCACATGCAGAGCTCCCCTTCACCCTTGTGTAGTGGGTGGCTTCCTTCCTTGCATCTCCACCGGACCGTTGCTTGCTTTTTGACTGTGGTGTCACTGGGTGGGTGGTCGGTGGTGGTGGTGTGCTGGCTGCCCTTGCCTCGTTCTTAAAAGAATGGCAGACCCCCTCCGGCATGGGGTTTAGAAGGAATGTCCTCCTTACGATGCGAATCTCTGCATACTACTAGGTTGTAGAAGCGAGGAATTGGACGACGTTTGCACCTCATTTCTGCAATCATCCTGCTGTCAGCTGTCAACTGTTTATGCTGCCAGTTGCCAGCTGCCAACGCTTTATTTACATCACCATTTCGACTGCTAGTTGCCTGCCAGCTGCCAACCGACACTTCGCCAGCTGCCGGCGGTTCTTCCGGAATTGGCAACTCCATCTGCCGTTGCCGCTCCCCTGCCCGCTGCCCGCTCGGCTCAGGTACTTCCCACTATTACCTGGTTGTGCTCTTATTACTCTTACTGCGCCGCAACTATTAACTTACACCTGCGCTCGCGCCGCCTCGACCAACTTCATCCTCGCCAACGATACCCAGCACCCTGGCCTCAACTCGGCAACTTGATTGACTCGTCTTCGAAAAAAGGACCTCTCCACTGTCCACCGCTCGGCTCTCGTCAGGTGCTTCCACTCTTCGGATCCATACTTGCGTTGCTTGCTCTCTTGGCGCTTCTTCGCATGTCGCTCTTGGTCACTGCCCATCAGCGATTCGAGCCGCTTGACCTATCTTCTGGATACTAGTCCTGGAAATGCTCTGATCAGGACTCATCTACACTCCAATTCGTCTCAAAGCCCTAGCTCAAAGACGCCATTGTTGCGTGCTTCGTCTTGCCGCTCACTTGTGCCTCATCTCGAGACATTGGCGTAACCTACGGCTGCAAACGCTCGTGTTTCTTAGCCACCACTATACCACCACCCCCCTCGGAGATTTAATACCATATCGACTTCTGAAACCGTTTCGATACAGCTACCCGTCGCCATGTCGAACCGATTTGATCGCTTTGAGCGGCTCTTTGCTTACAAGCGCAAGGGCTCGCTCCCTACCGTCGTCACCTGCGAGCCTCAACCGCCAAGCCCTACTGTCCGTCTTTCGGAGCTCGATCAGCAATTTCCTTCGCCGTCCTTCATCCGCCCTAAGAAACTCCGGATGTGTGCACGAGACGAAATTCGCCTCAGGGAAGTCACCGGCCGCTCTCCTTCCGTTCCAGACATCTTCACTTCGCAAGGCTCCATCCGCGGCCACTCTCGGGAGAACGGCTCGATTGGCAGCGCGTGCTCCCGAAACGGACCGGTCCGCTCGCCTTCTCTTAACAGTAGAAGACAACACCGCCTAGTCACCGGCCTCCGCGATTTTCAATTTCCCAAGCCAACTTTCCAAAACGGCCAAATCTCTCCCCAGTCCTCCACCTTCAGCGACAAGTCGAGTGAAGCCCCTCGCATTCCCAGCCCACGATCACGCTCACCTCTTCACATGGATATTCCTCCATATAGAATCGACACGCCCCCCTCGTCGGACCCCGAGGATAACACCAGCTCTTCCGAGCCGTGGCGCACAAAGAAGTTGCCCGAACTTCCTCACCGAGCTCCGCCAACACCCGACGAGTCTCCCCAGCTCGGACCGTTGCCCGATCCACCGCGCCCGCCTCAACTTCGCCATTCTCAATCTACAGGTGCTCTGGAAAAGATGATGTTCAGTGACATCAACTTGGACTTTGGTGACGCTCTCGAAGATGTGCCCATGCGCAGATCCAATAGTGAGCACAGCCTTGCACCATCAGAAGCTCCATCAACCGCGAGCTCTGTTCTCCGCGAGCCTGATGTCAACGAGTTCCTCAGCCTGAGTGATGATGACATTGCTGAAGACGCCGAAGAGGAGCTTGCCACTCTTGAAGCTGAAACGCAAATCGCACCCTCTCTGCGGCCGCTTGCTACCACCCTGCTCACCCTTACTCCGCCCCGAGCAAGCCAACCCGCCACAGCTGCGGCTTATGTCGCGGCCAGAATCGCCAAAAGTTACGACTTTGACCTTGTTTACATCGTCAATCTTTGGCCTGGTCCGATGGAGTCGAATGGCGAGCGTCCGTTGATTGGACGTCTCCTTGCCGCCCACGGCCTACACCACGTTCCCTCTCCTCTCCAAATATCCTCCCTGGTTCACACCACCATTTTACGCTCTGATGGCTGGATTGAGTACCGGAACGCTGATGCTCGGCCGCACGATCTGGCCCGCGGCTATGCCAGTGCCTTTTACACGGGCCAGTATGCCAGGAGCCTATCTGGAAACACGTCTACTCCTGTTTCTGGCGTCCGCCTGTCCGAGCAGATTGACCGTGGCATTGTCTTTGCCGCCTACCGCAAGCCCCGCCCAGGCAACGACCGTCTCGGCCATTCTTTTGATGATAAGGAGCTTGGTGAGCTTCACCGAGAGGCAGAGAGCCTCGTGGAGATGCTGATCGATATTCACGTCACCAACCGCCTTCGTCAGCCACGTACCAGCTCTCGCACCACCGAGGAGACTGGTCCCATGCCATTGCAGCAACTCGTTGCGGCATAGACTGGCATACCGCAAGCTACCTTGGCCTGGCGCCCACATGTCTGCAGCTCCCATCTGCAGTACCCCTTTTTTTATGTCTTTGCATCCCATGATACCACAGTTGGGATCTGACACACTCTCTCAACTTTTTTTCTCATCTTGACGAATATGATTATGACCTAGACCTGCGTTGACTTTTGCTTTTTATTATTCTCTTTACATAGTTTGTTGCATGCTGCCGACATGTACATGGTCAAGTTCCTGATTGGACTCGAGGCATATTGCTGCACATTTTCTTTCATCTTGCTTGCTTCTCATCTTGACCATTTTCCTGGCGTGTTGGAACGGCATGGGGGGACGGTAAAAACTAAAAAAGGCCTTGTTCAAAGATTGCAAGGCGGCATGGAAGGCGTCGGAGCTATGTTGATGATTTATGTGTATTTTTTTGTTTGTTTTTTGGTTGGCACTTACAGAGCAAGGTTGAACAGTACATCAAACCGTCGTTGTCATTTTTTAGCATGAAGGGACATAATTGAATCCAATTGACCTGAGAAAGTTTTGCTTGCTGGTGATGGGTATTTCAAACCATGCTATGATTCCATTAGACCCGGACCTGGCTGTGACTGTTTTAACTATATTGTTTGTTTATTGTATATTTGTTCGTTGACCATGCTGCGGCGATTTAGTCAAATGGAATCCTCCGTAGCGCATCGGCGCCTCCCATTTTCCGGATCTCCTGCGCAGCTGCTATGCTACTCGGGACCTTGATGCCGCAACAGTCGTCCCAGCCCTTGCCGTCGTGCGCATGCCCAGCATGCCCCTCTTCGCCCTCGTGCTCGCCACCCGCCGCCGCCTCGACTTCCTCCTCCGCGCACATCCCCTCGGCCGCGGGGACCAGCGAGCCGAACAGGAAGTGCTGCATGACCGGGAGCTTGCCAAGGATCTCCTTGACGAACATCCTCCGCATGCCCGCGTCGATCTTGGCCCACGACCTGGCCGCCGAGATGTCGTCCAGCATGGGGCTGTGCCAGCGCAGGCCGCGGACCGTCTTGGTGCCGTTGACGAAGGCGACCTGGTCGAGGTAGAGGTAGTCCGGCGCGGCCTCCTCGAGGGTGAGGTCGTGGTGGACGGCGCGCGGGGTGATGTACGGGTGGCGCAGGAGCTGGGCGGCGCCGAGCAGGAACGGCAGGAACTGGTAGTCGTCGAGGCCCCAGACGCCGTGGGAGCCGGCGGGTTCGAGGTAGTAGAGCGTCTGGGCGGCGCGCACGGCGGCCAGGTACCGCGGGAAGACGCGCAGCGCGAGCGCGGGCAGGTCCGCTGCGCCGAGCGCCCGCGCGCGGTACAGGCACAGCAGCCACACGGCAAAGTTGAGCTCGTGCCCGGAGCCGTAGTCGATGCGGTCGCGGTTGCCAAACGACTGCGTCAGGTAGGCGCCGGCCTCGGCGGCGGCGGCGCCGTCGAGCCTGAGGCGCAGGTGCCACTCGGGCGCGCGCGCGCGCACCAGGTCGACGAAGCCCTGGAAGGCGCGGTTGCCGAAGCGCGAGCCGCCTTGCTCGTTGGGTGGTGCCAGTTCGGTGAGGGTCTTGGCCTCGTCGAGGACGGCCAGGAGCGTGCGGACGGGCTCGCTCACGGCGTCGTCGCGGACGGCGGGCGCGGACCGGGGCGTGTCGACGACGGCGTCGGCGAGGCCAAACACCCACCCGACGAGGAGGTCGTACGTCGGCGAGGCCAGGAACAGCTCGAGGTCCGCCCGGGTGAGGATGCGTCGCGAGGGCACCGCGTAGGTCCAGCCGGCAGGGTCATCGAGCTGGGCGGGCAGCGGGGGCGTCGGGGGCACGGGGGTCGGGTTGGTGGGTGGCGGGCGGCGCTTACGGGGCTCGAGCTTGGGGAGGCGGTCTTTGAGGTTCGGTATCGAGGAAGCCGACGGGGCGGCTGCTGCCGGGCTTGGTAAGGGCCCGCTGGATGCCATGTTTTGTGTTGGTTGTGTGTGGGAGATGGAAACGCAGGGGAGATGTGCAGGTCGGGGATTGCCATTTTGGCACCTTGAGACCTTGACAGGCGAGGGGCAGTGGCGATCTCCAGTGCCCCACCATAGGTTGGTTACAAGCTTTCCGATATCCGTGCACCGACAACGTTGATGCGGCTCAACGGCACATGATTGAGCAAGAATATGCCAATGTAGAGAAACAGGTTTCTTGTTTCAAAACTGCTATTCTATAATAATTTTTTGCAAGTTTCAAGTTGACCCTTCACCACCGAGGCTCTAGCACATGCCAGATATCAAGAAAGCAATATCGCTACGGGCGTAACCTACCTGAGGAATGCACTAATTATAATCGAGAGCATGTCACGATCCTGAAACCGTCATGTCTTGTGGATATTCGCCAAAAAAAAATAGAGAAAGTAAACTTGCAGTCAATTTTCTCTCCTTCTTAAAACCCATGTTTCTGTCATGTTTGACGCCACATAAACACACCTCGCGTGGTGTAAAGCTCTTGGGTCGCAACGTACAAGTCCCCGAGGTTCATTACCTGTACCTAGGGCGCATAAACTGCATGCTTGGTACGCCAAAGTTCCTCCAGACAACTGTATCGGTCGATTATCTATTTTGATTTTCGTTTATACATATCCTGCTTCTTTTCTGCACCAGTGGATATAATCTGCCGAACAAATCGAGCCAACAATATTCTGAGATGCCGAGGGGGGGGCGATGTTCGGAACGTGCCACTGCAACAACCAAAGTCAGATGAATTGCTGCGACGTCAACTAGTATGAGTATATCGAATAATACTATTTTATTAAGGGAGTCAACTAATCGTGTTGAAACTTTCGCAGTTTGCCTCACTGTCTCATGACTGCGTGTACTACGATACCAAAGTACCTACCCACACTAATTGGCCGTAGCGGTACTTGCAGTGACCATACCCACCTGAAATTTCCAACCCACCTTGAACTTGAAATTTCCCTAGCAGCTTCAACAGACAACCTCATCGATAACGCAAAGATGGCACCGAGTGCGGAACCAAGGGCCGAACTGGCACCGCTCCCCAAGGCGGACGGCTCCGCCACATACTCGTACGGCGGCTACACGGTGACCAGCGCGGTCAACGGACCGATCGAGGCTGGTCGGCGCGATGAGAATCCGTTTGAGGCCATCGTCGACGTCAACGTCCGTCCCGCGGCAGGCGTAGGAGGTACGTCCTCACCTGCGGATGATTCTATTCACGATATTGGAAAGGCTGACAAATGCAGGCACGGCGGAGAGACTGCTCGAGTCCATCCTGCAGCGCGCGCTGCGGCAGCTCATCCCCATCAGGAGCTTCCCGCGGACCATGATCCAGATCACGCTGCAAGTCACGGAGACGCCCGAAAACGCCTACGTCAACACCAAAGTGGTTCAAGCCCAGCTGGTACGTTCTGCCCCCTTTCTACTTTTGCCTAACCCCTCTCTACGGACTGACCTGGCTGACGGCAAAACAGGACCTCGCCATCATCCCGGCGCTGCTGCACGCCGCCATCCTCGGCCTGCTCACGGCTTCCGTGCCTCTTAAGACGGTGGCCACGGCCGTGACGCTCGCCGTGCGCGCCGCCGACGGGCACGTCGTCGCGGACCCGGACGCGCGGACCGCCGAGACCGCGCGGTCGCTGCACGTCCTGGGCTACGCCGCCGCCGACGGCGGCGACGACGCCGACGACGGAGAGCTGCTGCTGGCGGAGAGCCAGGGCGCCTTCACGGTGGTCGAGTGGGAGGCGGTGCTCAAAAAGGGCGAGGAGGTGTGCTGCCGGGCGGTGCGGCGGGGGCTGGAGGAGGAGGACACGGCCATGGCGGACGCTGGTGAGGCGCCGAGCATACGCGCGTTTATCCGGTCGGTGATGGAGACCAAGATTGCGCAGGATCTGTCATGGAAGTGAGGAAGAGGAAGAGAAAGGGGAGAGGAAATGGGAGGGAAAAAAAGGCAAATATGCTCTGGGCATACCTGTTTCATTGGGAGAGACGCATGCTTCACGTGGTTTATGCAATGGAGCAAAATGGCATGAAGTTATAGGCGTCGAAAAGGACATCATTGGGTGTAGAGGCGTTGGCATACTTGATCACTTTCTTGTCTGTTTTTGCTTTTCTTTTTTGTCACTAGTCATTTGGAAATGATACTCGCCATGTGGGTGAAACGCAGTTACATCTATAGCAATAACAACAATGCTGCTGCTTGCTGTTGTTGGCTACGTCTGGCTTCAGCCTTAACCTCACCACTGCGCCAAGATTCACGCTCCTTTCATTTTGATTTCCCCCTTCGCCCTGCTTATTTCCCTTTTTTTTCTGCTAGTGGGGGGACCTCGCTGCACGATCATCCCTGGTCTGATCTAGTTAACGCAACACCGTCCATCAAATCCCCCGATGCGTGCGCGCGCGCGCGGCCCAAGGTCTCACACAGACTGCGGACGTTTCAGCAGATGGGCTCTGCCCGCCCACAGGGAGGCGTTTCACCTCGCCGTCAGGTTCCCTGGTTGGGGGAGGAGGAGGCAGGTAGGTCTTGGCGATAAGAAGAGGCGAGATTTCGACGGGATGGATCTCGGAAGAAGAGAAAAGGGAACAGGAAAAAAAAGAAAAGATGGGAAGTTGTAGTAACGGGGGACCCAAGGCCACCACGTTGGTCGGCCCAGTTAGGTGCATACGGTAATAAGCTTACAACGCCACGCAGGGAATCCATTCCCCAAAAAGGGAACAATTACTTTGCATGTAAGAGGCCCAACGCAGATTCATCCAGATGTACGGAGCAGTACAAAATAGCAAAGGAGGGGGGACTCGGCTATTAATAAAGAGATGCCAACTATAGCTCGATCTAACAAAGCCAAGACCGTCTCGACAAGTTAGTGAACCGCGGTCCCCCTTAGCCCTAGGGAAGGAAGCGCCGTAGGTGGGTGGCAGCGGGATCCAGATAATGCTAAGCAGGTACCTTGTTACACCCAAGCAAACCAACAACTACGTTCATCCCTTTACGGGAGGGAGGGCCATGACGACGCCGGTCGTTACAGACTTTCCCGTGGCAGCCCAACTACCTATAGCGTTACGCCGGCCGCCCACAGGTCGGCGGAGCTTGCCGAGGTGTTCTTGCACCGTGCCGAGTTATGTCACTGCCCTCGACTCGTTCGGCCGCTCTGTCACAAGCCGTGTCAGAGCGGTCGTCTGATGTTGCTGGACGCCCCCCCGCCCCCCTTCTATACTGAGAGGGCCAAGCAGCGACCGCCTATTCCCCCTCCTCCTCCCAAGACAGGGCGAGTAGGAGCGCTGACAAGTGAGGTCTTGGGGCCGTCTCAGGTCCTATAGCTTGGAGAGGGTCACACTTGCTTCAGCGGTCGCCGCGCGCGCGCGCGCGATAACTAGACAGATGGGGAAGGTTGGTGTGTGTGTGTGTGAGAGAGAGAGAGAGAGAGAGAGAGAGAGAGAGAGAGAGAGATTTGATTGTGTTGTTGTGTGTGCTACGGGTAGCCCGTGGTCACAATGGGACTTTGAACTTGACGCCGCCTTGTTTCCGCGACGGGCCGGGCAAAACGCCATGCACAAGCAAGCGTTTTGCCTCGAAAACAATGGGCGCTTGCTTTGCCTTCTCTGCTGGGTTAGGTGCGTAGCTGGAGGAGAGACGGAGGATCGATTTAATATGCAGCCCGTCTGCCCATCCCCTTTCGATGGGATTCCTTTCTTTGTCGTCGATCTATCTATTCCGGTGCTGATAGACTCGGCCGAGTTGAGAGATTTTGTGCTTTCAGTGTTTAGTGATGCCAGAGTTGATCTCTGTCTAGCCTTTGCGTTTTTTGTCTTTGTTCCACCGTTGCACTTCATTCTACTTTATTGTTTACATTCTCTTCTTTGTCTCGGGGGGGTTTTTTTTTACCGTTTCACTCAAT
Organism: Cordyceps fumosorosea ARSEF 2679; assembly: GCF_001636725.1. Classification (NCBI taxonomy): domain Eukaryota; kingdom Fungi; phylum Ascomycota; class Sordariomycetes; order Hypocreales; family Cordycipitaceae; genus Cordyceps; species Cordyceps fumosorosea. Next base: position 296,261 of record NW_017387301.1, read on the forward strand.
TTCTACTCATTCGCTGGCCGAGGGCTTTACCTGTGTGTTTCGCCAACCAACCAACGACTTGTCTCCATCGTCAGTCATTCTTCTTCCACAGCACATTTCATCAGTAAGTTAGTATCTGACTTTGCATTCGGACAAAGACTAATCAAGACACCAACCAGCATAGCGTTTTATTTTTATTTTTTATTTTTTTTGCCAAATTTCATATACAAAACTCGGATATTGCCCTTTTTTTTTCGAAAGGACAAATTCATTTAATTTCCGTCAACAAGGCCTGCCAATCCAAAACCAACTCGAAGCCAGTCGCAGACGCCGGGAAGCCACATCCCGCACTTGTATACCTACCAGGATACTTTTTTTTGGTACGAATCGGCAAGTCACAAGTGTAAGCGTGATGGATCTCATCAGTCCTGTCTCACCAAACCGGCCAGAGTTTAGACTAACAGGGGCCGTGATAGGCTGGTGGCCTGCCAACTCATCGAGCCGGGACGGACTCTTCTAGTACGACGTTTAGGCTTACGCTACCAAAGTCCGCCACGAGATATTCACCGGAGTTTATCACGATAATACCGAACATCATTCTGAGAGGGGAAAAAAAATACTACTAAAAAAACAAGTACAAAATGGCACCTCAAATCACATCACCATTGTCGCCAACCAAAGATAGCCTCGACTCGCCCACTCTCCACCCAGCGCTTTGGTCCCCTACGGGTACTTCAGGTGGCAGTGGCAGTGGCAGTGGCAGTGGCAACAGTGACCACCGGCCCGTGTCCTCCTCGTCAGCGTCAGCAACACCCTCGCACCACCATCAGCATCCCTCCTTCTTCATCAACACCTCAAAAGCCACCGCCGCCGCCGCTCTGTGTTACGAGCCACGGGCCAAGACACCGCTGTCTGCCGTGTCCATCATGGGAAGTGCCGCTGCTGCAACGGAGCAAGACACAGAAGTGAAGCCGACGACGACTCCAGCGGCTGAAACCACGGCTCTTACACCATCGCCATCTCCAACGTGGGGCGGCGCCGCATCAAACACCACCACCACCACCACCACCACATCCACCACATCCACCATCGCCGCCGCCTCTTCCGCAGCCCTAATCTCCGACGAGGACATCTCTCCTCGCACTGCCGCCTTTCCGCACTCCTCTCCCACCCCAACCACCACAACCACCCCAACCAGAAATACCGGCACCACCATCTCCGGCCGCCGCGACAAGCTGCCCGGCGCTCGCTTCACCCCCAAGCCTCTGATGCTTCGCCAGTCGCCGCCGCCCTCCTCGCAGGCACCTTCAGCCGCCGCCGAGGACATCTCGGCCCTCGGCCGTCCCAAGCCCGACGACGCCGCCGCTGCCCTCTCCCTCAACAGCATGCTCTCCTCCCCATCGTCCATCGCCGCCAGCATGCACGGCACGCTCCCCAACCCGCCCCTCTCCGCCGCCTCCCTCCAGCTCGCCGATGCGCTGCAAAACCTCGCCGCCGCCCGCAGCACCACCACAACCGCCACCATCGCCGCCAGCAACCACCGCCGGCGCTCCTCCACCACCACGGCCACCACCGCCCTCGCTGCCCTGCGCTCCCCGTGCTTCTACCACCAGCGCTTCGACGACGCTGTCGACATTGACCGCGTCCTCGAGGAGATTCGCGGCGATGAGCCCTCGTCCATGTCGCACTCGCGCCTCGTCCAGACTGCCACCTCCGTCCGCGAGGTATCCAAGCAGTTGCGTCGGCGGCCCGTCCGCCGCGCCGTCCGCAGCGTCATGATTGTCACCAAGGCCCGTGACAACCAGCTGGTTCACCTCACCCGTGAGCTCGCCGCCTGGCTGCTCCGCACACCCCGCTACGGCAGCTCGCGCGGCGTCTGCGTCTACGTCGACGCCAAGCTGCGCAGCTCACGCCGCTTCGACGCCCCCGGCCTCATCGACGGTGACCCAGCGCTCGCCGACATGCTGCGCTACTGGACCCCCGACCTGTGCTGGGGTCGGCCCGAGGCGTTTGACCTCGTCCTCACCCTCGGCGGCGACGGCACCGTGCTCTTCACCTCCTGGCTCTTCCAGCGCATCGTCCCCCCCGTGCTGTCCTTCTCCCTCGGCAGCCTCGGCTTCATGACCACGTTCGAGTTTGACCGCTACCGCGCGCACCTCGACCGCGTCATGGGCGACGACGGCATGAAGATCAACCTGCGCATGCGCTTCACCTGCACCGTCTTCCGCCACGACGCGCCCACCGCGAACCCCGTCGAGCAGTTCGAGGTCCTCAACGAGCTCGTCATCGACCGCGGGCCCTCGCCCTACGTCTCCAACCTCGAGCTCTACGGCGACGACGAGCTGCTCACCGTCGTCCAGGCCGACGGCTGCATCTTCTCCACGCCCACCGGCTCCACCGCCTACTCGCTCTCCGCCGGCGGCTCCCTCGTCCACCCGGACATCCCCGCCATCCTGCTCACCCCCATCTGCCCGCACACGCTCAGCTTCCGCCCCATGGTGCTCGCCGACACCATGGCGCTGCGCGTCGCCGTCCCCCGCGCCTCCCGCGCCACCGCCTACTGCGCGTTCGACGGCAAGGGCCGCGTCGAGCTGCGCCAGGGCGACCACGTCACCATCGCCGCCTCGCAGTACCCGTTCCCGACGGTCACACGCACCGACACGGAGTGGTTCGACAGCGTGAGCCGCACGCTGCGGTGGAACACGCGCGCGGCGGCGCAGAAGCCGTTCGAGGGCGAGGGCGAGGGCGAGGGCAAGGAGGACGAGGACGAGGCGTGGGACATTGACACGGACAGCGCGTACTACGCGAGCGAGGAGGGAAGTGTCAGCACGAGTCCCATCCGGAGACAGATGAGCATGCTCGGGCTGTGAGGCATGCTTGGAAAAAAAAAGAATACTACATTGGCATATCGAAGCGATCAACAGTTATATATACATTAGCATGAGCACGTTTAAAGATTTTCGTTTCTTCCTTCTCTTATGATGGGCGTTTTGGGCCAGATGGGCAGGTAGTTGGATACAAGGAAGGATAGGCACATTGGGTTTCGACTGTTCCTGGTGAACATGGACAGAGCATAGATACAGCGGGCATTCATCAATACACATGCATATTTGGATTTTCTGCGCCACGCATCTTTCGGGTTTTGCTTTGTTGACCGTGTTCTGCATATTGACTGACTTTTACTTGATTTCAAAGTTCACCGACAGGGTCAGTTCTGACAAAGTGTCCAATATATTGCTTTGTTGTTCAAGATCAATAAAAGTACAGACATACCGCTGCTATCCCCAGATTTGAAAGAAGAAAAGAGGAAAAGAACAAAAATCAAATATATCCCCAAAACACTGCACCTTGTGTGTTTTTTATATGCGCCAAAGACGTTCGTTTGCCCATGATGCCATGGAGAGAAAATGAACAAAACATTCGAAAAGAAAAAAAAAACAACCCAACCCCAACAAGAAACAGAAAACAAAACAAAGGCCGTCCAAGACCGTCCGGGACGTCAAGACGAGCACCACGTCGTCTCGACTCCCAAGGTTGCAACTCCATGCTAACTTCTCTCGTATGCGTGGATGCTGCTGCTGCTGCTACTGCTGCTGTGCTACTTAGAGCTTTGAAGAAGAAGAAGAAAATAAAAAGGCAAAAACACCGCCATGTCCTTTTTCTGTACCCAACAAAAATGGCTTCGCTGAAAACCGCGCCTAGAAATTCCGAAATTCGAGTTGACAAAAAGAAAATCTCTGTGAGTTTTTTTCATTCATTCCGTCGTGTCCTGTGGGTTAAGGGAGAGCACCCCCATACTCGCTTTCCCAGTGGTTTGGTTTGTCAACCAGTGACTCCTTCTTTTCCGCATTCATTACGCTTCATCGTCGTTGACATGTGTGGACGAGTTGTTGGCTATCGCCACGCGCCTTGACTGAGGGACAACAGGCCGGCCACGCAGTCCATGTCGGGCTTCTTGCTGGGGCTCACCTGCCCGCGCATAAACTTCTCGACATCGGCGTCGCGCGAGACGCGGGTAGCCTCGTCCTCGAAGATGTCGACGCTGTCCTTCATGCCGCGGGGCCGCGAAGGGGCCGTGTTGGCACGGTTGCCCAGCCGTCCGGGGCTGCGGCTCTGTAGCACGCTGGCACCAACGCGTCGGGGGTTCTTAGGCTTAGCCGATGCGGCGGTTGGTGGGCGACGAGAGCCCGCCCCGGCCGCGTTCCCGTCCTCATCAGGGCTCCAGTTTTCCTTGTCCGAGTCGGTCGGAGACTCGAGCAGGCTGGTCTTGGGTTTCCCATCGCCCTTCACCAACGGTTCGTCGTTTTCCTTGCCGACGTGCTCCAGGCGGGCGACGCTCGACATGGTCCGGCTAAACTTGGCCTTTTTGGCGTAGTGTCCGTCACGGGGTGTAGTCACGGGAGTGTTGCGCCTCGAGTTGCTCGGTTGCAGCACGCCGCTCGTGGAGCGCAGCAGGCTGATCGCGGCCACGGCAGAGCCGTTGGACTCGTGCTCTGCGTGAGTCGTCAATTCATCACGAGTTTGTGCATCGGCACACGACTGCCAGGCCTGTACGTCCCGTGAGCGGCCACGAGCCAGACGAGGCGGCAAGAAGCTGGTTAGCGTCGAAATCGGAGGGAGAGTTACAGTAGGCAGAGCGCTGTAGCTTCGCTTTAGGCCGCGCTGGCGGGGAAATTCGGGACCGGAAGCGTATTTTTGAGGTGATGGACGCGTTGGGGAAGGCGCGCTGTCAACGAGTTCAGCTTTGCCTTCCAGAGACAAGGAGAGTCGGACGTTGGATTGACTCTGCCGTTGGCTGGCATTATGAGTTGTGTCAGAGACGCAAGATGATGGAGCAAATAGTCTACGATGGATCAAATTAGTGCGTGTATATACGCGTCATGACAACCGCGTGCGTACCTCGGAGAATCATCAGCACTGCGGGTCTGGCCGGCAGGAGTGGAAAACGAGCTGCCAATGTTCCATCTGTTGGCGAGATAGCCTACAGAGCTGGAGAAGGAGTGGGTGATCGAAGGCGGCCCATCCTGGCTGCTCTGTGAGGAAGAGAGGTCGCGGTTTTGAGGAGTCGTCTCCGGCAATTGAGGGTTTGTGGGCCCAGAAGCTCGGGGGGTAGCCGTAAACAATTGTGCCGTGGATGGGACGGGCTTCGGAGACGTGTGTGGCGGTGAGACGGCCTGGGTATCCGCGGGGACGTGAGCGGACACGGGGACCGGGGCTTCGGCATTGGCTACGCTGGCGGTAGCGGCCATGGGGTCGGTCGCGGCGGGATGCAGGCCATTGAATCGGAGAGCGGCAAGTTCTTGGGGCGAGAGCGGACGCGACTTTCGTCTGTCGTTTTGGCGACGATTTTGGAACCAAATCTGCAAAATGAATGTCAACAATTGTCCGGGAGTGGAGTTTTTGCACGCGTATTTGACGTGTCGATTGCCAAGCTTGCTATGGTCCATTCATACTTGAACTTCCTTCTCGTTGAGGGAAACGCGGTTTACAATATCAAGACGCGCTTGCTTGTCGGGTTTTGGGTTCGACTTGTAAGCTTCCTCAAGAATGACCTTGTCCTTGGCACTAAGGAGAGAAACCACTTATGTTAGTCTATGCGTGGACAGCTCGAGAGAAGCCTAAAGGTATATATAGATGGTGGTGGACGTACGCGGTACGCTTCCGCTTGCCCTTGGGGTGCTTCTCCATGGCCGGTTCCGAGTCGAACGAGTGGGCGGCGTGCGGCACATCCTGGGAAAGCACGGAGGAGTCGTGTCGAGCAGGCGAGGACGGATCATGTAGAGGTTCCGAGGCGACAAGGGAGGAGTCTGGAGACGAGTTGGACATGGCGAGGTGGGAAGAAGCGGTGCAAGGTTCGTTTGGAGGAGGAGTAGGGTCGAAACAGGTGGTGCTTAAAGGCTACCAGGCATCACTATACGCGGACCGGGACGGGACGGGGGAGGGCTTCGGAGATGCAAGGGCGTTGAGGAGGGGAGGAATCAGAAGGTCGACGAGCCCGAGGACAAGATGAGGTGAAGTTGAGGGGGGAGGAAGAGAAGAAAGAGTGCAAAATATCGAGTAGGAAAGAAACAAGAGAAGAAGAAGCATAGACGAGGTTCGAGGGTTCCACCGGACGTGTAGCAGAGGTGGGTCGTGGATGTGGATGTGGTGGGCGTGGACTGGACAGGACGTGGATGGACGTGTGGAGGGTGTGAGCTTGGGTTTGGGCGTGCGGTGCGTGTGGGCGGAGGAGGAGGAATGATGGGTGATTATCTGCAAATTACAGATGCAATTGACCTGAATTACGGGATAAATAAATAGAGTTGCTTGCAATTTAAAAGTTGCTGACATATGTAGGTAGCCAACTGCTTACCCAGCTCCAAGCCGTCCTGAGCTGTCCTGAGCTGTCCTGAGCTGTCTTGAGCTGTCTTGAGCTGTCCTGCCCTGCTCTGCTACGATGGCGCCGCTGCAGGTTGCCAGTTACAGGTGGTTCGTCCACTGCAGAGACACGGCTCTCAGGCAGGTCGACGCTTCAGGCCTTCGTAAAGTGCTTGTGGCTTCGCTCCAGCTCCGCTGTGGCTAGTAGGTCAGGTAAACTGTGGCTCTACCCGCGTCGGTGGATTCCCGCCCGTCCCGTACCCGTCCAATCATACCGCGCCGCCGCCTGTCGCCCAGGCCCAAACAAGCATCCATGTCAACACGCGTTGGGCCGCACCGCTTTTGCTCACCTTGCTCGCCTGTTAAAAATATAGTGATTGCACATGCACCTCCGCAGCCCGTCTGGGGGTCCGACACGGGGGACGGGGCATTATTATCACGCTGGATTTTTTTCTGCCACGTCAGGTTGGAAATTCTGTGTCTGTTTTTTTTTTTTTTTTTTTAAAACGCGCCACGCCTCCCTCTCCTGCATCCCTACCCAGGTACCCAGCAACCAGGCCACACAGGCATGGCCAGGTCGTACCGCAGCGAACAGGTAGCTACCTACCTAGGCACTCGGGATAATTATTCCACTTTGCTTTGCGGTACTGCTCCTTTATTACTTTCCGTCCAGCTTTCCATACATAATCTGTAGATCGATCTGAGTCGCTTCATGCCGCCTTAATTGGTGGTCCACAGCCTACACCTTGACCCTCTACCTATAGCTCACTACTCAACCCCAAGCAGTTGTACACCTTCAGTTTTATAAGGCACATATATATAGAGTGCACGTATGTGTAATAGCAGTGGCGTTTTATCTGGCTCACAGCGTACATACCTCAATTCACCGGCTTTCGTCATATTGATCACAATTAACCCGATCTGTACAGATTACTGCCCGTTGCTCTATACCCTGTACACACAAACTTTAACAAGAGATATATCAGCAGCCAGTTATCATTTTCTGCTCTCGGTGGAATCAATACTGAAATTGACGCTGTGAAGTAATTAGGAAGCGGTTGTTATCAAGATGCTCAGTTGGCTGCAGGACACAAACACCTCCGTTCGCCGATGTATCGAGTTTGAAACAGCAGGTCTCTGAGCATCACCATCAACATCTTTCACTTGACTATTCCCTATACTCAATGGAAAAAAAAACATTCAAAATTATGCAGCTAATCTCATGCAGTTAAATCTCATACAGCATACGATCCCGCCACCGCAATAGAGGGGCGATGGCGTGGCTTCTCAATGACAGCATAGGGCTGGATTGACACTGGCTTCGCTTTTCATCATATCTTGTAGTATCGCGACGATATCTATGTAAGTTGCCTAAGCATTGCCAACTAAAGTTGACCTCTGTATAGGTAGCTTTCGCTAATCTGTCAAGCGCCAGCGTTGCCCTGACGCGTCTTAGCTACACAAAAGTTACTATTCGCCAGCGACGCCGGCTGGCAGAAAAAGCGCTTCTATCCGCTCCCACACAACAACAACAACGCCGTGGCCTCTGTGATCCGGGCGGCAAATGATGAAGGTTCTAGCACCGTTGGCCCTTGGGGCCTGCGTTCTGGCCACCGCCCTCACCGAGGACGAGTTCCCGGCGCTGCTCAACCACTCGACCATCCGCTTTGACCGGCTTCAGAGCAAGTGGGAGCTCCTCAGCGCCGATAAGTCGAACAAGAACGCGACCAAGACCAAGAAGCCAATCTTTGCGCCCTCGCCGACGAGGACGAGGGACCACCCGCTCCCGGATCCGACAGAGCCTGACCCCTGGAGCGGCCTCGAGCTGAACTGGCCGTGCCTCATCAACGATGACTTCCTTGAGCTCGGCTGCCGCCCTGTCATGTTCTTCTTTGCCCGTGGCTCCAGCCAACTCGGTAACATGGTATGATCCCCACCCCCCCAACACAGAAGGCAAGCAAAACAGCTAACCTGGACAAAAACTGCGTGCAGGGAAGGAAGCCCGGCCCATTCATCGCCAAGTTGCTCCGCGACCACTACGGCTTCCGGAACGTCTCCGTTCAGGGCGTCGGGTACGGCGCCTGGGTCCTGGGCAACCTCATGAAGGACGGGACCGACGCCAAGGGCATCAACCTGATGAAGCAACTCCTGCACGAGGCCGCCGTCTCCTGCCAGCACTCCAAGATCATCGTCTCCGGGTACAGCCAGGGCGCCGCCGTCGTGCACGCCGCGTTCGAGACGCTAGAGCAGGAGGTCATCGACCGCACCAACGCCATTGTTCTGTTTGGCGACACCCGGTACGTAAGAGAAGAGGACATGAAAAGGGGGCAGTCTCCGGCGGCAGAACGGAGCATGTCAAGCTGACGGCACCGAATGGACAGGACCAAGTACAGCAACAACACGGTGGCCAACTTCCCCCGCAACAAGACGCTCTCCCTCTGCAACAAGAAGGACATCATCTGCGAGCAGGGCAGGCTCATCCTCAACGACAACCACCTCGACTACACGAACCGCTCGGAGGAGGCCGCCCAGTTCATCATCAAGATGCTGCCAGACGTCCCCAGCAAGCACGGAAAACTTCCATTTCACCCGCCCCCTCCGCGTCCTCAATACCGGCCCTAATTTATCTCTCTCTCTCTCTCTCTCTCTGTTTTTCTTCCCCAGACGAAAAATGGCCTGGCGCCAAGCAGGACGTTGACAAGGGCAACCTACGGCTGGGTGGGTGTCTCGAGTATTGGATTCTCGATTATCTTCCTGTTGCCACGGAGTAACTGCAGTAGTTTTTGTTTTTGACAGCAAGGCTTGTGCTTTCATTTCACCGCCTTCATCCCCTAAGCATTGTTTCTGAAGAAGGCTAATGTGAGCCCTTACAAATGGTTAGGACCAAAAAAAAAACAACCATTATACCCTTCTGTATTCCAGTGCCGTAAGTTAGAATGTTTTTCCCAATTTAAACCACTATTAAACAAGGACCTGTGGAGGCGTGGCAGGGGTGACGAGCTCGTCGAAAAAATAGAGTGGTTGGTCCCCGCAAGCATACGCGAGAGACGCGTTTATTAGTACGAGCAATTCCGCCATCTCTTTTCCTTTCTCGTCGTCTTTTTGCTATCCCCTGGTCACTTTTCTCTCTTTAAGCAGGGTGTGTCGTTATGAAGCCATTCGTCTTGTCTCATGCACCTTGCTTGCTTGCATGAGATTGCGCCACGACCATCAATCAGCCTCTGTTAATTTATACATATGCTACCTTTCTACTCCGCAATATCTGTTTTCATACTCCGTCCTCTGCATTCGAAGCTGCGAGGACCTTTTTTAGCTACAATTTTCTTCTTGCGATCCGATCCTCAAATACTCGCTACTGTGACTTGTGGGAAGTTTGTTGTAGCGCGTGGACGACTGCTGTACGCGCCGAGCGGTCACACTGCATGGTACTCGTTACCTCGTAGGTAGCGTGCTGCTAAGCCTGCAATTATCAATAGCTTAATTTCTGTGTACTCAATCAAGAAAGCATTGCATCCTTCATTGCTCTCTAATCGTCTACTCTGTTCGGCTGTTGATTACCCGATGCTGGGAATATGCAGGTAGAGTGGATCTTGAATGTCACTTCATACATACTCACTACAATGGAGTTGGATGTTTTGCACTCCATATTACCATTCCAACGTTAATCAGTGAACAAGCATCAATCTTACGCCTCAGGATGAAAGCGTAGGCAGAACAAATCAACTCGGCTAGTAGAGCCCTAACCCGTCCGAAGAGGTGGCGAGAACAGCCAAACGCTCAACCGCAAGTGCCAACAATTTTTAGCCAAGGCGCATACGCCTGACGGGTTGTATTTATGATGAGTCTAACTAGATGTATCCCGACGACGGGAGCAATTTATGCTTCCTTTCTCATTTTATTCCCCTGCCCCAAAAGGGACACAAACGGCATTACCATGCTCAAGTACCCCGTATTCTGAACATTCTCCCATCCTGTATCGTAAAGTGGTCATTCAGGCAACCGACAGTCCCGCAGAGGAGAGTCCCGCAGAGGAGGCGCGAGCTTCCATTCCCCCGTGACACATGTCAAAATTGGCCCATAGTACGGCTCGAAGTCATGCCGAGTCGTTTACAGATCATCATCGGAGCCCTCATCAGGCAGGGCAGTGGTGGCGGCCTGGTTCATCTCCTCCTCGTACTTGGCAAGGAGATCCTTGTCGACCTGGGCGGTGGGAGGAGCCAGGGCAGGGGCGGCAACGAACTCCTGTAATCTATGGTTAGTTTCGTCGAGCTTCACAAGAACCCATCATTGAGAGGTGTACGTACAAGCTGGGGGTTGCCAACGAGCTTGCGGGCGAGCCACAGGAAGGGCTTCTCGAAGTTGTAGTTGGACTTGGCGGAGATGTCGTAGTACTGAAGGTTCTTCTTGCGGTGGAAGGTGATGGTCTTAGCCTTGACCTTGCGCTCCTTCACGTCGACCTTGTTACCGCAGAGAACAATGGGAATGTTCTCGCAGACACGGACGAGGTCACCTGCGATGGGTCAGCATTTTTGTGGCTCTGAGATTTGAATAGTCATGGGCGCATACGGTGCCAGTTGGGGACGTTCTTGTAGGTGATGCGGGAGGTAACATCGAACATGATGATACCGCACTGGCCGTTGATGTAGTAACCGTCACGGAGGCCACCGAACTTCTCCTGACCGGCGGTATCCCAGACATCGAACTGGATCTGACCGAAGTTCTGCTATTTGTTAGTCGCCGTGATCGCGTCTGCTCGGTTCGCGCCTGGCAACTTACGGTAGAGAAGCCGAGGGGGTGGACCTCGACACCGAGGGTGGCAAGGTACTTCTTCTCGAATTCACCAGTCAAGTGACGCTTGACGAAGGTGGTCTGAATGGAGCATCTGATTAGCAATAGAGCTGTATGGAGGCGGCAATGCGGTCAAACGAAACTGTCTCCCCGAAGTGGCGGCACGAAGCGGTGACATCATGCTGGCATCCATTATCGCGGGGCAGCCCTGGTTTGCGACCAAAAGAATCATTGCCGGGATAAAAACGCACCTTGCCGGTACCACCATCACCGACAAGCACGAGCTTGAAGGTAGGAGTCTGCTGCTCAGCCATGTTGAGATTTGAAGTCGGACGGTGCGAAACCGGTTGTGAGGTTGTAAACAAGGCGGGGTTCTGGAGGGGGGTTAATATCTCGCGGGGCGGAAGAGGAGCAGTGCCTTGAGCGCTTCGTTTCGTTCGAATCGAGATCCGAGGAGCGTGGAGGAGCCGGCGGGAGAAGAATTTACCTGGGGGGGGTATCGTAAGAGACGGTTGCGGCCGGAGGATTGAGAATGCACAAATCGGTCAACCTTTGGTGTTTTTCGCTGGCGGCGGGGAGGGACGGGCAGGGGAGTGGTTATCAAACGAAAAAATTCAGTCGCTGGGGTGGCGGGTTGGTGCACGTGACACAGTTGTACAGGCAGCCAAAGCTCTTTGCCCATTATTGCGAGGTATCATCCACTAAAGTGCCTGCAGAACACCCTGACCTTGCCTTACAAATGCAGTGCGACTGGGCTTCTACCGGGCCTGATGGATCGAAAAAAAAAACTGTTGAACTATTATTAGGCCCTGCTTGTCGTTCGATTTATTCACTCATTACTGCCGCTTAAATTGCTGCCAAATACGAAACTCCTGAACCAGACTTTTATTAGTATTAGGCCACATACCTACTGTACCAGGCGCCTACAGATCTCCTCTAACCGCTCGGTGCGTGGGAACTCATCCATTAAGCCGTCGGCACCGGCATTATTACAACAAACACATGGGCCTAAAATACCTGTCGGCTTGGGTCGCTTTGCCGATAATTCCAGCTTCAAATGACCAGCAATCAGCCAACCATGGGCAGCCATCGTGCCTAAGCTGAGCCCGATTACCAATGACCGTTGGGCATCCTGCTTAGGCGCCAAAAGTATCTCTCCCATTTATATCGACACATCAAGCTATTTTTCTATAGCAGCCTTGCAATATCATACAAAGACGCACGAGCTAGGTACATATAATCATATTGGCGTAATGTGGCAGCCCAACATGCCTCGACCGCCCCAGTTCCGCCGTGGTGTCAGCGTTAACCGCAGGTCTTCCCTTGAGGAAACACCGGAGGGTCGTGACACTCGAATAAAAATGTTACTCTGTTGCGCAGCATTAGCGGGATTTCGGTCTCACGTAGAGTCAGGAGGGAAAGGCGTACCCCTTCGTTGCCCTGGACACATTCCGCCACCTTCTTTAGGCCGTCGTTGTTTGCTCGGTTGACGTAGCCAAAGTTGCGAACCTCATCACCCACCTTGAGGCCTGCGAGCTCTGCAGGGCTGTTGGTAGCAACGCTTTCGACCTTGGCAAATGGAGGGTCTAGAGACTGCGTATCGCTATCCGGTAAAATTCCAGATGCACCGGCCGCTGTTGTTGGCGTGCTCAGCTCTGTGCTTTCTGTTGCGTTCGCGAAATGCTCGTGCAAGAATTTTTCCACGTTCGCCATGATCTCCTTGTAGTCATTCTTGAGACGGATAATGCGCGCTCTCGTAGTCCGAACTAGTCACACTTGTTAGAAGCAACCGGGCTGGTTGATGGGTTGCTGCTTACTCTGGGCAACATCAACGTCGGAGCGCGGATATCCATCCCTTGTAAGAAGGGGCGTATTCATATCCACGCCATGCTGGTATCATTAGAAATAGGTCCTCACAGATGCATTGAACGATGTTGCGATGCTTACTGAATCGAGAACGCCACCGAGGGCTTTCAGCTCAGCTTCAACATTGTCCTTCCTTTGCTGGAGCTCGGCGAAGCTCAGATGGGCGCTCGTTCCGTTGGTTGCAGGAGCGCTGGTAGGCCCAGAGGGTACGGTGGGAGCATGTAAGTTCTTCATTGGTAACGGCAAGCCCATGCTCTATGCAACTTGAGCTGAGAGTTGTGGGTGATGATGGCTGTATTGCAGTAGGCTTGTTCAAAGTTGAGTGGTGCTGGGAGCTGCGGGGTGAGAGTTACGTCGACTTGATTGCCTGTGCTGGTGTTTGCCACAGTGGGATGAGGCCGCCTCGGAAGCCGCAGAAGACAGTGAACCTGAAAATAAAGGTGGTAGACAGGAGAAATTGCTAATTTTGGAAAGGCTTTGCGGCCGATTCAGTTATTCTGTAACTACCAATTGTCCTTATTGAGAGAGAGTGTTCGAGGTCATCGACCTATGTACCTTTTTATAGGCCCAGTGAGAGCGCTTCCTCCACTTTTCGGAGGTTTGGTGTTTGGTGCAGTGCCTTTACTCTTTTTAACCAGTTCGCTATGGTACACCGCACAACAAAAGCTTTTATTCTTCTCGCATCAAACACTACACCCACGCGGCTATCATCATGGCGTCGAGAACTGATGCACGGCTGTTGAAGACAACCAAATTCCCACCTGAATTTAGCAAGAAGGTGGATATGCAGAAAGTGAACCTGGGCGTCATGAAGAAGTTGGTGCATCCGCAACCTGCCGATCAGCGCGTCGCGTGAGCTAACATTTCAGCAGATGGATTGCCAGTCGCATCTCCGAGATTTTGGGCAACGAGGATGATGTCGTGATCGAATTATGCTTCAATCTAATTGACGGGCCCAGATACGTACGTACTCCGTTTTGTCCTCCCGTTCTCCGCTAATCGTAGTTCTCGACCCAGCCCGACATCAAAGCACTCCAGATTCAACTTACTGGATTTCTCGACAAAGATACGGCAGTCTTCTGCAAGGAATTATGGAAGCTATTCCTCAGCGCCCAGGACAGCCCTCAGGGTGTGCCTAAGGAGCTCCTAGAAGCAAAGAAACTCGAGCTCATGCAAGAAAAGGTGAGCGCTGGACTGCAGCTACTCTGTCACAATACTAATCCGTTGAAGCTGGAGCAGGGCAAAGCAATTGATGATGCTAGGAAGCGTCGCGATGAACCCGACCGCCGCGACCGTAATATTTCCGCGTCACACGGGGGAGATCGACGAGACGGACCGCGAGATCGAGGCGACAATCGCCAAGGGCGATGGAATGACCGCAGAGTTGACAACCGTGACGGCGGACCTAGACCTGCGCGTAGATCGCGATCTCCCGAACCGCGACATCGCGGACCCAGGGGATCATACAATGGCGATAGCTACGTACCGCGCGGACGAGATGAGCCCAAACGTGGACGAGATGGGCTAGAGCGTGGACGAGGGCGGGATCGCCGACACCAGCGCTCCCCTTCTAGCTCACCGTCTAGATCCGGCTCTTCTTCTCGCAGCCGGTCCCGTACACCCCCGCGGCGACGAAGAGACTCGCCGCGACGTGGTCCCATGCAAAGGAAGCGATCGAGGTCTCGATCCCGCTCGCCCCGACGAGGCGCAGATCGACCTAGCCGTGGAGGTAAAAATAGATCGCCTGTTGCGAAGAAGGCACGCCGGCAAGATTCAAGAAGCAGATCTCGTAGTCGAGGTCGATCTTCGTCTGCATCTGCTGCGTCCAGTCGCTCCCGAAGCTATTCGTCGCGGAGCAGTCATAGCAGGAGCCGGAGCAGGAGCAGGAGCCGGAGCCGGAGCCGGAGCCGGACCCGAAGTCGGAGCCGGACCCGAAGTCCAAGTCGAAGTCGAAGCCGAAGCCGAAGTCAGAGTCGAAGCCGAAGCCATGGGATAAGGAGTAGAAGCTCATCAAATGAGTCGGGTGACCGACGTTGAGGCAATTGGAGATCGCCAGCTCGCAGGCACAGCGGCTCTTCAGGATCTGCATCGCCTCGCCGCAGTTGATAACCTTATTGCTGCATTGAATGACAATGTGTTTGGGAAACACCGAAACTGTTGTCTTGGGCTAGCAGAACGAAGGGAATGACCAAGCCTGGTACTATGACCCATCGCTAACGCGTGTTTCTTATCGCAGTATCCGTTCAACATGAAGCACTATGAGCCGCAAATGTCAATGGGCCATCATTTGGACAGATTGCAGGATACAAAGTAAGCATATTCCTACCATGGCTAAGCTATAACAAGGATATAGACATGTTGTGTTCCTATCTATCACTGGTCGGATGGGGGTCGCTGGAGAGTTGAGACGACAGCATTTGCTAGGTATCTATCCTTTGCTTAGAACTATTACTTTAGATTGCTATCAAATAAATGATACGTTGTATCTTAGTTCTATATTTTTATTTGTTTTTCACTGTCATCTCATTTCGGTCCTTTTGTCGCTGTGTGTTGGACATCAGTTGCCCCACATTAAAGTTGAACCATCTCGAGTTGTTCATACTGGCTTCGGAGTCTCTTCCATCACGCGAACAAAAAACCTCATCAAAGACGCGCGGTATTCACGAAACCTGTGGCGTGTTAGTCTTGCACGGCACTGCAGAAACCGACGAAACCGTCCCGACCGGGCGATACACGCGCGCTCGCGACGGCGACGACGACGAAGCCACCAATGGCTGACAAGCAGCAGCAGAGCGTTGCCGTCGAAGGCGGCAGCGGCGGCGGCGGCGGCGGCGGGCCACAACCGACCATGACTGAGTACAAAAAGTCACAGGCGCGCGTGCGGGAGCTCGTCGAGAAGCGGCGGCTGCTAGAGAGACGACTGGTACGAGAAACACGGCTTCCCCCCTCCTCCCCCCAGCGCTGAGGAAAGACAACACAAGCGCGAGGGTGTGAGGAACAATTCTTTGAAGAAGCGGGACTGACATTTTGTCGCACAGAACCAAGTCGAAGAGGGCATCGCGCAAAAGGAGTCGGCGTACCTGGAGAACACGCTGAGCGGCAACATCATCACCGGCTTCGACAACTACATGAAGGGCATCGGCGGTGCGGCGGCGCAGCGGCGCAAGACGGGGCCGATGGAGCAGAACCGCGTCTTCTCGCGGTCCTCCATCTCCTACCGGCCCAACGTGAGCGTAAGAGGGCCCTCACAAGATTCTCCTCTCCGAGATTGTCAGACTAAACGAACATTGCAGGAATCGACGACGCCCGGATCGACGCCCGGATCGCACGCCCAGACACCCGTGTCCGCGTCGTTTTCCGGCTCGACGCCCACGGCGGCTGCCGGCGGCGGCGGCACGAAGAACGCCAAGAAGAAGAAGCAGCCGCTGCAGCAACAGCAGCAGCTGCAGCAGCAGGAGACGGAGGATAGCGAGAACGACGCGCAGACGGGGAAGAAGCGTACGGCGTTTGGGGCGAGGAAGTAGAGCGGCCTGGTTCGGAGCTGGTGAACGTATTTTTAATGTACTCTACAAAGATGGGCATGGGATATGAAGGCGTGTATGGATATACCAATATACTCGGTTTGTTATGCTGGCTTCAGCTTTTCTGACTTCTTTCTTCCGGGCTGTCTGCATTTAGCCGCACGGGAGACATCTACGCCCATGGCAGCGGTGGCAAGTTCAGCATGTATGCGAACTCAGCGGCTTCGTCTGAGTTCATGTGTATCCTGGGCCACTTTCGATGACATATTGGGCAAAGTTGAGTGTGAATCACTTGTAGAGGCACTGCAGAGGCTTCCCAGCCTGCATCTTTGCCGCCAATCTGTTCTCGTGCACCCCACACTCATAGATACCACCTTGGTCAGAGAAGCAGAATGATAATTTATTATTATTGTTTTTCTGCAGTTTACTTGGGCGTTATGGCAAAGCTTGGTGGTGTTGCAGCTGCGACGTTCATTGGAGCCAGTGGAATATTGATCGAAGAGGCAATTCTAATTTTCGACAGACCCTCTTTGAAAATCATTATTCTCGATGAGCAATAACAAGGCTCAAATTGCATGCTTTTAGTAGGTTGCACGCACTTTGATAAGTGAGGCGCCTGTAGGCTGAGGGGGGTGACGAGGGGTTCCTGTGTCTGTATCTGTCTTAATTAGGTAGCCTCTCGACCGTAGTAAGTACTCAGTACCCATCACACTGTGAATTGCTGGGATTAATTATGATTTGTACCTATTTTTCAAGACGGAAGAGCCTCTTAGTTTGATGCGGGGTCACGGATAGTGTTACCACCTACTGTACTATAGGAACCTTGCTGGCTTCCGCTTTGGAACAAACTAGTTAGTTTACCTTTACCTTATAAGATCCGCTTCATGCCGCGATTCTTCTCTTCTGCCCATCCCCTCCCCCTCATCTTCCTCCTTGCCAGCACTGTTCTCCGTATGACATTGACGAGGCCCTGCTTTACGTCCAGCACCTGCTTTCTGATACCTCCTCCTACACGACACACCCACTCAATATGACGGTCCAAGCGTCCAAACTCACTCCCGAGGTCCTCATCTCGGCGCCGCGTCGTTCTCCCGGTGTGCCAAATGCCAGAGGAGATCTAATCCTTTACACGGTACGCTGTCCACGTTGGGCCAATTGGTGACGGGGGATGGAGGGGGGTCAGCAGCGCTCAAGTATATCCACTGATGGGATATCCTGCAATAGATCTCGACATACTCTTTTGAGACTCACTCGAAGTCTGCCCAAATTCGCATTCTCAGTCTCAAAGATGGCGCCTCTCACCTAGTCTCGGAGGACACAGGTGCCAGCGGCCCCGTCTGGCTCAGCGACACAGAAGTTGCCTTCTTTAAGGGCAGCGACAAGGGTACCGACCTCTTGTACCAAAATATCGATGCACCGACACCCGAGTAAGTCGAGATACAGAACGGCAGCGCGAGCACTACTATGTTCAGCACTCGACTAACGGCCCAAAAGGCCAAAGCTGGTACACCGCTTCCCGGGCTCTCTGTCCAGCGCCAAGACCAAGACGCTCTCCAGCGGTAAGGTCGCCCTCGTCACCGCGGCCGTCACCACGCCCAAGGGCACCATGTTCCTCGCCGCCGACCACAAGAAGCCCCTCTCGAGCGGCAAGATCTACGACTCGCTCTTCGTCCGCCACTGGGACACCTGGAAGACCAAGAGCGAGAACGCGCTCTGGTATGGCCAGCTGGCCAGGAGCGGCAAAGACGGCGCCTGGACGCTCGAAAAGGACAGCTTCAATCTGCTCGCCGGCATTGAGCTGGCCTCGCCCGTTGGGCCCTTTGGCGGCGCCACCGACTTCGACATCCACGAGCACGGCGTCGCCTTCGTCGCCAAGGACCCCAAGCTCAACCTCGCGCGCTACACCAAGACCGACCTGTACCTCGTACCGCTCACATCCTTCCTCGACCCGCCCGGCGCGCCACGCATCGTCAAGACCGGCGACCTGGTCGGCTACTCCCACAACCCGACCTTTTCGCGCGACGGCAAGTCGCTCGCGTTCCTGCGGATGAAGGACCGCCAGAATGAGGCCGACAAGCACCAGCTGCTCGTCATCCCGGACATTGGAGACCTCGGCCGCGTCGAGGTCTTCTACCCAACCAGCGACGGCAGGGGGGGCTGGGACCGCAGCCCGTCGTCCATCCTGTGGACGGCCGATGAGAAGCACCTTATCCTCGCCGCCGAGCAGCACGGCAAGGTTCTGTTGTGGAAGGTCCCCTCGTCCCCGTCCGAGGCCAAGCACCTGCCTGCCCCCATCTTCGAGGACGGCACCGTCGTGGACGCCTACTTGCTGGGCAACACCACGTCGCTCCTCGTCACCTCGCGAAGCCGCATCGAGAGCAGCAGGTTCTCGACCCTAGACCACGACAACAAGAAGATCACGGAGATTTCTTCGAGCGCCAAGAACGGTAAGGCCTTTGGGCTGACGCAGGAGCAGTGCTTTGACATCTGGTACCCTGGCTCTGGCGGGTACGACAACCACGCCCTCTGCATGAAGCCGTCAAATTTTGACAGGAACAAAAAGTACCCGCTCGCCTTTGTCGTCCACGGCGGCCCGCAGAGTGCCTGGATGGACGACTGGAGCACCCGCTGGAATCCGGCTGTCTTTGCGGAGCAGGGCTACGTGGTCGTCTGCCCCAACCCGACCGGCAGCACCGGCTACGGCCAGGCTCACACCGACGCCATTGCCTGCAACTGGGGCGGAGCGCCGTACCAAGACCTCGTCAAGGCGTTTGAATACGTCGAGAAGGAGATGCCCTACGTCGACATTGATCGCTCCGTCGCCTTGGGCGCATCCTACGGTGGCTACATGATGAGTAAGTTGCTCTACTGGTCTCTCAGAACAATGCATTGCTAACATATATGTAGACTGGATTCAGGGCCACCCTCTTGGCCGACGGTTCAAGGCCATCGTCTGCCACGACGGCGTCTTCTCCACGCTCAGCCAGTGGTCCACCGAGGAGCTCTTCTTCCCCGAGCACGACTTTGGCGGCACCCTCTGGGACAAGCGCGAGAACTACGAGAAGTGGGATCCCTCCCGGTTCACTGGCAACTGGGAGACGCCGATGCTGGTCATCCACAACGAGCTGGACTACCGTCTCAGCGTGTCCGAGGGCCTGGCCATGTTCAACGTGCTGCAAGCGCGCAACATCCCTAGCAAGCTCCTCATGTTCCCAGATGAGAACCATGTAAGTGACCAGAGCCGGCGTGTCGCGAAATCGTGTTTACTAATGCTAGCATAGTGGGTGCTGAAGCCGGAGAACTCTCTAGTTTGGCATAGAGAGGTTCTGAACTGGATCAACAAGTATAGCGGTGTGTCATCGTAAGTTTAGAAAGGGGTAAAGATATCTAAAGAAAACATCAAATCTACAAGCGCCATGTACTTTTATCTACACTATAATTGTTTCTGGAAAATAATCGATGCGGCTTGATCTTTCTGCAGGTGTAAGTGCACCGTGCGAAGTGCGAGTGACGCATAGTTGGCACGGTATCAACTATGTATTGGGGGCCGACTTGTGGATTTGAGCTTTCCTCACTGTGCACGACGAAGCAGATCCAACCATCGACGACACGACACGTTCCCCTCGATACGTTTGGTTGCTGGGGGCTCTGTTATATGATTCATGACGACCCCCAAATACTTCTTCTAGCGATTAAACCCCTCACTCCCTGCGACTCAACAACACAACGAGCTGCCTCTTCTTCCCTTTCCAACCAACGACGACGACCTTCGCAACCGCCTTCTCCGAAAAGCACGGCCACAAACACCACCCCTCCTCCTCATCCTCCTCCCAACGCCCCATGGCGACACCGCCCGCCTTCTTCCACGCACTGCTGCGGCCCGCGATCCTGCAGGTCCTGCGCGCCACCGGCTACCACGCGACGCGGCCCGCCGTTCTCGACGCCCTGACCGACCTGGCCGCGCGCTACATGCTGCTGCTGTGCCAGCACACCGCAGCGCACGCGGCCAGCAACCATCGCGAAGCTGCTGCTGCTGCGGCGGCGGCAGGCGTGTCCGCGCAGCCGGACGACTTCACGCTGACGGACGTGCGGCTCGCGCTGCAGGAAATGGGTGCGCTGGGCGCGGAGCGCACGCCTACCGCGGAGCTGTGGCTCGAAGACGAGGACACGCGTGGCGTGGACGAGTTCGTGGCGTGGTTCGCGGGGCAGCGCATGAAGGAGCTGATGGAGTTTGGCAACGCGGACGGCGACTCGGACGCGACCGACTACCTGTCAGGTAACCCCCCCCCCCGCCCTTTCCGAGAAGAAACAAGAAGCTGACTTTTTTTTAGCACTCAAAAAGAAGCACAATCAGGCGGCCGGAGACGCCAAGTTCCAGGACACCATCCTCGGGCGGCCGGGCGAGGGCTCGCAGGTGCTCGTGGAGGGCGGGCCGGTCACGACCATCGACGAGTGGATCGCGCTGCGCAGCCCGGACCTGATGCGCTGCCGCGCCGAGCACGACTACGGCAACGGCGTCAATGGCGGGGGGCAGCGGCCCGGGTCGTCTGGGGGGAGCAGCAGCTCCGGCCTGAGCTCGGTGGGCAGCGAGATGCGCGACGTTTCAGGCCACGGAGACGCCATGGACCTATCGTAAGAGAGGCTCAGGATTTGTGTTTTTTTTCCCTTGTTCTCTAGTTTCTGGGATCTTGTTTTGCATAGCGCCGGAGTTGAATACCTCGTCCTTTCCACCGAGGAAAGCAAAAGGGACGATGATAAACTATTGTTAATTCATTTCTTCTTCTGTTTGGGGTGCTGGGACGTTGCCTTGAAGATAATTAGCTGGATACAAAAAAGTGATGCATGCATCAACAGTATCAACAGCATCTACTAGCTTCACTGACATTACTTGACGACTCGAAATGAAATCTGTGACAAGCTTAGAAGTTCCCTAGTTCAAGTGGAAATGTGTGTAGTATATGACTGATGTGGTACATGCTCATCGTCTGAGTCTACTATATAAACTGCAAGCTCCATTGCAAAACAATAAAAAAGCATACAATATTGGTACACGGCGCCCTATGCCCAACCACCCGCAACCGCCCCGGGCCTCAGCAGCTCGTCCACACCCATGTCCCTGGCCGCCGCGGCCAGCGGCTCCCGCGCCGCCTCCGTGCCGCCGAGCTGCTCCAGCCCGAGGCGCTCCAGATGCGCGGCCAGCGCGCGGCCGCGACCCTCGCCATCTTCGTCGCCAGCACCCCCGGCGGCGAGCAGCTCGCGATCGAGCTCGCGCTTCGCTTGCAGCAGCTTGCGGCGGGGCGCGGGGGCATCCCACGCGAGTCGGGTGGTGCCGAGCACCAGCTCAAGCACGAGCGCCTCAGCCGGCGCGGCGAAGCTGAAGACGTCGCGGAGCGCGGCGAGCGCGACGACGAAGCCCGCGGGGTCCCTGGCGCGGCGGAACGTGTGCAGGATCTTGCGCGCCAGCTGCCCGTCCATGGTGGTGGCGCCGTCGTTGCCACCAAACACGGCGCGTTGAGCGACCGTCTCCGCGAACAGCCGCCGCAACGCCGCGACCGCCTCGTCTGCCATTTCGGGCGGCACGACGTGCAGCCGGTTCACTGCGAGAGTCTTCCACAGCGCGCTGAAGGTGTACGGGTCCGGCCGCACGCCGCGGTCCTCTACGACGAGCTGCCCGTACAGCGCGAGCGCCTCCCTGTGCTGGCCCGCCTGAATGTGCGCCTCGAGAAGCTGGTTCATCATGAAAGCGTCGGGGCATATTTCCGCATCGCGGGAGGCGTCCCATAGCGCCGCCAGCCGCTCGTGCCGCTCCCGGAGACGATAGTTTTCGGCGAGGATGCAAAACGTCTCGAGTGTGGCGCGCGGTAACGGCGCGCGCACCGCAGCTGCAGCCACCGCCGTCTTCTTTAGGTCTTTGGCGGACGCGCTCTTGCGTGCTCTCACAAAGTCGATGCGGTTCTGGATCATCTCCCACGCCACCTGCTCGGAGCGTTCCAGGTCCCGGGCGCCACCGGAGCGCTGCCAGGCGCCGATCAAGCCGTTGATCTGGATAGGCGACGCCTCGACGCCCTTTGTGCGCATGAACTCGACCACGCTGTGCGCCCCGTCCATGTCCCCGGCGCCAATCAGGCGCTTCAGCCACTTGCCGACGAAGAACTTGTTGGCCACGACGGATGGCATGTATTTTTGCACCGTCAGGTCGATCTGGCCGTCGCTCATCATGTCGACGAATGCGTACAGCGCGTTTTCGGTTTGGCCGGTAGTCAGGAAGCAGGCCACAACCTTGTCGTAGTCGGTGAGCTTCATCGACTTTCCGAGCAAATCTCGCATTTGTCGGTAGGTGTCCCACGCCTCCCGATGGCTCTCTTCAGTGTTCTGCTCCGACAGCGACCCGATGAGCGGAAGCAGGATGCGAGCGTCCATGCGCTTATCGATGAGCTTACGCGCGGCTCGCCGGGCCTGCTCCAAGCTTCCAGATCGGCAGTGCATCCGCACGCCTAATTCCCAAAAGTCCTTGTACGTCTCGGCGCGCTCTTGACCAAGGGTACTTATACATCGCTTCCAGCTGTCCACGGCTCTGTCCTCCCAACCTTCCATAAACATTGCTTCGATGGCGAGGAGCTGCTGGGGCGGACTTAGTGGGACCTTGGCCTCAGTCATGTCTCTGGCAAGCATGGAAATGTGTGCGAGCCGGTGCACGTTGACGCTCTCGTCAACTGAAAAGACTTTCCAAAGAAAGTCCCACACTTCGAGTGGCACATGGCTCCAGCTGTGAGCTAGAGTGAGCCTTGCCGCATGGTACGTTTTGTATATAGCCACAATCCCCTTCCTTGTTGGCCCGGGCACCTCTTGCATGCGTTTATAGACTCCGGAAATAGCGTTATTGAGACGGAAGATCTTGCGACGCTGATTCAGCGTCCACGGCCCTTCCACAACTTGCGGGCTTGAGCTCTTCATGCCTTGGATCGGGAGCGGGAGGTCTTCTGAAAGCTCAGGTAGGCCGAAATCTATCGTTTTGAGCATGTCCTGTGGTAAATCGGCGGTCGCTTCTTCGATATCGCGGTCAATCGATTTCGAGAATGTATCCATCTGTTCTGAGAACCTTTCTAGATCCTTTCCGCCTTCGATCTGGCCCAAGACCTTCTCGAGCTGGCCCATGACTTCGCTAAAGGCCTTCTTCTCATCCTCGCCCTTGATTGTGCTCTTCATATCTTCGAGCGCCCCTTTGAGCTCGCTTGTGTCGAAGGCGTCTATCGACTTCTGAAAAGCCGTCTCGTCGGGGAGCTGCTGGCGCGTCCGGCCGCTCTGCTCAAAGAATCGAATTGCCCCGTCCGGCTCGGGTATGCTGCCGTTGACTGTGGTCGCATTTCTTGCCGCTGCCATGTATTCCTCCATCGCGGCACCATCGATATCGCGCGCTGCTACGCGCTGGCGTAAAGGAGTTGGCCTCCTGGCCTGGGCGCGCGGTGCTCGTCTGCGAGTCGCAGCAGTGCTGTAGGCTGCAGTCCATGGTTGCGCTGGCTTTTTCGAGAGACTTGACAAGCAGGCCCTGCATATGGATTCCCCTGGACCGCGCAAGTCCAATAGCAGCGCTCTGCCAGGCATCCTCAGGTGTTTGTCTTGTCCAGCTTCCCCTGTTTGAATCCAGGCATTCTGCCACCCAGGTTGGTTCTAGGCAAGGTGCCACTACAAAATCGTTATCGATAGGACACCTAGGGCAGCATTTCGCATAGACAGCAGCACTGAGGGACTTGAAAAACTAGGAAATTGAAGAGGGATTTTATCAAGACTTTTGATAAATATTCTCTTATCTTTTTCTCTTCAAAATATGATAGAAGTTGTTGAGGCTCTTGTCGCTGTCCTTGCTACCGCCTTCCTCTTTTGTGGAGGCGGCGGGACAGGACTGGCAGAATTTATTTTTTTCTTCCTGAACTACAACCAATTTAGGTCGGCTTCTCTGCAAATATCTGCGCTACGATACAATCACATACTCACGACAAGATGGCTGACTCGGCGCCAGACTTCTTGCGGTTTACGGGACACCGCTCCTTCACAAGAAGATTAGTTCTCTCGACACTGACAGGCCGTCCCGTCCACATATCAAAAATCCGAAGCTCGTCCCCCACGAATCCGGGTCTGGCGCACCACGAAATCTCCTTCCTGCGATTGCTCGAAGCCATCACCAATGGCAGCTCCATGCAAATCTCATACACGGGTACCACCATCACCTACCACCCCGGACTCATAACCGGCACGATCGCCGGACAGGGCGCCTCGGAAGGCGACATTATCGAACACAGCCTGCCGCCGACCGTCACCCGCGGCATCACCTACTTCCTCCTCCCGCTCTGCCTCCTCGCACCCTTCTCCAAGGCGCACATGAACGTGCGCTTCTCGGGTGCCGGCGTCATCACCTCCGCCACCGAGACGGGCGACGTGTCCGTGGACACCTTCCGAACCGCCATCCTGCCCCTCTTCGGTCTCTTCGGCATCCCGCCCGCGCGCATCGAGCTGCGGGTGCTGCAGAGGTCCTGCGCCGGCCCTGGCGGCAAGGGCGGCGGTGGCGTCGTCGAGCTGCGCTTCGCGAGCCAGGTCCGCCTCCCGAAGACGCTGCACCTGAACCGGAACCCCGGCCGGGTCAAGAGGATCCGCGGCGTCGCCTACAGCACTGGTGTGTCGGCCTCGAACAACGGTCGCATGATCCACTCGGCGCGAGAGGTGCTGAACCCCCTGGTCAGCGATATACACATCGCGGCGCAGTACGACCAGGCGCCGCTGGTGCCGACCGGCGACAAGTCCGGCAGCAAGCGTCGGCTGGGCATCGGCTATGGTCTGAGCCTGGTGGCCGAGTCCAACTCGGTGGGCGTGATTTACTCCGCCGATGTCGTGGTGCCGCCTTCTGGTGGTCAGGTACCCGAGGAGATTGGCAAGCAGTGCGCATACCAATTGCTCGAGACCATCTCTCAAGGTGGCTGCGTAGCGCAGAGCACAGCAAGCAGTATGATGATACTCATGGCCATGGGCTCTGAGGATGTCGGCCGTATACGAATTGGTAGAAGGGTGCTTGGAACAGAAGATATGGTCACATTGGCAAGAGATCTGAAGACGTTTGGCGCCAGCAGCTGGGGTCTTCGTGATGTGACAGAGGATGAGTCGGACGACATCATTGTATCCGTAAAGGGCAGTGGGGTAGGCAACGTTGGCCGGAAGATAGCATAAATATTAGACGTCATCTTGTATCCAAAATTCAATTAGCGTTTGTTTCATTGTATTATCCCTGGTGCCCAAATCCAAAAGAAGAAGAAAAGATCGCTCGTTTTATACATGCTCTATAAAGTTACAGGGGTGCTAGTTGACTCAGATACTGGTTGTCGCTGACTATTCGCTCGAAGCGCCGCCAAGGTTGCATTGAAGCTCATGCTCGTCAGTGAAGGTAAAACTGTTCTGTCCGCGGCTATGGCCGTGTCACGCAATCTGGGAAGCGCACGATAAGACTGAAGGACATGGTAAGGTCCCAGCACACCGTTGCCAGAGTCCATGACGTTGGATAAGTGTGTTGTGCTGTCGGTATCATCAGCTCTGTTGCTGTTGCTGGGGCCAGCCTCCTCGGTCGCGCTGTCAGCACCTTGATCCAGGAGCCTCATCTCGACGTCGACCGCCTCGTCTCCGGCTTCCTCATCCAGCATGGCGGAAACGCCCCGCTCCTCCTCATCCAACTCTCGCAGGGTGCGGCCGGCGGCGGCTTGCTGGGCGAGGTCGGCGGCTAGGGGACGGAATGTCTTGAGAGTGACGCGCATTTGTTCTCGTTCGGCATGTATCGTCAACATGACGCACTGCAAAACCAATATCAAGATATCTGCCAGCACGTAGTATGCTCTCGACGTGGATGGCTTCTGTCCGATGAAGTCAATCACGAGACCACCGTGTTGATACCCACGTTGGTCGTCTCGTCCGACCGGGAGCGAGGTGAAGAGATGCAAAAGTATGCATATGATATTGGGCGTCATGACGAAGACGAGCTGCACGCGGGATGCAGGCATTACAACTGGGAACGCTTCATCTTTGGGACTGAGGTGGAAGTGTTGGCCAAAAGCTCGCAGGAGGAATCGGAACATGGAGCATCTGGAAAGACTTTTGTTAACTTGGTATGGCCATTGGTGAGTAGCGTAGAGATGTACATACTCCATGTAGTATAGGGCACTCAACTCGGCGAAGACGACGAGATCCAGCGTCTTGAGGAGGTGGGTGAGGAAGGCTAGCTTCTTCTTGAGCCCAGGGCAGTGCTTCTTCATGTCCTTCTTCGAATGCGGCCGTCTCTGCTGCGGTGCGGATTGCGCGCGGGGCTCAGATTGTTGCGCAGGCTCGGCGTCAGTTTGCGATTGCGCCAAAGCCGAGGTGCCGACGTCGTCATCGTCCCAGAGCTCATCTTGCGCCGAGGAGCTGAGCGACGCATCATCGTTCATAGTCGCGAGTATTCATTGGGCAGGGATGCGAGCGCGTTCTGTATTTGGAGGCGAAAGCAAAGTCGGTAGATAGGGTAAGCTTCTTCTATAGAAAGCTGGCGATGGTAGATGGGAGTCGTTGGTGTTGGGAGTTGCGGCTATAGCCAGCATGGCGGTAGAAGCTCGAGCTTCGGTTTATTACAGAAGCAAGTCAGTGGTGTCAGTGGTGGGAAGTGAGCCACAGCTGCGTGCAGCAGTGCTGTTGGACGCCGATTTAGATGGGACTCGGCAGATGACGTGAACGGATAATAGAGCGCACTAAAGCGGAGAATAACAGGAGGGAAAAATTCAGAGAAATCGATTCATGGCATGAAAATATTGACGAAAATGAAATATTTTGTACTGCTTTCATGTTTCTGGCAGATGCGATCTGAGTTGTCTGCAACATGTGCTTGAATGTTTTAGTTACATACTGTAGGTGACAGAGCCGCCCTGGATCAACATTAATTCCGGCCGCTTCATCGCGCCGCTGAGCCCCGCCATTTGTTTGGTGGGAGTAGGAGGTGGGCTGGAGGGACATGGTGGCATGCGTTTTGGTTAGCCCACCATTTTGGCAGGGTGACTCAGAACATTTTCTACCAGCCGGCCGAACATCACCACCACTCCCAGCAATCAGCCTTATAACGAGTGCACCGACATACACAATACCCTGCACGACGGCTCGAGACAGCATGGCGACCTCCGGGGACCTCGCCACGCAGATCCTGCTGGCACTGTCTACGCAAAGCCCGATTTTGACCGCCGAAGCCTTCCCCGCGCTAGCATCGCAGGATGTCAAGGCCGCGCTCGACAGGCTTGGCTCTCGCTCCATGATCACCTACGAGACCATTGAGCGTGAGGAGGCTATCCTCGAGCCCGAGGCCGAGCAGATTGCCGAGCATGGCAGCCACGAAGCCCGCGTCTTCGAGGCCCTGCGTAAGGCCATGGACGGCCTGTCTGTCCAGGAACTCGAGGCCGCCATTGGCGACAAGAACGTCACCAAGCTGGGCCAGGGTAAGGCCTTTAGGGAAAAGTGGATTGCAAAGAACAAGGACGGCAAGCTCATTGCTACTGTACGTCGTCTTTTCCCAGCATGCATTTGACCATGAATTCAGACTCACGGAACCCCCCCACCTCAGGCCGACTCGATCCAAGACGTTACCCAAGCACAGCTCCAAAAGATCAAGGAGACCCGAACCGGCGATGCCAAAACTCTCACCGACCTCAAGAAGCGCAAACTCATCAAGATGCAGAAGATCATCAGCTTCAAGGTCGAAAAGGGCCCCAAATTCGCCCTCGAGATCCAAAAGGAGGAGACCGACCTGACATCGGAAATGATTACCTCAGGCGCCTGGAAGACGGCCAACTTCAAGCCCTACAACTTCAAGGCCCTCGGGGCTGACCAAAACGCCGGCGCTCTGCACCCCCTCAACAAGGTCCGTCAAGAGTTCCGTCAAATTTTCTTCGAGATGGGCTTCGAGGAGATGCCTGCGAACAAGTTTGTTGAGACGGGCTTCTGGAACTTCGACGCCCTTTTCGTGCCCCAGCAGCACCCCGCCCGCGACCTGCAAGACACCTTCTACATCTCGGACCCCAAGGTTGCCGACCGGCCCCGGCCGCAGGAGCCCGGCCAGGACACCGAGGCCTACTGGAACAACGTCCGCGAGGTGCACCAGGACGGCAAGTACGGCTCCATCGGGTACCGGTACCCCTGGGCCGCCGAGGAGTCGCTCCGCCTCGTCCTGCGCACGCACACCACGTCCATTTCGGCCGCGCTCCTGCACAAGCTCGCCTCGCAGCGCGGGCCTGACGGCCGCCCGCCGCCCGCGCGCTACTTCTCTATCGACCGCGTCTTCCGCAACGAGACGGTCGACGCAACCCACCTCGCCGAGTTCCACCAGGTCGAGGGCGTCATCGCCGACTACGGCCTGACCCTCGGCGGCCTCATGGAGTTCATGGAGGTCTTCTTCGGCAAGATGGGCATCACCGACCTCAAGTTCAAGCCCGCCTACAACCCCTACACCGAGCCCAGCATGGAGATCTTCAGCTACCACAAGGGCCTCGGCAAGCTCGTCGAGATTGGCAACTCGGGCATGTTCCGCCCGGAGATGCTCGAGGCCATGGGCCTGCCCAAGGACATGCGCGTCTTCGGCTGGGGTCTCAGCCTCGAGCGCCCGACCATGATCAAGTACAAGATCTCCAACATTCGTGAACTGCTCGGCCACAAGGTCGACCTCAACTTCATCGAGCGAAACCCGGCCGTCAGACTAGACAAGGAGTAGAGGTGGCGAAGGCAGTCGTGGAAAAAAGACAAGAGAAAAGAAAGGGACCCCGGGTTACGAATAATAAATACCAAAAAAAATCTGGAAATGCAAAATAATCTTCTGAAGAGATCATGACTAGAAATAACATGAGACAAAGAGTATAGATATCACCAAGGAAGAGCCTAAATCTAAGAAAGTTTAAGCATAAGACGATTGAGAGATGTCATTTGCAGTGTATCTATCTAGTTGCAGCTTTATCCAAGCCCGATGCAATGCAACACTTTTTATACCGCCGGAGAATCGAGGAGAAGAAAACACCAGCGCTGATATGATGTATATGATGATGACCTTTGCCCGCCAAAAACGCCAGAAAGAACAGAGAAGACGCGCCAACATTCACGCCTTGACCATGAAGATTTGTTTCAGCGCCGTGGCGTCCATCACCGCCTGCCGCTTCTGTGCAATGTACCGCGACCGCACAAAGTTGCGGTTGCCCAGGGGCGTCGAGGTCCCCGACGTTGCGGCCGGCGTGACCGTTGCGCTGCGGCTGCTACCGCTGGCGTCCGCGTCCGAGTCGGAGTCGTCGCTGCTGCTGGCGCTGTCAGCGGCCTGGACGGCCTTGCGACGCTTCTTTTCCTCCTTCTTCTCACGCCTCTCCCTCTTCCTTTCCTTCTTGGCCTTCTTCTTGGCCGCTCTCTCGTCGCTATCCTTGTCGTCGTCGTCGTCCGAGTCGTCGGATCCGTCCTTTGATCTCGATGACTTTTTCGACTTCTTCTTCCTCTTGTCCTTGTCCTCCTTTCTGCGCTTCTTCTTCTTGTCCTCCTTGGCGTCCTCATCTTCATCCTTGCGGCGTCGCTTCTTATCCTTCTTGTTCGCCGCCTCGCTGTCCTCACGCTCCTCCTGCTCCTGCTCCTCGGCCTTGCGCTTCTTGCTCTTCTTGTCCTTTTTCGACCTCGTCACCTCAGCACCGCCGCCGCTGCTGCTGTCCCCACCACCCTCGGCTTCCGCCGCCACCGCCACCTCCTCCAGCTTGTCGCCGACCAGCAGGCCGCCGCGCACGAAGCGCATCGGGCCCCAGCGCATCTCCACGTAGCGGTGCGTCTTGATGGCCAGGCGCGCGTCCCGGTCCTCCTGCACCGCCGACTCGGACTTGCCGTTGAGGCGGCTCAGCACATCCGAGAAGACGTCCAGGCCCGTCACCTCGTCCTCCTTGGCCCGGTCGAAGCCCAGGCCCTTCATGTCGTCCTTGAGCACCACGCGGATGTACGAGGCGCTCGCCGCGGAGTGCAGGGCCGCGTGCGGGGCATCCTGCGCGCCGAGGAACTGGCCCGGCTGCCAGCCCTGCGCGCGCAGGATCTTTTGGCCAAAGGTGGTGGTGTCGCGGGTCCATTTTGTGTTGTTCGGGTCGTTGGAGATTTTCTTGCGACTGCGCGGTGCCAGCCAAGTTAGAAGTGAACCGACAGAAAGGTGGTAAACAAGACATACCTCTTATTATCCTGAAGCATCCCCATCTTGGCGGGTTATCTGCAATTCAGTTGCAGGGCTTCGGTTGATGGATGGGAATCGCAGAGCATGAGATGTCGCTGGTGGGAAGAAAAAGTCTGGAGGCGTGGGGTCTGTAGTGGCTGGCAGTGGCGTTATCGGACACCATGATTGGGCCGCACCTGCGGCGTCTACTAACTAATCGAACCAGGCACCACTGCACTGAAATACTTGGACATTGTCACATTGAACAGTTGCTGGATTCAACGATAAAATCAAGTAGCAAATTTCATGTCATGTTTGTAGAGACTGGTTAAAAGTACATGGCTCATCGTGTCCTGTCAAATTGAAAACTCGGATCCAAACGATTCGCACTCCCAATAATACACAAAACGCCCCACGAACGACTGATCGATTGCTTTTGGTGGTGCCTCACT
Organism: Cordyceps fumosorosea ARSEF 2679; assembly: GCF_001636725.1. Taxonomy (NCBI): domain Eukaryota; kingdom Fungi; phylum Ascomycota; class Sordariomycetes; order Hypocreales; family Cordycipitaceae; genus Cordyceps; species Cordyceps fumosorosea. Next base: position 327,433 of record NW_017387301.1, read on the forward strand.
CGAATCTCACTCACAGAAGCCCATCCCAACGCCGGGTGCGGTCAAGTATCCTTCAATAGTTCAATTCACCACCACCATTTCCAGAGACCTGGTCAAGATCCTCGTAGCTCTTCAAGCTTCGTCCTTGAACAGCCTCGCGTGGTCCCCCAGCGCCAGCACCTGCGCCGTCGCCCCAGCGAGAACCCCCCATTCGGGGTCGGCCGCCGTCAAAACGGCCGCCACGACGATCATAGGGCCCCGTGCGGTACTGACCCCTGTGGGACATGCCTCCGCGCCGGATAGGCCCACCAGAGCGATCGTTGTCCATTCCGTTCCACCCACTGCCTTGCATGCCTGGGAAGCCGTGGGGGACACCGCCGGCTGGGAAGCCTGGCACCATCATAGGGTTGGACGAGAAGTTTTGCAGGCTAAATCCACGAGGTGTACCCGTTGCAGAGTTGCCATTGGGCTGGGGAAAATGCCCATTTGAGTTTGCGTCAGTGCGAGACGGCGCAATGTGCGATGGGTCGAGAACATATGAGTTGATCAGTTCAAACTCCTGCTTCAGCCCATCGAACCATTCGGTATGCCGCTTCTCGACATGCTTCTTCCAGAAATGCTCTTCTTTGAACAACTTGCTACATTCGGGGACTTTGCATCGCCACTTGTGCTCATCTTCCTGCTTCACGTGCTTCATGAGCTCAGCCTCAACTGCCTCTTCCACTGGTCGCCCACCTAACTTCCGGATATCCGATGATTGCGGTTCAAGGATCTGTTGAACTTTGTCCTCGAATGTCTTGACCCAGTTGTAAGCTCGCATGAATTGCTGCTCGGTCTTGCTGGACGTATTGCGGAATTTCTTCTCGTTCTCTGGGGCATCCATGTCCAGATCCTCGTCGCCTTCGGCTCGCTTCTTCTCGGGGAAAGGGCTGCCGTCAGCACTAGCTTTTGCAACCTCTCTAGCCGAGCTCGAGAGTGTGCTGCGAGGGCGGCGCAAATGGCCACCAGGGCACTTGCGCGTGAGCTCATGAATCGAGTCGCTCTCGAAGACGCAGAAGAAGCAGAAGTTAAAGACGCGTCGCAAGTATTCGATGAGAAGATCAAGCTGCTTCTTCTTGACCAGCATATCCTCATCATCTACCTCGTCTTCGTCTACGGCACCATCATCTTCTTCCTCATCAGCTGCGGCGCCCTCCTCCTCCTCCTCACCATCCATCGCCTCATCCATTGAAACCTCCTTCGTCTTTGTAGCCTTCTTACGTGGTGCAGGAGGAATTGCAGGCTTCAACTGACCCAAACTCCGAAGGCTCTCGACCTTCTCTTCAACTTTGATAATGGCTTGGAAGTCGGAGCCGAAATCTTCCTCGTACTTGTTCACGAGCCTCTGCACCAGCAGGAGATCCTTGTCAATACGCTCAGGTGCAGAGAACAGATCCCAGAGAGCCTTCTTTCTTGGGTTGCTAGGCGGGTTGTGTACACCAACATGGCATACAAAATCGCCTCTTGCCTCATCCTTTACCGTCTTGCCGTTGACAGCTTCCAATGCCTTCTCAGCTGTAGAGGCTGGAGGAGGCGTAGCGGCAGCCTCGCCGTCGTCGCCGTCTTTAGGATCAGCCCGATCGACTGGCATTGCAGACTCAGAAGATGGGTGGAGCATTACCCAACCGATGCGGTGATACCTCTTGCTTGGGTTAGGGTCTGATAGCGACAGCCACCTAAAACCACCTTCCTCCTCTCCAAGGTGCTCCTTGCAGAACTCCTCCAAGTTTTGACGACTAACGTGAGGCGCAATTGTCTTGATGAGTAGCGTTGGCTGAAATTGGTTCTCATCGCGAATATCCGCGCCATTGGTTGGAACAAGATCGCTGACGCCAAGAATCTCATTGGCAGCGGTGGCCTCGCCTTCCTCCTTTTCGATAACGCCGCCTGTGCCGTTGCTCTCGCTTTTGGGAATGCCCTCCAAGGAGAATTCGTCAAAAGTGCCAGATTCCAGGTCCTGTTCCCATTGGCTGTAGGCGCCACGTCTGACCTCATTGAGCTTGGCTCTGAAGGCATCTCGAACCTCGGGTACATATCGTTCTTTAAACCATTGCTCCTTCTTATGCTCACTGACAAAGGTGCGAGCCATCTTGGCCTGCAGTTCTTCCTTGTATGAGTCGTAGGCAGCTTGTATTTGTGTTTTTTCCTTCTCTCGCTCCTCTTGCGATTCGCGAGCACCTCGCGGCCGTTCAGGCTCGCGGCGGCGACCGGTACGGGCGCGCTCTTTGTCATCTTTGACTTTTTCATTCATGCGCCACCATTCGCTGAAAAAAGAGAACCCTACTTGATATGGGAGCTGGCTAGGATTCGGTATAGGGTTGACAAGAGTTCCAGCCGGACTATTGTCCATGTGAGGAACATAACGGTCGATGTTTGAAGGAGGAGATACGCCGCGTCTTCTATCATCTCTGTCGCGGTCATCTCTGCGAGAACGAGGTTCATATCTGTCAACAGGAGAACGAGAGCGACGGCGGTCGCGACGGTCATTGCCTGAATAGAAAGGTCAGCTCGGTGGCCCAGCTTCCACGACAACAAACGGCCTTACCAGGTGATCTATTGCGATAGAACCCATCAGAACGATCGTCTCTACCTCGAGAATCGTCGCGGGCGCGAGGGGCACGTTCCATATTTGGAGAACGACCTGAGTCCCTAGTATCTCTGTAGGACGAGTACGAGTCCATTGTGCAAGCGCAAGTGCTGGCTGCTCCAGAGGTGCGTCGCTATATACAAATACAAAATGACGATAGATGCTGATCAATTTTCGTCTCGATGTCAGGGATCGTTTCGCAGTCGAGGTCGAATCGAATCGTGGAGAGGCCTATCGAATGGCTGGAGCGACATGGTTAGACTTGTAGACATGATGGAAGATTTCCTGGGTAGGCAGCGCGGCCGGAAGACAAAAATAAAAAAGAAGAGAGAAGTGGTAGCAGCGAAAGAGCGCCGCGAAGGATCGCGCGGAGAGGGGAGGATTGTTAGATAAAGTGGGCGCGGGAGTTGGCACCAAAGGCTGAACAGGAAGGCAAGAACGCTCCTAACGAGATGGGAGGATACGGGCCAAGGGCAGGGGATGATTGAAGATGATGGGACGAGCTTATGGGGATAATGAGAAGTGAAAATATGGAAAACGAACTTGTATAATGCGCGCCGCTCGAGCAAGACAGCAATGACGCGGCCTGCGCTGGGAGTGAAGCTGTTTGGAGTTGAGGTGTGTAGGATCTGAGTCGAAGGAGGCTGGCGGCAAACTGTTGAGATTATGGGGAAGCGTGAACAACGGCTAGCACTGTGCCGCGCCCGGTGGAGGCAGGGTATTGTACAGTGCTAAACAAAAAGAGCACTGTATGCATGACCGCGTCTGCAGAGCGCAGCACTTCGAAACCACCATCCCCGCAAACATTCTGCAGCTGCATCTACTCTTGGTTGAATATGGTGCCACAAACGAGAAAAAATGGGTAGTTTTCAATACTATTGACCACATAGTATCCGATTGAGGGTGACAAACGTCGCACCAGCTGAGGTGCGAGCTTACTGTGTGTCACATTTGCGCTGGGATCTTTGGACTGGCAACGTGTCGAGGAGAGCCAGCGCTGGAGAGAACGGAAGACTCCAAAGATTCAATGCTATCTCAGTGAATATAATGCTCATTAGCTATACGTCAGGTTGCGTGTTGACACAGCCCACAATGTCCCGGTCACTTCACTACTGACTATTCAAACTCTAGTCTGCACGCCTCTTTAGACGGTATTCAACGGCTCGCTTGCGCGCGCCGTCACTTTGCGTAAAGAAGGCCGCGCCGCCGTAAGGACCACCGGATGCAGTGTTCCGAAGCCAAACAAAGCAGACGTTACCAGGCCAGCGACCTGTCCCTCACACACCGTGCCGTCCGGCACTTTCACCTTCACCGCAAAGTTCGTGTTCGTCGCGCTGGAAACGCCATCGCCAGGAATGTTTTGAACAACCTTTGCCGGCTTGAACGCCTTTGCATCCGTCCCCGCCGAGGTAGCGTCGACCGTCGCGCTGAGCGGCACAGCCCCATCTTCGCTGATCTAGGTTTCCATGGGTCAGCCGATTTCAGAGCAGCCAAGTTGAAGTTTACTCACCTGGCGGTAGACCAAAGACACAACACCACTTTCGTCTGTAGTGGGAAGACCATGGTCTCAACCCCAGCCCGAGTAATCTCTGACTATAGTCTCGTGGTCGTAAGACGTACGATTGCCACTCGGGCCTAGAGAGTCGGTCGGGAAGGGCTTGGGGATTCGTCGCCCTTCGCTGCGGTGTCTCTGGTAAAGAGGTGGTGTGCATGCTCCTCATAGGCCTCCCGACGCCGCCGGCTGACGGATTAGAGGTCATCTTCCTTGCCGGTCGGTTTCCTTCCGCCAGTATACTTGGGTGCTACACCTAGACCCATGTCTTGACCGATCACTGCATCAGCGTGGCAATCACCACCGCCCTGGGTCCAGCCCAGTGGCCCGTGTTGACCCTTCTCTATTTCTCCATCGCGGATGATGGCAGTGTCCGCTTGGGCACCACACGCATTCACAACGCAGTCGCGAGGAGTACCGTCCAGGACTAAACAGCAGCAAAAGAGGGATTTGCGAGCTCTGCAGCAATTCTGACCGGCTATCAGGCATACCGCAAGCTCCCGGAGCCTTCACACCGTTGGCTCCTCTCGTCATCAAAATTACACCCTACGCGTACGAGGCACTGACAAACAGTGAAGAGAGTAGTAGGGTCTTCATCGTTAATGCCCTCGGATGAAATAAGACTGCGTCAACGGGTAGCTTAAGAAGAAAACAATGCAGATGTTACCCGTCTTGCAGCAGCATTGACTTGGTATATATACCTGGATAATCGAACGCGTAGCCAAGGATGATAGATCGCCCCCGCTCAAGACCGCACCTGGGAAGATGAGACTGGTATCCCGTAGTTTCACATTATAAGTCAACTATATATCTTGTTCGTTGTGGTTGACGCTAACAAATTTGCCGCAAACAATCGCACAAATCGCAGCCCACCCCTCTCCACGCTGATTCACATCAGCGCTGCACTAACGCAACTACAGTGCACTTTGTCATGTCGCAACCTGTCTCGGCATTAAACCCAGGACCGGCAGAGTCATCGGGCCACATGACTATAAGAAGCTCCTGGGCGAATGGGGTCGACACATGTAAGAGGACGTGTTGGTCCGGCTGTGACATATATCTCCAATCCTGTCGGCCTAGCATTGCACGGCGAGCAATCCAGATCTAGAAAATAAAAAAAAAGGTGCAGCCTTTCGATTGAGTGTAATACTTGATTCCACCGCACATATAGATGCTTGCAACGGCCAACCTCCTCGCCTTTCTCTAGGAAAGTGACAGTGGGAACGTCGACTAGGGCGGTGTACCGGGTAGCGACTAGACAAACAGGTCATGTAGTGAAACTGAGTGTTGGAATCCCATACTGCTTGACGTCCGCGTTGTTTCCAATCGCCGACCAGCAAGGTCCGGTGTACCGATACCGCAACCATGCCCCTCCATATCCGAGAAATAATTGTGCAAGGAGTGCAGTTCGTGGCATTTCAAGGGTAAAAAAGAGGCGCTCTCGAAAAAATTCCATCTCGCCGCGGCGGTGAATATCCATGCTTCAGGTTAAAGGTCTCAGCTGCCCAAGACAGCTCACACCAGTACCTAGATGCCTAATGACGACTATAAAAGCCGAATACCAGCGCGCATCTCTTGGAGTTCTCAGAATGGCAGTTCTTTCATATTGTGTAGTCTCTTCATTTTGTGAAAAGTGGCGGGACTGAAGTTGCTCCTTCACTTTGTTGAGCTTGCCTTGTGACAACTCCACGATGTTCATACTTGTATAATCTTCATCTTCGCCAGCTTTTATTCATAATGATTGCTACTTGAGCGATAATTATTTGAAAGGCAAAGCCTTAGAACAGTTTACTGATGTGGCGGTGTTCTGCGACATAGCGGCCTTGGGCTGCTGTGAGATCTGCTGTGATGCGATGCGTGAAGACTAGATCTGGCAAAGCTGCCTAGCTAGGAATCATTGGGCCGAATCAAGTCAAGGGAGGTGCCTTCATAGCCATCGAACGAGCTCGCTTATCAAATGGCAGTTCTAAGTTGAACTGCACGTGAAGGCTGCCTGCAAAAAGTACAGGCAACAAAGGGGCACTTGGGCCTGGTTCCTCAGCCACTCCTGTTACTACCTATTTATTAGGTAGTTACTAATCGTCCGGCCTCCACCAAAGTGGTCACCACCTCCATCAAACTCGTCGTCCCAATCTGTTGCAATCAGGCAAACACACTGCAGCGGTCCAGTGCCAAATACGCCTTCCTCACCTGATTTTTTTTTCTACATCTCTACTCTGTTCCACACGACACACAATCGTCTTGCAGGGACTCGCAAGTGGTCCGCCCCCTTCGCTCCACCAGGGCCGATGCAGCGCCGCCATGCCCTTCGTCGGTGGCAGCGACTCTCCGCCTCCTGCGCGTAACAAGCGGCGATGGCAGGACCACACCAACAACGATGACGACGACGACGACGACGACATCAACGCGCGCGGCGTCTTCTCCATCTACCACGCCAGCGAATCCTGCTGCCCCTTCTCGACGCGGAGAATGGCCGCACCAGTCTCCAAACGCACACGGATCAGCGACGACGACGACCACAGCCATAGCGACCTGATGCCGTCCCACCGCCGCGGTCCTCCGCAGCAGCAGGATCGGGAAAAGACGCAGACATCAGCCCCGGCCAAGGGCGGCGGCGCCGCGGCCCTCGCCCCCTGCCACATCTGCCACCGCCGCCCGACCAAGCGCTCCGATCTCGACTCGTTCGCCCGCTGCGAGGGCTGCGGCGCGCAGACCTGCTTCGTCTGCATTCGCCAGTGCCACGGCGGGCCCCTCGACGTCGACGTGCTGTCCGAGCAGGAGGCCCTGTCGCGTTCCTTCAACATGCAGGACGCCCCCGACGACGACGCGCCAACGATCCGCGATGACGGCCGGCCACTGCCTACCGCGACGAAGACGCGGGAGCAAACGAAGCAGGAGCAGCAGGGCTGGGCGGCCTGCGGGCACCGGTCGGTGGTGTGCAGCCGCTGCTGTGTGGAAAAGGGCCCTGAGGGCGAGGTCGTCTGCCTCGGGTGTCTCTTTGGGGACGAAGCCCCGCAGGATATGACGCTCTGAGGATTCGATTGGCATCGTTTCATAAATCATTACTTACATTGGCTTTTCAGGAGCAATTTTCAATACATTGCATGACGGCGTTTGGGCGGCAAGGGTTGGATGATGTTTATTATTCACGCATCATCATATACGGGCTTAGTTGCGTACGGGACATAATGAGTTTTAATCACATAGCAAACAAATACCCATTTGCATAGGAATAGTATCACGCTTGGGCCATGATGGTCTTGATCTTGGATAAACGCCCTGTCTATTTCCTAGTAATGAGTCCCAAACTACCAAACAATAGACACAATCCCGCGACCACCATCCATGACCAAATTGTAATCGTACATTATGACTGTAGTTCTCATACGCTAGTTTAGTTGTACTGCATGTATGTAGCAGTCGAGTTGAACTTGAGATTACCCTTAATGACCTTGTCGACGGCGCTAAGGAAGTCCTTCTCCGTCGCCACCTTTCGTCGGGCACGAATGGCAAACATGCCAGCTTCAGTGCACACACTGCGAAGCTCGGCACCGGTGGCGTTCGGGCACAAACGCGAGATGAGCTCCCATCGAATGTCTCTCTCGACGGACATGCTCTTGGCGTGGATGCGCAGAATGTTGGCGCGGCCTTCCAGGTCCGGCAGCGAGAACTCAATCTTGCGGTCAATACGGCCAGGACGCATCAGCGCAGGGTCCAGAGTCGAAGGTCTGTTGGTGGCGAACATGACCTTAATGTTGCCTCGCGCGTCAAAACCGTCCAGTTGTGTAATCAGTTCCAGCATGGTTCTTTGGACTTCGTTGTCACCACCAGCGCCGTCGTCGAAACGAGCGCCACCAACCGCATCGATTTCGTCAAAGAAGATGATGCAGGCCTTCTTTGTGCGGGCCATCTCAAACAGCTCTCTGACCATCCGGGCGCCCTCGCCGACATACTTCTGCACCAGCTCACTTCCAATGACACGGATGAACGTGGCATCTGTTCTGTTGGCAACGGCTCTGGCGCAGAGAGTCTTTCCGGTACCGGGAGGACCATATAGCAGAGCTCCCTTGGGAGGGTCGATACCGAGATTGACGAAGCGCTCCGGCGAGAGCAGCGGCATCTCCACAACTTCCCTCAGCTTCTCGACCTGCTCTTTGCATCCACCAACATCGCCGTAGGTAACGTCGGGCTTTTCTTCGACAGTCATCATGGTGACGCTGGCATCAATCTTAGGCGGAAGTGGAAGCATGATCTGATACTTGTTTCTGTCGACACCAACTCGCATACCCTCTTCAATATCGGTGGGACTAACTCGGTCGCCAAGCTGGACGACGAATTTGGCAATCTGCTTGACATTGATGACGTATTTGCTCTTGGACTCGTCGCCCTTTTCGTCGGCGATAATCTTCGTGCATCTAGCAACTTGGAAAGGCTGCTCTTCTTGCATTCGTTGGCGGTCGGCTGCAGTGTCCCAGAGATGTGGTGGTGCCAGGCCAGTATCGGATTCCTAAACTCGTTAGCTTTCAGTCGCAACAGCCTTGGTACGTTGAGGCCCACCTTGACGCCAATCTTCTCATCGACGCTTTGTTGCTTCTCCTTGATCTGTTTCTCGAGCTTCTTGATGGCAGCTCCGTACGGCGCGGCGCCATAGGTCTTGAGGACTTGGATGTCCCTGGTGGCCGGTTAGCATGACGACAGCGAATGCTCGGGAGGGTTGAGCGCGCACTCATCGCTGAGAGGTGTGATCTTCTTTTCTTCTACTTCATCATCGGCGAAGTTCTTCTGGTACTTCTCCCAGTTTTGTCCGGTGGCAGAAGGCTGAAACGGTCAGCGACATGCTCTCCCTGACGAAGCGATGCGTTGCTTACCATGGTGGAACGCGCACGGTAGACGCGCCGCCAGTCTTGTGATATACAGATCGGTGTTGAATATTGAAGTGCAAGCTGCAGTGCGGATTGGTATCAATACTATAGGTGCATCGACGTCACAGGCGCAACTTGGAGTGTTTGGTGATGGATTGGCAGGGAACAGAGGCACAGAAGCATTCCGTAATCTCAGTTGCCTGACAGCTCCAGCGCCTGGACCTGCTTCCCTAAGCGCGCTAGGCCGCTTCGGGATTGCGTGTACGACACAGAGCAGAAGCGCAGAATGGAAGGTGGCGGAAGATGGATAATCCCCACCTCCGAAGCCCAAAATTTCCAGGCGTCCTGCGAATGGCGGAGAGGGTACAAGGTGGGATATTTCGATTGAATGCTGCCTGTCCCACCAGTGGTTCTACGTTCAGTCAACAACCGCGCTCCCAACAGGATCTTTTTTGAGTCTAGGTCTGGGAAATCTCTCGAAAATGTCTGCGCCACAGGTTCAAAGCAGCAGCCAGGGCGGAAATGCCACCTTCAAAGTCAGTTCACGCCCGCCGCAAGCTCCCAGAGCTCCCCCACTAACCAATGCGTAGGATAAGGAAAAGCCCATGGCAGTTCGCTCGTCGAACATTGTCGCCGCCAGAGGTACGAGCGCAACACCAATGCCTACAGGACGACAGTAACTTATGCTGACTGCTGTTCACAGCCGTCGCCGATGCCATCCGCACATCTCTCGGTCCCCGCGGTATGGACAAGATGATCCGCAGCGGAAAGGGGGAGACCATTATCACAAACGACGGCAACACCATGCTCAAGAGCATGTCAGTTATTCACCCCACCGCGAAGATGCTCGTCGAACTCTCCAGCTCTCAGGATGTCGAGGCCGGCGACGGTACTACCTCCGTCGTCGTTATCTGTGGCAGCTTGCTTGGTGCCGCCGACCGCCTCTTGTCCAAGGGCATCCACCCCTCTGTCATTTCCGAGTCTTTCCAGCGCGCCGCCGCCGCCGCTGTCGAGGTCCTCCACGACATGTCACAGCCTATTTCCCTGACCGACACTGCTTCGCTGCTGCAGGCTGCCAACACGTCTCTGTCTTCCAAGATTGTTTCGCAGTACTCCAACCTTCTCGGCCCCATGGCTGTCAATGCTGTTACGAGAACGATCGATCTCAAGACGGCCGAGAATGTCGACCTTAACAACATTCGCATCATTAGGAAAGTCGGGGGCACAATCGAAGACAGCGAACTAATGGACGGCCTTGTTCTTACCCAGCCCGTGTTAAAGAACGCCGGCGGACCTGTCCGAATCGAGAAGGCCAAGATTGGTCTCATTCAGTTCCAGCTGAGCCCTCCCAAACCTGATGTATGCGATACAGTGCTGTCCTGTTAGACTCTTAATACTGACTAATGCGATGCAGATGGAAAACACGATCGAGGTCAACGACTACCGCCAGATGGACAAGATCGTCAAGGAGGAGCGACTGTATCTGCTCAACCTTGCCAAGAAGATCAAGAAGGCCAAGTGCAATGTGCTTCTCATCCAGAAGTCGATCCTCAGAGATGCCGTCAACGACCTGTCACTCCATTTCCTCGCCAAGCTCGGGATCATGGCTATTAAGGACATTGAGCGTGACGAGGTCGAGTTCATCTGCAAGTCGACTGGCTGCAAGCCCGTTGCCGATATTGATTACTTTACCGAGGATAAGCTCGGAACCGCTGATGTGGTTGAGGAGGTTCAGTCTGCAGGAGCGCGCATGGTCAAGTTCACAGGTGCCAAGGCGACGGGCAAGACCGTGTCTGTCGTTGTTCGTGGTGCCAACTCCCTGATCTTGGGTGAGGCTGAGAGAAGCTTACACGACGCGCTTTGCGTCATCCGCTGCCTTGTCAAGAAGAAGGCCCTGATCGCTGGCGGCGGTGCTCCTGAAATTGAGATTGCTGCACAGCTGGCCAAGCAAGCCCGCAGCCTGACCGGCACTGAGGCCATCTGCTGGAAGGCGTTTGCGGACGCCATGGAGGTCATTCCCACGACGCTGGCCGAGAACGCCGGCCTCAACAGCATTAAGGTCGTGACTGACCTAAGACATCGCCACGAGATGGGTGAGAAGAGCGCTGGCGTCAGCATCAAGTCCGGCGGCGTCAACTCCAACATTTCAAAGGAGAATGTTCTGCAGCCGCTGCTGGTTAGCACAAGCGCTATCGAGCTGGCGGCAGAGACGGTGAAGATGATACTGAGAATAGACGACATTGCCCTGACGAGATAGGTGCAGGAGGTGGATGTATGATAATGCCAAAAAAGGTGTTTCTGACGTACATAAAACGATCAGTGGAGTAGGAAATCAAAAGAGACTATAATAGAGAATCTCAATTGAGAGGCAAAGCTGTGCTGCAAAAGGCAGCAGAGAAGTCGCCAGCTGGCAGACGTTTAGCCCACCAACAGTGATTCGTTTGCAACCCGCTTCTACCGTGATTCGAGCGATAGCACCCGAAATTGGCAGTCCCAGATACCCTTTCGTTAGAATCGGAATTCCCAATGGCCAGACGAACTACATCTAGAAGCGCTGCGGATTCGGATGGCACCTCCGCAGCCATCGCGGCACAGCAGCGCATCTTCCAGGTAACTTGTCAGCCCGCCCCCGATCCTGGCCCCTTTCACGCCGCTCACCCACCGCCCCAGCTTAAAAAGGAGCGAGACGAGAAGATCCAGGACGTCGTCGACAAGGTCACGGCCGACCTGGACGGAATCAAGCACCGAGCGGCGCGGGAACGGGAGGAGCACCAACGACGCAGGTAACTCGTTTGCGGGACGACGACCCCGAGTCGCGCCTTTGGCTGACGAGCAGCCAAAAGGAGACAGGAAACGGCCCGGATCCTGTCGGAGATTGCCCGGTCGGTGCAGCGGCGCAGCGCGATTGAGGAGGAGATGACGGCGGTGGTGGCGGGCGTGGGCGCGGCGGCCGCGGCGGTGGAGGACCGCGTGATGGAGGTCTACGAGGGCAAGGAGCGCGAGGTGCAGCAGTTGCTGCGGGACGGCCAAGATTGATCAAGCACGGCAGGCGTGCGCAAGGGTACAGAGCTTTTTTATGTTTCTTGGTGATGTGGTTCTATTGTACAGGTTTCCGTGCCTGGTTTTACTAGCACCGATGCTTCCGTAGTAAAGAAAGAGGAGATTGAGTCCTGTCCAGTCTATCCGTAATTGTATCAAATGTTGTACACAGCGCCGGTAGCAATTTCCGAGGGCTGACGAATGTTCTTTTGCTCTTCTTTCCGTCGTCGTCGATCGTCTTGTCCGCACAAGCGAGGGAGCCTCGTCCACGGCTTGATCGTCTCGCAATTCGGTCGCTTTTATTTTCTGTTGTCGCCTCTCCCGTCCATCGCGCGCTTATACCTTGTATCCGAAGCCGAGCATGCACGTCTTGTACTGCTGCACGAGCGACTGGCAGTCGGCCTGGGGGTCCTTGGCCGTGGAGAAGAGCATGCACTCGTCGCGCTTGGCCTTTTCGTCCTTGCACACGCAGCAGGGCTATACGTCGAGCGAGAATGCGTTAGCTGGCGCCACGTTCCAGACAAAAGGAAAAGGCACCGATGAGATGCGCGTACCTTGGGGCGCGAGGCGCTGTCGCTGGAGGTTGAAGCAGCCGGAGCGGCGGAAGCTGGGGAAGAGGTCAGCGCGATTGGCTCTGGTTGGAAGTGCGAATCGTTGCGACCTACGGATGGGACAGGTCTGGGCGTCCATTGTGTCTATTTGCGAAGTGGAATTGCAGATGTCGTGATGCAAAGTGAGGAACGACAAAGGACTGGCAGAGGGTCGATGGTGGTGACGACAGATTTGTCCGGGTTCGATTTCTAAGCTTTGCGCAGCCAATCAGCGCCATGTCCGATGTTGAACTAATAACAGCCAGCTTCCCTGTGGCTGGGCGCAGGTGGAAATCAACTTCAGGGCCTCAATCTGCGGTGCTTTCCTGTAAAGAAAAAATAAAAAATACTCAAAAAAAAAGAAACCTTCAATCTTTATTTTGCCAGTTTTCTTTTTCTTTTTTCTTCTTTTTTTTTATCAACTAATCCTCGGATGATGTCCTCATGGAAAGTAATAACCCCCCCCCTTGCTAATAGGGGCCTTCTTGGATCCAAACACCGCCGTCTCCAGACTCAACCGTCAACGCCAACCTTGATCACAGAATAATGCAGAGCACAAAAGGACCACCTTGTGCATTACAGGTCTGAATTAGTATATACGTAATCATTAAGCTAAAACGCAAGTCAACATCGTCTTCAGATATACCCCCCGAGCCTCAGCATCCGCTCCTGCGTGGCTTCGCTGCGCTTCCTCGTCTTGTTAAAGCGGCCGGCCATGCTGCCCATCAGCGTCTCGTTGCTAAACACCGACGACAGCGCGTCGATCAGTGACGAGCCGTCGTTGGTGCCCTGGCCCAAGTTGACCTGCGGCGCGATCAGCCCGCCGACCACGTCCGCCGCCACCGTCGCTATCGACGCGTGGATGACCAGGCTGCGGTGGTTCAGCACGCGCTCCACGTACTCTCCGCGCTCGCCGTTGATGCGGCACTCCCGCCCCGTCACCGTCACCTCGATCATGCCGTCCGCCAGCGGCGCCGCCTGGCTCGCGAGGATCGCGCCCAGGTTCGCCAGGATCGCCTTGATGTCGATGACGCCCGTCAGCGCCTGCGCGTTGTTCCCCGGCCGCAGCACCGTGTCGCGGATCGTGATGTGGCCAATGTTGACCGCGCCGGCCGCCGCGAACACGTCCAGCGTGTAGTCGCCAATCCCAAAGGCGATGGGCGACTTGTTGGGGATCATCAGCATGCCCCGGAGGTTGGTGCCATCGGCCTCGGGCGGCAGCACCAGCTGCGCGTGCGTCAGCCGGATGCCCTGGTGCAGGTTCAGGCCCTTGAAGGTGATGGTCTTGTCGAGGACGGGCCGCGAGGCGAGCGCGCCGAGCTTGACGGTCGTGTCGTCGGCGCGCACGTCCAGGTTGACCTCCTCCTGGTCGACGAAGCGGCCGAACCACTTGACGAACTCGTCGCCGTCGGTGACGGTCTGCATCTGGTCGAGCACGTGGATCTGCGTGTTGCCGTTGATGTTGACCTGCGGCATCTTCATGGACAGCCAGGGCGTGAAGGTGGGCGCGTCCCGGTTGTACAGCTGCAGCTTGAACGGCTGCAGCGAGGCGGGCAGCGGTGACCTGAAGGATGAGTTGAGGTTGATGAGCATCGAGGTGGGCGTCTGGAACAAAAAGTCGCCGCCGAGGACCGGCAGGGGCTGCTGGTTGACGATGAGCTGCACGATGGCAGGTAGGATGACTTTGAAGCTGCCAAGCTTGTCAGCAAAGGTTTGTTTCCTCGTCAAGTCTCCCCCTGGTTGGCTTACAAAATCGGTAACAAGACGGCGAGGAAGATGAGCAGGCCGAGCAGCCACCATTTCCAATTGTCCTTGAAGCTCTTGATTGAGTATGTTCTCGCATTCTTTACCGTTTGGGTTATGCTCTTTTGCGACGACTTGGTTGGCTGCTTGGTGATGTGGTCGTTGGAGGTGGCTTCCGAGCCGCGCCGGCTGTGGCTGGCGCCATCGCCGAGTCCCCCGGAAGCAACCGGCTCGGTCGGTGTTGTTGGTGTCGGTGCAGCCATTACGATGAAAATGCCATAAAAGCCAAGTATTTCACTGGCAGGTTCTTCAAAAATGCGTTGCTATTCTACATAGTATATAGCATACTGAGACAGGAAATGAGGCTATTTCCTCGGCCCGAGGGGCCCTGTCGCTGTTGTTATCGGGCAGGTAGAACACTCCGCGAATATGGGGGCACCCTGAGCTGAGTCCTTCTAGCGAGACCCGGCCTCGAATTCGTTATGTTCGCTTGTTATTGTCCGTTCTCCGCAAGATCCGCAGGGACGTGCTATCATGTTCATTAAAGTTTGTGGGTAAGGGCATCAGGCAACGCATCAAGGGCCTCGTGATAGCACGTGGAACAGCCAATGGTACTCTCACATCGCATCCATGGGGTTTCTCCGTCCATGGAGTTTCTCCGTCGATGGGGCTTCTCCGCCCTGACATGGAAAATCTTTATCCTAGAGATTTATGATTTGTCTCGCAACTAATAGTAGAAGGGCATGCAGCAGGTGCATACGACAGGCGACTCAGCTTGCTCGCGGCGTTACCTTGCAGGGTGTCTCCCGGCCCAAGTAGGCCAATCGCAAGATTTGAAGTCTCTCGAGATCACTCCTCATTTTTCTTGTCTCGGATTTCGGACTTTGGGTTAAAGTAGACTGCGAAAGCCCTCAAGCCCGCAGTCCCAATCGTGTCGACCAACAGCGTTAGTCCGATGCCGCCGCGGCGGACTATAGCGTAATCGCACCCGTGGTAAGGCTGCGCCAACGAGCGCCAGTACAGTAGATAAGCAATACATTAGCATAGCAGTTTCTCAGTATTCCAAGATGCGTGTAAATGGTTCAACGATTGAGAAAATGGGTCTACATGCGGCCAAGACTCAGACGTCTGGGCCACTGCAGACAAAGTTCGGCTAACACGCTGAGCCGGTGCTGCCAGCCGATATTTCCAGGCGCATGTACAACCAGTCAGCTCGTTGATACTATTTTTTACCCTCCGAGCACGCCTTTGAGTCCTCGTTTTCGCTAACAATGGGCCTACTTCAGAATCGTGCCTGACCTCAGCAGCTTTGCTTCTGATTTGGGAATGTGCCAAGGAGTAGGAGATTGCGAAGTAAGGACCAATCGACACAAAGCCCATTTGCGCTGGATAAGTTCTTTATTCAGCCTGGCAAACTCACCATTGACAAACAATCATATTTATAAAAACTCGGTCACACGAAGCTGCACAGGATAGCAATCATCAAAGACGGGTATGGGTCACGGGGTCTAGGCGGCTCTGCGCCCAGGCCCCGGGTAAGCTCGTAGCGGGAACGGAGGTCGGCGCAGCCCTGCGGCCGCCGTAGTACCCGTTCTGGTCTCCAGAGCCGAGAAGCGAAAAACTACAACGCAATAAGTGATGCGGAGAATTAAAAACGTGCGCCGGCAAATCCGCCAGTTCGCGTCCTGGAGGGGACACGGAGGAACTTGATGACTTTGATCACCGGTCGGCGCAAGTCCCGGATAGCCCTGATCATCCCCGCTGGCAAGGACCACGTCGTTTTCGGTACAAACAGTGCTTGCTGGGGCTTTCATGGAGACCTTGTTCTCGTCACCATCCGCTTGGCTGTGTGTTCTCATTTATCGTCGATGGTAACTATGTAGTTACGGAGTACATGATAAAATGGTAGAGATAGGGAGAAGTGGTCTGAACCCCATTGTCTGATGGGACTGGTTGAAGCATGCTTTTGGCCCCATGTCAGAATATAAAGTGTGGCGAATCTGCGCAAGCCACGAAAACATGAAGAGGTGCTGGATGGTCATTAAAACATCTGATGATGAGAGCAACGTAATTTCTGGTGCTGTGTGTTTTGGGATGAATAATTATTAGGAGTGTTTAATTACCAATGCTGAACCAGGGTTCTCCAACGGTCAGTAGTAGATCTACAAGCAGCAACGTCGAAGAATTTCAGCGCTTTTTTTTGTGTCCATGAAGCCCTTTTGTTTCCTTTTCTTAACCTGTGCTTTGAACCGTAAAAACGCAAGCCTACCGCAGGAATCACGCGGCAAAAAGCAGTGCAAGGTCGGTGCTAAAACGACTCAAGAACTCATCTTATCTTTTATGATTATCGTCGGAATAGAACGGTGCCGGAGCTTGCACTTGAGACGGCGCAAGTTCATGCCCAGCATGAAAAGCGACGAGTCGGGCTGGAGTGCTGGCACCGGACGAGTTTCGATATAACGGGGACTGGTTCTTGAGAATCTCCGGTGAGAATCTACGGAGCAATCAATTTGGAATGTAGTAGTGGGAACACGCCGGGTTTTTCATGAACTTCCCGGTCGTTGTGTTTCGAGCATGTCGTGACTCTTGCAAGGCCCATCGGCCGTTTCAAACACATCCATGTTCTCACGCAACAAGTTTGCGCTGAAACTGTGTTCGTTCGCATAGTCTTTACTTTTGATGCGTGTCATACCGAGACGAGCCATTCATCCATCATCAGTGTAGGAAATGCCGCAGCATGCAAGTGATGCAGGCACAGCTAGGCTTGGCAGCGACCACCGATCGCTATTCCCCAAATGATAGCAAATTTTCTTCAGAAATTAATAAGAGGCTTGGAGGATTCCCGGCTGAGCAAGCCCTGAAACGCCGCCGTGGAGATGGGATTGGCCAAGGCGGCGTGGGATTCCTTAGCCGCGTTGAGCCTCTATGGGCAGCAAAGGCGACGCCGATCTTCTCGTAAAGGTGGACGTTGTTGTAGCTTCTCACGGCCATCGACGAACCCGCGCGCGCCGCCGGTTCATCAATGCGAAAAATAAAAATAAAAACCCGGCCAAGACCGACGTCATGTACAAGATTGGGATCATCGCTGGGCATCTTTGATAGCTGGCCCTGGAGGAGAACTTTTGCATCCCCGGCGGCGTGGCGCAAGATTTGGCCCGCCTAGATTTACGTACAGTGTTCTTGTCATGAACTTGCTCACTAGCATGACTTGCGCAGATGCAGTGTTAGGTATAAACTGGAACTGGCGCGGTTGTATGGGTATATACGGGTATCAAGGGTGGGATGTACATCTTGAGGGTGTCGTCGGCTGTGAGCATTCCCTTCCACCTGCAGTTGGGGCCGGAATCATTCTAATACGGAACAGCAGCACCAACTTAAATTCCCCTACCGCGCGTTTCCACCACATCGGAACTGGCCGTCGAACAATGAACAAGGGTGGCGTCGGATTTAGAGTTTTCTTGTGACATCCAACAGCTCATGTATGTATGTACTCTTACGCATTGACTGACTGGCACTCAGTTACAGAAGAGGCATTATTTTTTCTCAATAGTGTCAAAGTTTCTGTACCGTCGTCCGATGAAAAGTTTCAACATCAGACGGACCCTAGGTTTTCCAACTGTGACGCTAGTCTCAGGACTGCCCATTACATGTGTCTTGGGCATCGGCCGGATGAAGTGAAAGTATCTACAGATGATTCGTATAACAGCATGGCTAGTCATGGTCTCTGTTTATCCGGATTCTTGCTCGCCACAATGCGACGGCTCGAAGCCAAAAAAAAAAAAAAAAAAAAACTTCGCAACTAGACACGACGATAAGAAATTTGTTAGTAAACTGCTGGTCACTTGGTCTTGCACTGACGGTGTCTGTAGCAAGTATGAGTATCCTTACTCTCTCTCGCCTTGCTCACTTGAAAGCAATATCAGGTGGCGCCAACGTGGCGTTCCCGGCTGGGGACTGGATTGGGGGACCGGGGGCGCAAGGAGATTCAGGTGAGTGAGACAAGGGAAGCAAGGATGGTTCTTAGTATCTACTAGGGACCAGAACTAGTAGCCCTGGTAAACAGCGAGGCTGCCAACTGCGTCATGCTAGCGAGTAGCCAGTACGCCGGGCCCGGGGCACCCTTGCATCAACAAGCCATGATGGTTGCTTTGCTGGCTGGCTGGCTGGCTGGCTGGCTGGCTGGCTGGCTGTGCTGGCTGAGCTGAGCTGCAGCCAAAGAGTCAGTTGAGTACATGAAGGATGTCAGACTTTCTTTCTCTCTTCTCCTCTGGCGCTGGCTGAAGGGCTGATTAGTAGAGCTGGCTAGAGTTTGCTAAGCTTTCTTCGGGCTAGACTATTAATAACTTCCCGGTTCGTATTCCCAGCCTTGGCTAGCTTGGATCGCGCTGGGAACCCTTCTTCGCTAATCCTTGTGGTCACAAAGAGTTGGAGGGCATCGGGTAAGCAGGGGTGGTGGTGGTGGTGGTGGTGGTGTGGGTGACATTGAGGCGGCATCATTTTGCCGTGCGAATGAAGCGGCTCGTTCAGAAGGCGGTTTGCTCTGCTCTCAGGCCTCTTTTCTGCTAATGAAATGCGGAGGAAGAGAGGTTCGCCAAGTCGCCAAGTCTGCTCTGTTCGGGATATGGCCTGACATGGCCTGACCTGACTGCCTCTTCCCTGCTGCGTCAGAGACATGCATTGGCCGGCATTGGGCCGGCCCTCTTGGTGAAGCAGTAGCAGAGACAAAGCATACATGGAGACAGGCAGAGACAGGTAGAGACAGGCAATCAGAGACAGGCAGAGATCAGCGCGACCGACTTTCCGCTCTTCCGTTGTTTTTGCTTGCTTGCTTTTCGTCGTCCTTGTACCCCTGGCGATGGCCAAGGTAGGCACTAACTAATAACTGATAACTAACTGGGGATGCTGCATGAGTAGTCAGTGTAGCAGTAGCCTAGCTGAGACCATGGTTGCATTGTTGCACTTCCTATTCGCCAAAAAGGAAAGATGAAAACAAAAAGAAAAATTACGCCCGTCTTTTGTGCTCCCGGCCGCGGTGCCACGACGCCCTCGCGGTAGGACCCTGTCTAATTATCCGCACTGCCTCTACGAATGCAGGTATGTATGTATGCATGTATGTTGTATGTATGTATGTATGTTGTATGTATGTTGTATGTATGTATGTACGTTGTATGTATGTATGTACGTTGTATACATGTACATACAATGTATGTATGGCCATCAGTGGACTGGCCCACCAAATCGCTCGTGTGCTGCACCCCATCCTGCCATCCTTCCCATCGCCGGGCTTGCTTCTTCCCTTATTAGTTGATGAATCGTCGTCGTTTGGACAAGGTAGGCATTGATTATCCTCGCCGGGCTAGCTGGAGCCAAGACCAGAATCTCGGTGTGGTAGGGTCGCCGGTGCCGCAGGTTCCGGAATGACCAACCCCGACTCACCAACTAACTACTGCCTACGGAGTACTCAGTCCGTAGTCCCTCACTATCCATGCAGCTTTGGCCCCTTTGTCCAGTTTTCATTTCAGCTTCTTCATTTAGCGCGCTACGTTAGACGTCAACCAGCTGTCAAGTCAGTCAAGAGGGGCGATGTATCGATCAGATGAAAGCTGTCTAGTCTGTTATCCGGCAGTCTGTGGGAAGTGAGACAACAAGTCACCATCACGCGATCCTTCTTCAGGCCCGTTCAACCCAATGGCCCAATTGTGATCCATCTTGTATCGAAAAAAAAAAAACTATAAAAGAAATGAAAATGGAAATAAAACAAAAAAAAAAAAAAAAGCCAGCCTCATGCAGCCCAGGTCCTGGGGGCGACACAAGACGCCGCTTCCCGGCTGCGCATGACTTTCAGCCCGCCCAATGCCGCACAAGCAACGGCCTTATTTGATTTCCTCTTTCACCGGAGAAGCAAACGTCCAATTAGTCCACTATTAAAAATAAAATGAAAAGAGGTGACGCTACATCATCCCCATGCTGTCATCATTGTATGCATGTACCTGCCCTGTGCTGCTAGACCCGGAGACCAAGTCCTTAGTCCACGACGGCACATGGCTGCTGGTTATTAAACAGAGTACCATCCCCCCGGATCCCGGCTTATAGTAGGAGGACCGTCAGTGCTACCAATCTTTTTTCTATTTTTTTTTGTTCTGCTTTATTCAGCCTCCAACCAGCGGAGTCGTCCATTCGTTTTCTTTTTGCTTCCAAGCATGAAGGCAGTCAACATGTTATACCCGTGGCTCCTCTCCGGGCTGAGCGCCGGCCTCGTCCCCGGAGCGGCCGCCAACCCGCTCCTCCTCCCCCGCGCGCTCCCGGCGATCAAGGAGCACTTTGGCGAGAACCCCAACGCCAACCAGCTCTTCGCCGCGCCGCCCACCAACGGCCGCGTCATCGACCGCGCCGGCTGGACCGTCACCTGCGACTCCGAGAACGCTGGCAACGAGTGCGCCAAGGCCATCGACGGCGACAACGGCACCTTCTGGCACACCCAGTGGACCGGCGCCAACCCGCCGCCGCCGCACACCATCACCCTCGACATGGGATCGACGCACAACGTCAACGGCATCTCCGTGCTGCCGCGCCAGGACGGCAACCAGCACGGCTGGATCGCCCGCCACGAGGTCGCCGTCAGCCCGGACGGGAACAACTGGGAGGTCATGGCGGTGGGCAACTGGCCGCTGGACGGGCTGACCAAGTACGCCAACTTTGAGACGCGCAAGGTGCGGTACGCGCGCGTCAAGGCGCTCACGGAGATTGGGGGCAACCCGTGGACGAGCGTCGCGGAGCTGGGTGTGTTTGATGCCGGC
This sequence comes from Cordyceps fumosorosea ARSEF 2679, assembly GCF_001636725.1. Classification (NCBI taxonomy): domain Eukaryota; kingdom Fungi; phylum Ascomycota; class Sordariomycetes; order Hypocreales; family Cordycipitaceae; genus Cordyceps; species Cordyceps fumosorosea. The sequence continues at coordinate 348,621 of NW_017387301.1, forward strand.
GCGGAGCCGACGGCGTACGTGGCGGGCAAGGGAAGATGGGGCCCGACGATCAACTTCCCCACGGTGCCCGTCGCCGGCATGGTCGACCCGCTGTCCGGCAAGGTGATCATCTGGTCCGCCTACGCGTACAACAACTACCTCGGGTCCAGCTTCGACCGCGTCTTCACCTCCTCCTGGGACCCGGCCACCAACGACGTCGAGCCCAAGATCGTCGACGACACCGACCACGACATGTTCTGCCCCGGCATCTCCATGGACGGCAAGGGCCGGGTGGTGGTCACCGGCGGCAACTCCAAGTACAAGACGACCCTCTACGACTTTCCCTCCCAGAAATGGATCGCCGGCCCGGACATGAAGGTGCCCCGCGGGTACCAGTCGTCGGCGACGTGCTCCGACGGCCGCGTGTTTACGATTGGCGGCTCCTGGAGCGGCGGCGAGGTGGAACCCAAGGACGGCGAGATTTACGACCCGCGGAGCAACGCGTGGACGGCGCTTCCCGGCGCCAAGGTGGCCAACCTGCTGACCCGGGACGCGCAGGGCGTGTACCGCTCGGACAACCACGCCTGGCTGTTCGGCTGGCGCAACGGCTCCGTCTTCCAGGCCGGCCCGAGCACGGCGATGAACTGGTACACCACCGGGTCCGGGGGGGGCGGGGTGCAGCCGGCGGGCAAGCGGACGTCGAACCGCGGGGACGACCCGGACTCCATGTGCGGCATCGCCGTCATGTACGACGCCACGCAGGGCGCCATCCTGACCGCCGGCGGCTCGCCCTCGTACCAGAACAGCCCCGCGCACGCCTCCGCGCACCTCATCACCCTCGGCAACGTCGGCGCCGAGCCGGCCGTCCGCTTCGCCAGCAACGGCATGTGGTCCCCGCGCGCCTTCGCGACCGCCACCGTGCTCCCCGACGGGCGCACCTTCATCACCGGCGGGCAGGCCTACGCGGTGCCGTTCGAGGACACCACCCCGCAGCTGACGCCGGAGATGTACGACCCGGCCCGGGACACCTTTTACCAGCAGGCGGCGAACTCGATCCCGCGCAACTACCACAGCGTCTCGCTGCTGCTCCCGGACGGGCGCGTGCTGAGCGCGGGCGGCGGGCTGTGCGGCGACTGCACGACGAACCACTTTGACGGGCAAGTCTTCACACCCGGTTATCTGCTGAACGATGACGGGTCGGAGGCGACGAGGCCGGTGATCAGCTCGGCGAGCGCCAACGGCGGGCGGCTGACGATTGTGACGGGCGGCGCGATCGCGTCGGCGGCGCTGATGCGCGTGGGCACGTCGACGCACACGGTGAACACGGATCAGAGGCGGGGGCCGCTGACGTTGAACAAGAGGTCCAACACGCTGTACTCGGCGAACCTGCCGACGGACCCGGGCGTGCTGCTGCCGGGGTACTGGATGCTGTTTGTGATGAACAGCAAGGGCGTGCCGAGCGTATCCAAGATTATCAACCTTTCGCTATGAGAAGCTTGTCTACTTCCAAAGGAGGACTTTTTTTTTCTTTTCTTTTTCTTTTAATTGGGTTGGCTAAAATACATGACGACGGGGGCGCACATGTCCCTGGCCTTCAGTTGACGTACATACTTGTTGTACATACTTGACGACGACACGCCTAGTTCATGGCCGGAGTAATTTCACATATACTATATAGAATCAATATTTGGTGGAAAACAGCTTCCAATTTTCTCAATTATAGTGTTACATCCCGCTAGGGATAAGGGATCATGGCTGAGCGGCTGGCTGGGGGGGTATTCTCAGCCGTAACGGCCACCATCTAACAAAGGTCTTATTCCAATTCCAATCTGCGACAGCCTCCATCTGAGCCGTCTAGGCCGGCTGGTCGTATCCAACCTGTGACGAAAGCCTCCGCCTGAACAAAACCTTAATGGCCACAATGACCATGTCTCTCCAGTGCATCCTCTTTCCTTCCTTTCTTGTCAGATCCGTCCCTTCCCAACCATGTCCGTGTCCGACAGGCTCCTCCTCACCACCCCGGCCGCCTTTCATCTGCATCTTACTAACTGCGTCCGACTCCCGAGTCCTCCCGTATTCCGCGATCCCTGAACCTCATTCAATAACCTCTCCAGCTCCTCCCGGCTCGCGAAGCCCACCCGCGACCAGTTCATCGAAAGTGGTGGTACAGTGCCGCCGGGTGCCCCTCCCTCCAGACGACCGTCCTTGGCACGTTCAACGTTGCGTCGAACGTGTACAGCCTCCCCGGAAACGGGACGTTCTGGGGAATCAAGGAGAACGCCTCGGTGCCCCCTAGCTCGTACCCAGTCCCGTGGCTGCCGTCCAGGCCAGTCCGGGGCGGCGGGCAGCAGTGCAGGAGCGAGGCGAGGAGCGCGATGATTCCCATGGCCAGGTTTCCCGCGCACTGCTCGTGGTCCGGCCGCTGGCTCGCGTACCCCAGCCCGACCAGGCCGCACGCCACGTCTCCCGCCGGCATCACCTCCGCGACCAGGTCCCGCGCGTCCACCCACGAGTCAAAGTGCCGGATGGCGCGCTCAAACTCCCCGTCCAGCAAGCTCGGCCCCGCCCCGGTGTCGAACTCGACCAGCGCAAAGGTCAGCGGCTCGCCCGGCGCGCGGGCCAGCCTGCGCCGCGCCTCGCAGAAGATCTCCAGCATCTTCGTCTCCATCGCCTCGCGCTCCACGACGCTGACGACGCCCCGGTCGGGGTGGAACGGCTCCGTGCTGCTCAGCGGCTGCGAGTCACTGGCGCGGATGCAGTGCGAGAAGATGGGGAAGTGCCGGGCGGCCGCGGCGAGGCTCCGGGGCGTGCTGCTGGCGAGATGATGGTGGTGCTGATCGGAGAGCGGGCCGAGGAAGGTGAGACCAATCTCGGAGACGGCCGTCCTGTAAGGCTCGTCGCCGCCGTCTTGCGCGACGAATCTCGTGTCCATGTTGACGGCGACGAAGATGTTGGCCGGGGCGGCGTCTCTGGTGGCCTGGAGATTGGGAAGCTGGTTTCCCAGCAGCCACGCCGAGTGGCTAAGCGGGGACTGGTGATGGGACATCTTTGCTGTGTCTTTTGGGGGATAGCAAATGTGATTCGAGGACGTGATTGTGTAGATGTTGTAGAGTATTCTGTGAGGTGCAGAGTACTCTGTGAGGCTATCAATATGCGATGAGTGTGAGGGTACGAAGAGTTGGGCGAGCGCCGAGGTATCGAGTGTGTGGTGAGTAGCTGACAAGACGGGAACAAGGAAGAGAGAAAGTTGGGAATCAAGACCATTTTATCTACCCCAAAGACTACCATGTACTTGTAAATAGCATTCGCATCTCGTCTAATTCCAAAGTATAAACGCCGCCAACCATGGAGTCGTTGTCTCCCGCCTCTGCACTATTCTCTTTAGAGGTCTTTTTTTAACTCTGGATTCTCCTGAAACTGCCTTACAAGTGCGGTTACTTTCATGTTTTCTTATTTCGATTACTATGTGTATCTTTATTTAGTGCTCTTGCCGCCGTGGCCTTGGGTCTGGCAGATGCGGGTAGGGTGCCACCCAGTCGGTAACCAACGAACCCATCAACGCTTGTGTGAGCTTCGGCTCGAATTACTGCCACGGAAAGAAAAGCAAAATCCGAACTCTAAAACTTCTCTGGAAGCAGCTCCTGAAAGGGAGGAACGAGGGGTGCAGTGGAAGCAAAGCACCGAGTCGAGCGGCCAGTGGAAGGCCTGGGTCGACGTGATATCAAGGACGAGAAGAATGCACGAGTAAAAGTTTCAACATCCGTAAATTTAATAAAAAAGGGTTTCAAGGCAAACAGAAACGCTACATAATTATCCCTTGACAAGGGCAACTGGCACATCGCCAACCAGGTTAACAATCCTGGACAACATACATCCCACAAATGCTGGCATATCTAGCAAAGGGTATCCAAACAATGAACTATCCAAACAATAAAAGCTCCTCCCATCTGACCGGAACAACTGGTTCCCCATGAAACTTGCCCATCTTCTCATCTTAGCCAACAGGCTGGCATATCCTACAACATGTCTCCAAACCAACCCCAACCCGTCTCATTAGGATTCGGAATCCGGCCCCTCATCCATGAGCCGGTGAAAGTACGGCGTGCGTATGCCATGCAGGTCAATGAGCTGGGGAAGCGCGTTGACCGGTACTTTAAGGTGACCGATCAGCTGTTCCGAGGATAGGCTCCTCGCCCGCGTGTACCGCGAGCAGCCCCAGCCCGGTTCCAGGGCGTTGTCGAGAATGTGCAGCCTGAGGACTACGTCCTTGAACAGGCCCGTCTCCCGGAACCGCCAGTCGTCCCAGAAGACGCAGCCAATGGCACGGTGCGGTATGAGATATTCGTCATGGGGTATGCTGGCGCGCGACTGGACGATCCACGTGCTGAGCGAGGAGCGGTAGATGGCCGACGGCCCGTGGAGTTGAGAGCGCCGCGCGTCGTCAGGCCACTGCGGAGGTGTCACTTGAGGAGAGACTGATGAGACCGATGGGCCCGATACCCTGTGAAGGCCGAGACCGATATGGTCAAACGATATAATCTGGTCGCGGAGGAGGCTGTCCTTGCCCGCGGCGTCGGCGCGGGCAAAGCGACGCATGTAGTCAAGTCCTGCACCGATTATGCCGCCCTCGGAGTAGTACCCGACGTGGCTGCGGTAGGGACTCGAGTGGAGGTGGAAGGCGGACCCGGACAGCCGGTTCAGGAGGAAGAAGCGGCCGTCCGGTTGGAGCTCCCGGCGGTGGTCGTGGAACCACAAGACGGCCTCCTCGAATTCCCCGTCCAGGTGGTTGCCCGCGGACTGCACGATGCTCCTCAGGAACTGGTGCACGCACGCAATCTCCTCCACTTCCCAGTCGAGGAATCGGCTGAGGAAGTAGAGCTCGTACTGCCTTGGGCTGTACACCCCCCTCTGCTCGCCCACGCGCTGCGGCGAGCGGAACACCCGGCAGCACAGCTCGTGGCGCAGGAAGCCACGGTACAGACGGAGTCGTTCTGAGGGCCGGAGGCCAAAGTCAGCCGCTATGACGGCGTCCTGGCTGCCATTGATGAAGTCACCGGCCGCAGTCAGCGCCAGCTGCTGTGGTGGCTGGTACGCGCGGTACAGCCGGTGCGCGCGGACCGCATAGCGGGTGCGGTTCACCCCGGTCGCAGGCTGTAGGTTAAGTCTGGAGAGGAGACTGGACAGATCCTGAGCCTCGAGGTGCGCGCTCCGGACAAAGTCACGCATAAGCCACTCGATGCGATCGTGCATGAGGGCGGCTTCATGCACAGCCGTCCCGTCCCGCTCGTCGATTTCGTGACTCAAATCGTTGGCAAAGTACTGCCTGAGGAAGTCGAGGACGGAGTCACGGTCTCGGTCAATCTCTTCATGGCTCCTGACGGGCTCTAATAATACCTCCGCGGCACACTGCACCGCACAAAAGTCGTACCAGAGCTCCGCGGGGCAGCCGTTCTTGACGGCGGTGAGCTCCCATCGTGCCGGGTCATACTCGTAGGCCGTGCGGCACGCCCGGAAGGAGGAAGAGAAGGATACAAGGTCCCGCGGCGAGTCGATATGCTCAAAGATGAGGAAGTATACCTCTGTCGGTAGGGAGGAGAGTGTGGCCGGCATGATGACGGACGAGAGAAGAGGTCCTCTGGAGGGAGGGGAGGCGAATGGGGGTTTGGAGGAGTTGGCGAGGGAAAGGAATTGGGTTGCTGGCAATGGCAAGAGAAATGAAGTGAGTTGACGATATTGACAAGGTAGAAGGGCCGGACCAGTGCACGCGGTGAGGCGATTAGGTTGATGATACTGATAGGTAATGGGAATTAAGTTGATGATACTGACAAGGTAGAGGAATTGAGCTGATGATTTTGAACAAGATGAACTTCCTGCGTTTTTGGCACTGGCAGGCGTTTTATAACAGACGAGAAAAAGATACAACATGTTAATCTTTGGACATGGTAACGCCTTCCCAACGCCAAAGTCTATCATGATGGGCGGACCTGCCTGGGGCGTCTTGAGAGTTCGTCAACAGTTGGCGAGCGAGTGGCTAGTGGCCGGAATAAAGAGAAAGACACAGTAGATTTAGACCCTCTGGCCCTGTACTTGGTAACGCTTGCCCAGACTTCAAGTCTATCCAGAGATACGGGTGTATCTGGTGCATGTTGATAGAGTTCGTGATCATGCAAGCAGTAGACAAGCGAGCGGCTAGTGGCTGGCATCATGAAGAACAACAGTGAGTACATTTCGAGACTCAGACTCCTGTATTGCTGTCCCACGTTATTCCCCCTTTTGCTCCTGGTGCCTTCCGTTTTATTTTAGCTTTTCCGCTTTCCGCTCTGCCGTTGTCGACGGCCACCTCAGGCAGCCCCGTCCCTGCTCTCCACCAACAACTCCGCCATCTTGGCCCGCGCCTTGGCCAGCTCGGCCTCGAGGTCGCAGTTCCAGATCTCGCGGATCGGCCCGTCGACGACCCGCCGCAGCTGCTCCAGGTCGTCGCCGACGCCTTCCGCGTGCAGGTCGAGCAGCTCGCCCTGGCGGCGGCCGTGGCGCTGCACGAAGCGCGTCCGAGGGCGCCGCACCGATTCGTACGCGGCGAACGCGGACAGCAGGTCTGCGGGCGAGCGGCAGTCGCCGAGAAGGTGCGCCAGCACGTGGGCGTCCTCGAGAGCCTGGCCGGCGCCGGCGCCCTGGTGCGGCGCGCAGGCGTGTGCACTGTCGCCGAGGAGCACCAGCCGGAGCGGCTCCGATGTGAAGGTGGGAATGTCCTCGGAGAGGTCAAAGATGCCCCAATGGTCGGTGTTTTCCATCAGCTGCGGGAGAAGCGTCAGTCGAGAGCATCCGTGTATGAACCAGATCGTCCACGTACCGAAAAGATCTTTTGGCAGTCCTCCCCAAACGCGGCAAAGTCCCTCTCCATGTCCTCCCGCTTCATCGGCTTGATCCAGCCGCCCTCCCAGATCCCATCCTTGGCGGTGCCGAACGCAACCACGTTCATCATCTCGCCGCCCGCCACCGGAAAGACGAGCGCGTGCCCCCCCTTACCCAGAAACATGTACCTGTTCCTTGCCTTTTCCTCGCCAATCGCCGCGACCGCCTTGTCCATCGGGATCAGCCCACGGTACGCGTACTTCCCGGTGAACACCGGCCGCGCCAGCGGATGGCCCGTACCCAGCACGAGCTCGCGGCAGACGGAGCGGATGCCGTCGCAGCCGACCACGGCGTCGGCCTCGTAGGTGACGCCGTCGGCGAAGCGCATCAGCGTGCGGCCGCGCGCCTCGTCCCGCGTCAGGCCGACAAGCCGCTTGCCGAGCTCGGCGTGAGCCTCGGGGACCAGCTGGGCCAGCTCGTCGATCAGGTGCGCCCGGTGGGCGGTGGAGTGCCGCTCGTGCGGGCCGAGCCGCGGCGACGCGATGGGGGTTCCGGCGGGCAGGTCATGCAGCGGCTGGCCAAGGACGAAGTCAAAGTAGGTGTCTTCCTTGGAGGGCCAGCCGGCAGTGGTCGAGATGCGCGCGTAGGCCTCGCCGACGGCCGGGTGGATGAGGGACATGGCGCGGATGGCATTGGCGCCGAAGAAGACACCGGCTGAGCGGGACGGGGTCTCGGTCAGTGATGAAGCCATGCAGTCCACTCGTAAGACAAACTCACCTCCAATCTCGAAAAACTGCGGCGCGGCCTCGAAAACGCGCACGTTGATGTGACTGTACTGCTGCAGGCCAATGGCCAGCGACAGGCCGCCAATGCCACCACCGATGATGGCGACATCGATGGACTTGGGCTGGTCTAACACTGATCCCATGGCGACTCGCAATTCTGTGGCCAACGACAACCTTGCCGCTTCATGTATCCAAGAAAAACAGCTCTCGCTGGGTTCACTAGACGTTGCGGTGTCTCGCCCTCTCTCAGCGTTTGCAACAGCTGTTTATTCACCTGGCACTGTGTACTGTGCCGAAATTTGGCACTGTGGGGAGTTACTGGCGGGAGGCTTTTCAGGTACAGGCACATGAGAAGCTAGCATATAATAATATATTTCATCCATAAGTCAATGGTTCTGAAAATTTTAAAATACAATAAAATGAGGCACTCTGTAAAAAATGCCCTTGATACATAGCCAAAGGGTAGATTTGCTTCATTTGTTCCCAGGTGAACCAACTACTACAACCAGTTTCATCGGATCTGTTCATGCAGGTTGCAAGTATAAGAATACTATTACGCCACCTCCCAGTTCTGGAAAATAAGTCACTTGGCCGAGAGTATGCTTGCGAGAAGCCTACATATGCCGAAGATACTGATGAAGGCCTGCAGCAAGGCTCGGGAGCGAAGGATTTCGGCGAGGCTCTCATGGTTGCAGTTACAATGGTCCTTGAGTTTTTAGTAATATCAGGGATTATTTTATTTGTCGGACTTATTAAGCAAGTCATTGTGCCGATGTGACTTTGCTTGCGACTTTCCTTCTTTTTTTCTTTTTTTTTTCTTTTTCGTAGGGTTGGCTATTCCTGAGTTGTTGTAGAAAAGGCAACTCGTCTCCCCCAACTTATACCAGCTGTACCTGTACCCGTACCGTCTACCTTTTACCTTGGCGGAATGAGGAGAGCCTGACCAGTTGGATAGGAAAGAGACGCTTCATCTGATTTGCTAGCTTATGAATCGACAACACCTTCCCTGTACAGCAGCCGTCGCAGCCCCTCCAAAGCCCCTAATGCCACTCTAGTGCAAGAGAAAAAGGTTGGACGCATATTGTCGCCGGGGCAAGGATCTTGTGCATACGGCTGGGTTGCAGCCCTGTTTCTGGTTCTTCGTTTTCTGTTATTTGCTATTTTATAATCGGAAATATCTCACCTTTGCCTTAGTCTTGCTTCAGCCGGTCCTTTGATTCTTGAATCTCTTGCTGTACGTTCCGACCTGTTGCACTTTTCGACTTACACACCATCGATCCGCCAATGCCACACCTCACACCACAATAAGCCGTTCCTACGCGAAAGAAAAAGACGCTTTCCGAGGCCGGCATCTCCAGAAATGCAGCCAGAAGAGGACATGGAAGCGGCCGTCGAAAAGAGCCCCGGCCGCGTCTCCCTCGAACCGCTCCCGACCGGCCCCCGCAGCGAGCCCAACACCACCCCCGGCGACATCACTGCCACCACCGCCACCGACGCCGCTGAATACCGGCGACTCATCCGGAAGCTGGACCTCCGGCTCCTCCCACCTCTCTTCGTCCTGTGGTTCATCTCACTCATCGACCGCGTCAACATCGGCGCCGCGCGCCTGCAAGGCCTCGAGCGCGACCTCGGCATCGACCCGCGCTCCTCCGGCTTCAACCTCGCCGCCGTCGTCGTCTTCGCCGGGCTCGTCCTCGCCGAGGTACCCAGCAACTATCTCCTCCGGCGCCTCCCGCCCCCGGCCGTGCTGTGCGGCGAGTGCCTCGCCCTCGGCGCCGTCACCGCCGCCCAGGGCCTCGTCCGCAACCTCCCCGCGCTCGTCGCCCTGCGCACCCTCGTCGGCGTCCTCGAGGCCGGCCTGATCCCGGGAAGCGTCTTCCTGCTGGCCGCGTACTATCCGCGGTACGAGCTGCAGTGGCGCCTGAGCGCGCTGCACGTCGGCAACGCGGCGTCCAACGCGCTCGGCGGGCTGCTGGCCTACGCGGTCGCGGGGATACACTCGTCCAACGGCTATAGTGGGTGGCGCTGGATCTTCATCGTCGAGGGGCTGGCGACCATGGTCGTGACGTGCGCGTGCTGGCCGTTTATGAGCGGCTGGCCGAAGCAGGCGCGGTGGCTGGCAGACGGTGAGCGGGAGATACTCGAGGAGCGCATCAGGGCGGACGGCGGCATCGGGCGCATGGACGTGCTGGACCGCCGGGCCGTGGTACGCTGCGTGACGGACTGGAAGGTGTACGCCGGCGGGCTGCTCATCGTCGGCGACATCTCCTCCGTGTACTCGATCACGCTCTTCGCGCCGACCATCGTCGCGGCCCTCCGCCCTGCCACCGCCACCGCGCGCGAGATCCAAGCGCTCGTCATCCCCATCTTCGTCGCCGCCGCCGCCTGGACGCTCGCCATCGCCTACGCCTCCGACCGGCTACGTCACCGCGCCGGCTTCGCCCTCCTCGGGTGCGTGGTGGCGCTGGCCGGGTACGCGGTGTTGCTGACCGAGGACAGCCCGGGTGCCCGGTACGGCGCGTTGTATTTGGTGGCGGCGGGCTCGTTCGGGGTGCTGCCGAGCGCGTGGGTGCTTCTGCTCAACAACGTCGCGGGCGCGTACAAGACGGCGTTCGCGGTGGGCATGCAAATCGGCCTAGGCAACGCGGGCGGCTTCGTGGCTTCGCTGGCGTTCCAGGCGCGCACGGCGCCGCGGTACCGCATGGGGTTCCGGCTGTGCGGCGGGCTGATGGGCGTGGCGTTTCTGACGGTGTGCGTCTACGTGGCCGGGCTGTGGTGGGAGAATCGCCGGAAGAGGGCGGGCAAGCGGGATCACCTGCTGGAGGAGGAGGGTGACAACTTGGGCGACGCGCACCCGCGGTTCATATACACGTACTAGCCCTTGCACCTGGAAGTCGTGGCCATTGAGACGAGATACGGAGAGCCTTTTTGTACTTGCTGGCCAATACAATGCCGTGAACTCAGCCATTACAAGTCCGCGCTCTTCTTCTTAACAAAAAAAAAAAAAAATAAAAAGTTAACAAAATATTTAAAGGCCACAATTTTGCTTACTTCTTGGATATTTTCATGTCTTGCCGCCGTTTCAGCCAGTGAAGCTATCTGCAAGTGGCTGGCTGAAATGTGAGTTTGTAAGACAGCGTCCCGCAAAAGCGTCGTCACTTTGACTCTGGTCTATTATAGTATATCCTGCATTTTATGTTTTGTCTTGCGGGCCAAAATTTTGTCTGTGAGCTTGCATAGCGCAGTGGCCGTCGCAATCACGGAAGACTGTATCGGCTTGGTCATCTTGAGAAAAGCGACACGGCCGAAGTCATGACCGGAACCCGAGGACACATCACAACCTCGACACCTACCTTGGACGTGCTCGTTGGTCAAGACTCGATCAATGCGACAACCCAACTAGCCCGAATGTCGTGTCTCGGCCGCCGACCAACCGCGATTGCCACTTGGGGTTGGTCTGATACATGTCTCGACCACCGGGACGTAGCCTGCAAGGTCCGATGGTCCGCCTTCCAAGACACGACATCCATGTCTAGGCAAGAAGCGGTATAAAAGGCCAGTCTATCAGCTCTCGCACCTCAAATCACCAAAATTCTCTCTCCATCTCCCCCTTCTCTTTTCCGACCACACCTCTACTTTGTCCACGCAACAAGAAAACATGAAGATTACGACTCTGCTCCTCACCACCCTTGCGGGATCGGGTCTCGCCATCGCGGCGGCGACAGCTCCCGAGGGAGCTGGCCTAGAGCAACGACAGACATGTGCCATCCCCAACGTCGGGTGCTACAGCCAGCGGGACTGCTGCGGTGGTCTGAAGTGCAACTTCAGCGAAAGCTGCTGCATCGACGGCGGGGACGGGGACGGCTTGGCGGCCCGCGAGAAGAGACAGAATTGCGGCTGCTGCGTCAAATAGCCTGGCTCATTGAATGATATTCGGGAGGAGACGAGCCTGGGAGATTCGAGTCGAGAAGAGGCAGGTCAATGTATGGAGTTGGCCAGAGGGAGTGTAAGCTCGGCCGACTGTTATTGGGGTTATCGTCGCAGCAAGACTATTCAACAAATTAAACAAGACCCGACCTAATCTGCTGCTACAAATCACCATGTATTGTCCTTCCTATCTGTGATTGATTCATGCAACTCGAGAGGCGACATGTCAGACTGGAAAAGTCGCCACAGGCCGGATAGGGCATCCGCCAATGGGCCTCGGGACCGAGCCGGTCGCGTCACTGTGTGTAAGTGGTAGGTCACGGTGTAGCAGTCAATATGAAACGAAAATGTAACGAATTCAAGGGCAAATTCCCCATCATTGAGATAGATTGAGTATTGCTGTATCAATCACGACCAAGAAAAAAATACATTCCAGTTTTGCTCTCGGTCCCGAAAGGCTGACTGACTGCCCCGGCGGCAACCGGGGCCGGGGAACGAGAATCGCCGCCACTGACCCGCCCGGAAATTTGGCTTGCGTAGGCCACACACACGTAGGGCTGGCCGCGCGGCTCGCCAACCTAGTCACTTAAGACTTAAACGTAACGCAAAGCGGCACCTAAAGTTACTTTTCGGCATGTGGCAACACGGTAGATAACACTATACACAGTCATTTCTATTCTAGCTCATTCGATGACGCGCATGCCGTACACCCGTTTCAGCCGCCCAGGCACCCATTCGTCACTTTGCCTGGTATTGCGTAGTATGACTTACACGGCTAAGCGGTTGCCTTGGAAGGGTGCCTATACGTAACTATATAACTTGGTTGATGCTCCCCTTGTGATTCCAAATGTCTCCTCTCCTCACCCTTCATCCTCGAAGAAGCATCGATCTCTCACACTTGCCACCTAACCACACCACACAACAAGTTTATTGCACCGAAATCATGGCTCCTCCGCAACCTCCAAACAATAATAACAACCAAGATCCGATGGGCTACTTGGCACAACTGATCGCAAACTTCGCCCCCAACCACCCCGGCGCCCCCGGCCGCGGCGTCGACCACGCCGGCCCGGACAACGCCAGCTACCCTACCTTCTGGCCCGGCTTCCCCTCTGGCCCGCCTCCTCCTCCTCCCGGCCCGCCCCCTCCTCCCGGACCCCCAGGTTCCGACCATCCTCCTCCACCTCCTCCTCCACCCGGACACGGCCCCGCGCCGCCTCCTCCCGGCCGCGGCGGCCGCCACCACCTCCACCACCACCGTTTCCACCACCCGGAGTACTACTCCTGGGGCGCCCGCGACGGTGCTGCCTATCTCAACGCCGACGGCCAATATGACTTTGCCGACACCGATCGGGGCCACCGCCACCACGGTCGCCACCGACGCGGGCGCGGCCACCATGACACCGATGAGGAGGGCGCCCGCGAGCGACCCGTCGACGTCGACGAGAAGAATGAAAAGTCCGCCGACGAGAAGAAGAAGAACAATTCTGCAGATGAGAAGAGCGGCTCCCCTGACACCATGAGAGAGGACGTTCCGGACCCCGACGAGATGGTCCCTGAGTACGAGGAGGCCGGCAACGAGCCCTTCACCGGCGCCGGCGGCTTCGGCGGCGGTTTCGGCGGCTACGGGCACGGGTGGGGAGGCCGTGGCGGATGGGGCGGCCGTGGCGGTCGCGGTGGCTGCCGCGGTGGTTTCGGCCGCCGCCACCACCAAGACCGCGGCGGCTTCCCCTTCTACGGCGGCGGCGCCTTTTCCAGCATCCCCGAGATAGCGCAAGGTCTCATGAGCCACCCCATCCTGCAGCCCTTCATCGCCGCGATGCAAAACCACAACAACAACAATAACAACGCCAATGCCGCGGCCTCCGACGACGACGAGGACACCTTCGCGCCGCCGGTCGACGTCTTCGACACGCCGGCCGCGTACATCCTCCACGTCGCCCTCCCCGGCGCCAAGCGCCAGGACATCGGAGTGCACTGGGATGTGGAGCGCGGTACGCTCTCGGTCGCGGGCGTGGTGCACCGCCCCGGCGACGAGGCCTTCCTCCAGACGCTGCGGTCGTCGGAGCGCCGCGTCGGCGTCTTCTCCCGTGATATTACCCTTCCTCCGGTGCAGGAGCAGGGGCAGTCCGCGCCGAGGGAGGAGATCAACGGCGAGGGCATCGAGGCCAAGCTGGACGACGGCGTGCTGGTCGTCATCGTGCCCAAGGCGGACAAGGAGTGGACCGAGGTCCGCAAGGTGGACGTCTTGTAAGCTGCAAAACGGCGGCCACTATAGGCGTTCTGCGAAGTTGCATAAGTGTGGCGAAGCAAAAAAGAAAATAGAAATCCAAAAAAAAAAACCCCCGAGAAAGCAAGAAAGAAACAATAAAAAAACAGCAATGAAAACAGCCTCCCAGGTCGTTCAGCGAACGAAATATGATGCAACTTGAATAGCGCGGTTGTTTGGTACAGACTGACAAGATGATTGAGAAAAACTTAATGCGGAGGATATTTAATAAATCAAAACATTCAGAACAATTCTCACATTTCCATAACTTCAACTAGTACGAATGCCTGTGAACCAACGGGGCCACCCCGACGCATACTACGGTCGAAAGATCGCCTGGAACCGATGTGATTCAGGTAGATATCAATCAAAGTGTTCATAAATCAACAAATGTAAAACTAGCCCATTTACAAAAACTATAGACATATCCATCAAACGCCGTGACATTGTATTATCCCCAGCCCTCCAGCCTCAGCCCCGGTATGCCTCGTGACTCCCACTACGTGCGATGCATTTCTCCAGAAAACAGTTGACAGCATCACTCCGCTTCCTTCATAACAATCATCAATGGTATAACACCCATGCATATTGCATGCCCTCAGCTAGATCCCCTTAGACTATCGCAGTGACACGTCGGACACTTCTTCTCGCGCCGTCACCTGTAACGGTGATTGCGTTCTCTGCCTCCAGCGCGCGCATAGCTTCGTTAAACTCGGCCTGCTCGACTGGCACGCTCGCGCTCTCGCCCAGGCGGCGCGCCACGTCGCTCCAGCGCACGGCGTTGCCGGCCGCCGTCATCTCGTCCAGCAGCCGGAGGGTCGCCTCCTTGAGCTCCGCCTTGCGCTTGCGGTCGACGGCGCTAGTGCCCTCGGTCAGGAGACTCATGTCAATGCGGCCCTGAGCGTCGGTGGCGGCCGTCTTGAGCGCGCTCTGGATGAGACGGTTCGCTTCCTGGACGTCCTCGCGGGTGACAACTTCCGACAGGCGCATCTTGGCGTGGGCCTCGGCGAGGCGGATCATGGACTCGAGCTGTCTCGTGGTGGCGGTGATGCGCTTTTCAGCGGCGCGGACATCCTGGCCGAGAGCACGCATCGCAATGTAGCACTCGATGAGTTCCTTGCCTGCCTCTTCGGAGATGGTGGGCTGGATGTTGGCGCGCGCATATGAGATATACATGGTGAGGAACTCGACGGGGAGAATGTCACCAGCGGCCGGGGCAGACTGCGGCTTATCCTCAATGTAGAGAGACAACAAATGCTTGGCCAGACGTCTGTCCATCTTCTCATCAACACGATCCAGCATCAGGTAGACAAGATCAAACCGCGAGAGAAGCGTAGGCGGCAGGTCAATGTTCTGAGGCACTGACAAATTGGGGTTGTATCTACTGCCGATAGGGTTCGCAGAAGCAAGAATGCTGGTTCTGGCGTTGAGGGTGGTGATGATACCAGCCTTAGCGACGGACACAGTTTGCTGTTCCATGACTTCGTGAAGAACGGATCGGGTAGCGTCGGACATCTTGTCAAACTCGTCGATGCAGCAGACACCACCATCAGACAGCACCAGGGCACCCGACTCGAGGACGAGTTGCTTAGTTTCCGGGTCACGAGTGACGTAGGCGGTCAACCCGACGGCCGAGGAACCTTTACCGCTCGTATAGACACCGCGCGGCGCGATTCTGTGGACGTATGAAAGTAGCTGAGACTTGGACGTCGACGGGTCACCACACAGTAGGACGTTGATGTCGCCTCTGTATTTGGGGCTACCGCCCTTCTCAAAAGTCTTGTTTGTGCCACCAAAGAGCTGCAGAAGGATCCCCTTCTTAACATCGTCCAACTCGTAGACGGATGGGGCGAGAGATCGAGAGAGGAGATCATAAATATCCTCTCGCGCGGCAGTCTCTTTAATCTTTTGTTCGTTCTCCGGAGTGATGGTGCGCGTCTCCTGGATATCATTTGCACCTCTATCGGCATCCTCGTCGCCCTCAACGCCAAGAGTCGACGCGTCAACTCCCATACGCTTCTTGTCTACCTTTTGCACATGAAGTACATCAACGTAGGTTTTATGAACGCTCTTGATGGCACGTTGGCGAGGGTTCACGCGGACAGGGCTGACCCGAAATATGCCGGTAAGCTCAACGCGATCACCCGCTTTGCAAAAATCGACTAATTCGTTATAGACGCAGACAGATACCGAGTGGGGTGTCTGACCAGCAGGCACCGCGTCGGGGGTCTCTTGCAGCTTAATGACCTGCTTGTCCTCAAAAGAGCAACGGTTGTGGACGATTTGCATCGAGTTTGTGGAGCCGCAGATGGGACGGGGGCATTCGGTAGGCTCGCGAATCTTGCCACGGTCAAGGCCAACGTTGACGGAGTGGTTGCAAACGTTGCATCGGAAGAAAGCATCTTTCATGTCCGGGATGACAGGGGTCGTGCGGATAACAAGTCCCTTGACGCAGATGAGGCGATCCATGTCAGATGGGTTAAGATCTCTCAAATTGGTTGACTTATCCAAGCCAAACGGACGAACAACATATATGGAAGCAGAAACCTGGTCTTCGAGTGAAGGCTGAGGGTCTTGTGTCGGTCGGGGAGTGGCAGCCTCATCTGGCCTATCAGAGCTTGGAAAAACTGGCTCCGAGCTCTGTCTGCTCCTCTGAGACTCGTCCTGACCATTGCTGCTCTGCGTAGCTCTGTTTCGCAGACCCTCAGCGCGGGCAATCTCCATCATCAAATCGTGCACAGACTGATCCATAACAGGAACAATCTCCTGGGGGTAAGCCTGGGTCTGGTACCAGAGTTTCCTTGTCGGAGGATAGAGGTTCAGGTCGGAGATATCAAGATAGAGTCGTGTGGAGCCAAGGAGAAGCATATTTTCAAGAGCTTCCATGTAGGGTTTGTTCTCGGCGTCCGGATCGGCGCGTACCTCCTCTTCTGAGAGCCCGTCACGGTACATGCGATACTTTCGAGTAAAGTTACGCAAAAAGTCCTTGAAAGAGGCGAAGGTGTCGTCAATGGAAACTGTAGTTCCCCAAATGAGAGTCTCGCCCTGTCCACCAAGGATATCGGCTTCGGAAGTATTGGTGTCGCGATTGGTGTGAGAGGGAGCATCGGAGCCGTCGACGGGGCCCTGGCGAACAACCCGGCCGCTCTCATCCAAGATGATACGGCGTGGCGCACGAGGGGTGCGGAGAGCATCAGAGTTGATGTCACCACGTCTACGCGAGGCAGTGCTGCCGGCGTCAGAGCCGAGGAACAAGCCACTGCCTTCGCTGCGCAGCTCCGATTGGTGTCGTAGTGAACGCCCAGGGCTAGAGCTTGGCTCGTATCTGATGGGGGATGATTCTGCAAAGAATCAGGTTAGCTTCGCACGATGCGCAAAAGAAGGCGCAATGCATTCATACCTCCGCCAAGGGTGCGGCTGGCTCGCGGCGTAGCTTGGTCATCCACCACAGATTGTGTGTCGCTCATCTGGCGGAGCGGTGAGCTGGGGATAGCAACATTTCCGGCACGCGTGCTCTGGGTGTCCGTCATATGGCGCAGGGGCGACGACACATCGCCACTAGCACCGGGGTAGCCATCGCCACGGCCGGGTGACGAGGACTGGAAGAACATGGGGCTCGAGACCGGCTGGGGGGGATCACTCGGCACATTGGCGGATGACTGGCGCGCAGAGCGACGAGGAGTCGCAGACTGCGAGTTCCGTTGCCTGCGTTGCGATGGCGACGACATCTTTGCGAGTTTAGAAGGTGAAGAGGCGAGAATAAAGAGGCGTCGAAGCCAGGTTTGCAGCGAGATGAAGCGGCCCTCAATAATTTGTGCAAGGAGCCAACGAGGGGCAAGGGAGCAAAGCAAATCAGTGCGGGTCGCGTCAGGCACAGACGCGTAAAGTGGTTTCCCGACACGCGTTTCCCATTAATGGAGGATTCTGTGGCCCGTGCGCACGCGACCCAGAAAACGGAGCGGCAAAAGGTTGTGCCGGCTGCAGCTGGTGGGCTGGAGGGGCTTCTAGGACACCTGGTTAACTTGCTAGTGCGCCAATGGATGTGACAGGCAATAGCTTCATTGATTGATTGCCCGACTACCTACGTCAAGCCTTCCAAAATGTCTCCTGGAATGACCTTATTCTCGGTCCAGGCCGTGCTGGTCCTGAGCACCGAAGACGGCTCAAGAATATTCGCCAAATACTTTACTCCTCCCCACGCCGCTCCCACAGGTAACGATGCGCCGCCTCTCGTACCCCTTGTCCAATTGGGGGCTTCTTCACCGCACAGTCGACTAACTCAAGATTCATTTGTCGCAGGTGGTCCCACGAACCCATATGCCGATACTAAGTCACAAAAGGTCTTCGAGAAGGGCCTTATCGAAAAGACGGCCAAGCAGACCGGCGACATTATCCTCTACGACAACCGCATCGTGCTGTACAAGCTCGAGTCCGATGTCATGATCTACCTTGTCGGTGCTGCGGACGAGAACGAGATCCTGCTTTATAACACACTGCTGGCTTTCAGAGACTCCCTACACCTGCTGTTCAAGTATGTGGCCGCACCGTCATCGGGAAGCTCGCGCTCACCAGAAATGCCCATGTCCGACACCTGCTAATCCTCGACGCACCTAGGCAATCCGTCGATAAGCGCACCATTATTGAAAATTACGACCTTGTATCGCTCGCCATTGACGAGATTGTCGATGACGGTATCATCCTCGAGACCGACCCCACGATTGTTGTCCAGCGCGTCAGCCGTGCGCCGACCCAAGACCTCCAAGTCCGCGGCATCGATCTCAGCGAACAGGGTGTCAACAATCTAGCCCAGCTCGGCAAGTCCAAGCTTGCCGACTGGTTGCGACAGGGACTATAATTGGTCTACAAAAGTATAGGAGGAAGAGTAGCGTTCTGCAACATTGACAGGATATGAAGCAAATGAATATCGAAGGACCACGAGAGAGAGGGGAGAGGAAGGATAATCCACCGAGAATTGAATGAGGCACGTCCAGTAAAAAGACGATGAATTACGCAGGGCGCAAATGCGCGGCATTTAGAGGGTATAATTCTATTTTTCTTCTATATGGGCTGCATCATGATCTCAGTTCCGATGCTGCTTTGCGTAGGCGATTCATGACCGCCGCTGCAATGTCTAATTCTCCGTCTATACCGTCGACAAATATTGTGTCGGCGCCTCGGCTATCGAGTTCACGCAGCGCGGCAAAGAGCCCTTGCGCGATGCCCTTCGCCTCCTTGCCCAGGTTCACGTCAAACAGCTCGCCGACCACCTGGCCGCTGGCGCCGATAAGGTCGCCCGTATACACTTCATATACTGACTTGTCCACCTCCGTCGCCACGGGTGATGCCTCGCGCCAGTTCTGTACTTGAATGCCACCGCCCGCTTTCCACCGCTGCGTTCGAATGACGCCCACCTTGCGCGCCGGTTGTGCCTCGCCGCCACCCGACGCGTGCCCGTTCTCGAGCGCGCGCGCGGCAGCCTCGACATCTACCGGCGCGATTCCCCCGCCGTCCACGGCGCCACCGTACGACGCCTCGTACAGCACGACGCGCGCCGTGGGGCTATAGTGCTTATACTTCATGCCCGGCGCGCGCGGCGCCGCCTTGCCCTCCTCGCTGTGGTCCTTGTATGCCTTGACGACGCGCTCCCAGCCGGGGCAGGCGCGCAGCTCCTCCATGCTCACGCCACCGGGCCGCAGCACGACCGGCGGGTCGCACAGGCCGTCGACTACGGTGCTCTCGACGCCGACGCGGCTCGGCCCGCCGTCCAGGATCAGCTCGATGCGGCCCTCGAGGTCGTGCCGCACGTGGTGCGCCGCCGTCGGCGACGGCCGCGTCGAGGCGTTGGCCGACGGCGCCGCCAGCGGCACGCCCGCCAGCCGTATCAGCGACAGCGCCAGCGTCGACGACGGCATCCGCACGCCAAACGTGGCCAGCCCCGCCGTCACCTCGGGCGCGAGCGCCGACGGCCGCGCGTTGGGCAGCAGAATCGTCAGCGGGCCCGGCCAGAAGCGCTCGATCAGCGCCGCGTACCGGTCGGGCAACGCGTTGGGCGTGCCGTCCGCGGCGGTGCCCAGCAGCCGCCGCAGCATCCGCAGGTCGCACACGTGCACGATGAGCGGGTTGTCGGACGGCCGCCCCTTGGCCGCGTAGATGCCCCGGACCGCGGCGCTGCGCGTGGCGTCGGCGCCGAGGCCGTACACCGTCTCCGTCGGGAAGGCCACCGGCGTGTCCCTGTGCTGCAGGTGCGCGCCGGCCTGGGCGAGCGCCTCGATCGAGTCCCGCGACGACTCGGCATCGCTCACGCACCACTCCTCCAGCCTGCTTGGACCCTCGGAGTCGCGGAAGTGCCCTAGTTCGGATCCCTGGGCGGGGATCTTGACGACCTGCGTCTGCATGGTGAGCGGCGTCCGGGCCGGGCGCGATCGCAGAGCAGTCGATATAAGTCGACGGGTCGCAGTGGTGGATGCCAGCGTGAGCCTGGCCGCTTCTGCGTTGCGTTTGTTGGGTTTTCCGCGCCGTTCCTATCTCTTGGAAGTGACTTTTCAGGAGATCCAAGTCTGTATCAATGCCGCTTGAAAATCCCCTTTTGATATATTAAACCTAGATGAGTTGCGAGTTGGTTGTGAGTCAAACAAAAAATTTCATGATGCGCTGTGATCCGCTTTCACTTTTTAGTGGGGCCGTGAACTTTACTTTGGTGCCTTGTGAATCGGACATGATCTCTTATGCTCTGATTGCGGTTTTTGTTAAAATTTGGTTTTCTTCTTTAATTAGATGGTGGGGAGTGGATCAGCGCTTGCATCCCGCTTCTACTTTCCTTTGCGTCGCATCATCACTGATCGGGAGCTACAATGTCAATACACTGCCGAATCGAAGTATTCGATGCCCAACAGGCTTTGGCTCAAGGACCAGGTTTGACTTAACATGCATGTTTAATTGCTCTATATGAAACAGATGTATATGCTTTTCCCATAACCCAATTACCAGTTGCTTGCCTATCAAGTGCGACGAACAAGAGCCCGCGCTCTCCTCCTCTCCTCCTCCGTCAGCGTCCACTCGATGCCATCGTCGCCGTCGAGGGCAACCAGCTCCTCCCACTCCTCGTCTTCCATGTTAGCCACCATCATGAGCTGCGTCACCCTCCCAAACACCTCCCGGATGCCATAGTGTCCCTTGGCAACGACGCCGACAATAGCCGAAAAGTCGCGCTCAATACGGATCGCGCCGTACTCGCTCGTCTTGCCCGAGTAGCTCAGGATCCTCTTCTCCAGAACCCGGGACAGGTACTTGGCCGTCGCCTCCGACAGGACGCTGAACGTGGCTGCCGTCATAATGCGGCCGATGGGCTTCATGAGCATGTCCCAGCCGCGCTCAAATCTGCCGGCCACCATCTCCATGACCTGCTCAACATCCTCCTCGTTTTGCTCCGCATAATCAGCGAGCTCTTGCTCTGTCATTGTGTAATCGGCGTCGCGGAAGGTTTCTGCGAGAACCGGTCGCAGGCGGAGTTTGACGACTCGTTCAAATAGCACATTGATTCCCTCGCCGAGCAACTCGTTAGATTTCGCCAAAAACGTCTTCTGCAGCTTACGTAGCTGGCTTGCGACCATGACAGCGTCCTTTTCAAAAGGGAAGGACTCCTTCAGTCCGTCGCCAGGAACCGCAACATCTGGGCTCTCGTCGGAGTGTGATATACGGCCCTCGATAATTCTGTTAAGATACTCATTCGCCGTATCCAAACTGTTGATAAGAACAATGAATTGAACAATCTTGTCCTCTGGCGGGAATCCGCCTTGGATCACAGGTTTGGGATATGTTTCATCACGCATCTTGCGCTGAACCATTCCAATGAAATCGCCCGTCAGGATTCGCTCAATCGTCGGGATAATATTTGATGCTACGTCCCTTTGAGATGTTGAGATGGATTTTTGAATCGTAGAGTTCATGATGTACATGACATCATCTACGGCCAAGATAATATATGGCGCTTCGCCCTCGATGGGCTTGTTCATCTTCAACGACAGCCCAGGTGGGTATTCGTCAAGTTGAAATGACTTTTCCACAGACCGTCGAAAGAAAAAGCCCGTCATCACATTGTATGGTGACACGAGCTTTCCCATAATCTTTTTGTAGAGGTTGGATTTCGTAATCACATCCGCGGTCGATAATGGCGATTTATCAGAGCCAGGATCCTGTACCATTGTTAGCGACATGTCTGCTCGCAAGACTTGCGGCTTGGCGGGATTACTCACGACGCATTTTCCGGAAACAAATCTCGTGTATAGCGACCAACGGCCAAGCATGACCGCAATCTCACTCAATAACGCATCCACTTCCTTCATGTTAACGCCTTCGTCTTCGCTGGCACGTCCATTGGTCCCTCCGCCAATTGCTGGTGAATTGAGGCGCGGCGTGTTGCTCCGCGATTGCGGCGGCAAGAAGCTCTGCACCAGAAACGAGAATGGGTAGCTCTTCACGTCGGTGATCTTCCTATCCAGATTCCGCTCGTCGGTCCAAGTGTCCAAGATGATGCCACCCTGCACGTCCGCTTCCATCTGGAGCCTCTCAATGACGCGAACCATCTTGCCCGCGCCATAGTGCCGCTCGACCAGGCTGCCGTGGCCTTCTACGATCTGCGCAATGTGCTCGAATAGCTTCGTGAGTGCGTTGGCGTAGAAGAAGCCGTCCTTGCGCGTCTGGCCGCCCACGCCGTCCTTGAGCGTTGTCCGGGCCGTCCCGGCAACACCCTGACACACGTAGCGCCCGTACACGTCCAGGCCGACCTCTGTCCGGCCGATCAGCGGAAACAGTTTGAAAAACCGCGTGACCTTGGTCCCATCGCCATCGGCCGCGGCCTTTTCGAACTCGCGCAGGAACAGGGTGCAGAGGCTCTCCTTTGCGTTTTCCAGCGTCGTCCACGGCGCGTCGGGGACCTCGACGCTGGGCACGATGCCCGCGGCAAAGGGGCCCTTGATGATGTCCTCGGGCACGTGGCTCGCCCTGGACAGGTACCCGGCGGCCGCCTCCCAGTCCTGCGGAGCGCCCATGGAGCCCACGACGCCGTGGACGCAGGCCTTGAGCTCCGCCACCTGTTCCACCACACGCAGCGTGTCCTCGACCCGGTTCTTCTCGAGGTCCAGCTTCTTGACCTTGCTGCTCAGGTCGCCCGCGGTCTCGGCCGCATCGGCCAGCATGTCGTTGCCAATGGAGCGCGTGGCGATGACCTGGGACCCGAGCCCCGCGCGCAGCATGTCCAGCCGGCCAAGGTCGCGCGAGAGGTCCGTCTGCGAGGCCATCAGGGCGTCGAGGCGTCGGGTGATGCCCGACTCACGGGCGTGCAGGGCATCGAGGGCCGCGCGCACCTCGGCCAGCGTGGTGGCATTCTCGAACCCCGCAGCCGCAGCGGCGTGCTGGTGGTTGTCATTGTGTTTCGCGGGGGCGGTCGTCGCATCATCTTCGTGGGCGCGACTGGCACCGCTGTGCATTAGGGCGGACATTGGCACAGAGGCGATTGGTCTGATCCGCGCATTGCTGCCGAGCTGGCCCGTTGGTGTTGTGTGCTGCCAGAGATACAAGATAGAAGCTTGGCTGGGGGGAGCTTTGGATTTCGGTTGCCCGCTGGTCGCTGCCCACACAGGCAGCGGGCCCTGTGCCTGTTGGTGGGCTCGCCCTACCCTGAACCTTGAGAGTATAACTAGCGACGATACTACAAAAAGACGAGGGCAGCTTTAGTAGCGACTGAGTCGGGTAATTTTTCTTTTTTGCTGATTGTTTTGATTTCTGCTGCCCTTTACTGTCTATTTGTCAAAAATTGGTCATAAGTTACGGTTGTTCATCTCATCCGCTGCTTGCATGTCTGTTCACAACCTGGCTTGCGGCTATCCCTTAACATAAAATTGTAGAAAATGAGAAGAGTAAAAAAGGACGCAAAAAGCAAGGCTCCTTTAGATTGAAACAAGTTGTATTCATGCCGCCGTTTTATTTGCGCCACCCAATTATGCAATACACTTTAAACAGCCATCTACAAATCTATCTATACAGCTTGGCTATAACCACTGACTAAACGCCGCTTGCCGTACTTGAGATACTTCCGCAGCTCGTCTACCCAAAAGACTGTGCTGCATAAAACCGTCAGACGGAAAAGATCGCTAAATGTTAGCGGCACCGTCTGGAATACTTCCTGGAGCGCCGGCAGGTAAATGACAAGAATCTGACCGACAATGCTCAGAGACACGGCCCAGTTGAACAGGTTGTTGGAGAATAGACCGACTTCGCCGCGGAGGATTGACTTGCTCTCAGATCGACAGCTCAACGCATTGAACATATCAAACAGGACGAAGCATGTAAAGGTCATGGTCGTGTCGCGTCGAGTAACCTGCCCGTCGGCAAGCATCTCGTGGCTGTAGATCAGCATGGTTCCAACCATGATGATGAATGCGGATATCAATACGCGTGTAATGACGCCGCGTGTCAGCACGGGGTCATTCCGTTTTCTAGGAGGCTTGTTCATGACATCTGGGTCCACAGCCTCCACACCAAGAGACTGCGCAGGAGGTCCATCCATGATGATATCTGAAAATGGGATTAGCAATTGAGACTCTGGTTTTGGTTGGCGAATTGAAACGTACTGATCCAGAGAATCTGCATTGGATTTAGCGGATTCTTAAAACCAAACAAGGTGCAGAGGAATACCAGTGACAGACCAGCAGCGCTGGTGGAGAGCTGGAACCTCAGGAAATTTTGAATGTTGCTAAAGATGCCCTTGCCCTCCTCGATAGCACGTAGTATAGTCGAAAAGTCATCGTCGGTAAGAATCATGTCTGCAGCTTCCTTGGCAACATCGGTGCCCTGACGACCCATAGAGATACCAATGTCGGCCTTCTTCAAGGCTGGTGCATCATTGACACCGTCACCAGTCATGGCAACAATATCGCCACGGGACTGTAGAGCGCTAATAATTTTGAGCTTATGATCGGGTGTCGTTCTAGCAAAAATAGTCGTATGTTGCATAGCATCAGCGAGAGCCTCATCTGACATCTTGTCAATCTCGTCGCCTCGCAGTACAGGCTTGACAGTGGTTTGCCCAGCAGCGTGCGAGCTCGCTGTAGCAATATTCATGCCTAGCTGCCGACCAATAGCAAGAGCTGTAGTTTCAGCATCTCCGGTAATCATGATTACCCTGACACCCCCGCGCATCAGTCGTCGAATGGATTTGCCGACACCAGGTCTTGGGGGATCGCTCATGCCAACAAGGCCAGCGAAAGTCAGGCCCTTGAAGGCGTCCTCCCCAGGAAGAAGGGAAGGTGCATCCATTCCTGGCGTGTTGCTTCGGGTGTAGGCTTTACCAGAGCGTGAGACTGGTCCACTTGCGAAACCAAGGACACGGAGGCCCTTTGCAGCCATCGACTCCGCGGCTTGTTGTGCCTCCTGTCTGCGAGCTGAGTCGAGGACAATCTCCCGGCCATCTTGGTCGAGATATGTGTCACAAGCTGCGAGGACCTTTTCGATAGACCCCTTCATGTATGCGTACTCTTTCTCGTTGCCAATAATAACGCCCATCCACTTCCTGTCAGAGCTGAATGGTATGTCGCTTACACGGGCCCCAACAGATTCGCGAGCATCATGCTCTTTAAACTTGTCCAGGAGGTCCATCATGGCAACATCGGTTGGCTGGCCAGCCCATCTTGTGAACGAAGGAGAATCTCCTCGACCTAAAGTTGACGACATGACAGCCAATGATGGGACAGCGCCGTGTGTATGACTATGAGCGAGTCGTGTATTGTTGGCAAGGTTGCCAATTCGCAAAATTCTGGAGGTCGCTTGTGAGGGACTTGATTCGATTGCCTCGGCTTCGGCTTCGATATTGATGACTTCTCTACCAAAGTGCCACATTTGAGCTGTAGTCATGTGATTGGTTGTGAGAGTGCCCGTCTTGTCTGTGCAGACGACATTTACAGATCCAAGCGTCTCGACCTTGGGCATGCGGCGCACAATAGCATTATGTTTTGCCATGCGATGTACCCCGAGAGCGAGAGTGACGGTGACAATGATGGGGAGGCCTTCGGGAATGGCAGCGACAGCTAATGAAATGGAAATGGTAAAAATCTCCAATAACTTTTTGCCTTGCAATAAGCCAACGAGCGAGATAAGGCCGATGACAACGAAGGACGCCTTGCTCAATTGTGAGCCCAGATCATCCATGGAAAGCTGCAGAGGCGAACGGGGACTTTCAGTTCCAGACACACTTGTCGCAATGGCACCAAACTGTGTGGCTCCGCCAGTTGCGAAAACTATGCCCTGGCCGTGGCCCGACTTGACTAGGGTTCCCATGTAGGCAATATTCTCCATGCTTGCGCTGGTGTTCGGTGCAAGCGAGGAGTTCGGAGCTGCGTTGCCGAGCTGCGGTAAAACTTGGCTGCGCTTCGCCTCAGTACCGAGCCTAACAGGGTCAGTTTCGCCGGTAAGGTTGGAAGCGTCGATCGTGAGGTCGGCAGCCTTGGTAACACGAATGTCGGCGGGGATGCGGTCTCCGGTTGTAAACAAAACCAGGTCACCCGGCACAAGCTGAGAAGCCATGACCTTGGAAGAAGTGGCATCTAAAATTGCGTCATCAGGAGTTCTGATGCCAGGGTCACCAATGTCTTGAGCGTCTGTGATGTTGGACGGTAGCGCGGGGCCTTTGGTAGTAGGCGATTTCTGAGGTGCGCTGCGCAAGAGGTGGGCGTGGTTTGGGACCAGATGATTTAGCGCTTCGATGGATTTCTCGGATCTGTATTCTTGTATAAAGCCAACGCTGACAACGATGGTAACGGCAACTGTAATGCTGACTGCATCATCAGCGTTGCCCAGGAGCAACGACGCGCCGGCAGACACCAGCAACATGACGATCAGGGGCTCCTGGAACTGCTTGAGGAAGCGTAGCCAGAGAGGCTCTGGCTCCTCGTGGGGGATCTCGTTCGGACCATGGCTACCAAGCCTTGTAAGACCTTCGTTCGGGGTGAGCCCGTAAGTAAGGGACGTTCGCAGGCGGGCAGCAGCTTCGCTTGGGGTCATAAACGAGAATTCGTCTGCGACGCTCTGTAAAAGAAAGTCAGTCAATTGTAGAAGAATGATGATCATGAGAACACTAACACGAGCATGCGCTGATGTTGTTCTGGCGTGGCGCGGCCGCGAGGCAGGCGGCTGATCATGGTCTAGAGGTTCAGAGCTAAGGCCTGTGATGGTTGGGGTTGACGAGGTCGGCAGCAGAGGGTGGTTGTCCGCACGACCGCGTTCGGACCATGGAAGTGACATGACTGAACTTGGTGCTCTATAACGCGACGGGAGTTGCGGGAGCGTCAATCGCGGTATCGCAGATCTCGCGATGTCATGGGGGCTGATGCACGACGTGTCTCTCTAGGGGGCTCTCGAAGCGCAGGGACGATAAGACGATGACGGTCTGCGAAGCCTGCAGCGGCTACTCAGTCCGATGAACGAGAAGGAGTTGGAAGGCGCACAACGACGAAGCCGAACCGACGAGTTGGAAAGATAGATGGTGGAAAGAATTTGCCAAAAGCGTCGCAAAGGAGTCGGTCGCAAAGCTGGCCGATGAATGTAGGTAATCCGCGGACAGGCCAACGAGGCTGTCCTTTTGGTGGGGCGCCAGGGAAGAACAGGGGCAACATTGGGTAAAGTACGAATAAGCCAAGTGACGAAGACCACGAAACAAATGGCAGATGAGGGCTCTACTGCAGGAGAAATAGAGATGAAAAAAGAAAAGTACTAGCATAAAACTCCAAAGCCCATCCTGTTGAGCGTTAACGCTTTTCCAAGCACAATGCATCGTGCTTGATGCCCGGGAATAAGGTAGTTTTGGCGGGGACTCTATCCATCTTGCTCCAGACCCAGCGCCAATTGTTGACCTCCAGCGTATGAAGAATGTTCGGTAGCTTCAGTAGAACAAAACTAGGGAGTAGGAAGAAATTCAGCAAACAATACATTGCTGTATAAAGTATTATCAATTGCCAGCGCAAGATCCTACGGACAGTGTGTATTGTCGGCTGTTGATGTTTGGACGACAAAGTTGCGCTATACCTGTTTGGGAATGAAGCAGAATTCGCTGCGCAAGCGCTGCAGCAGTCGCTATAAACAGCCAACAAGGGGCAATTACATAGGTACCTACAGCGGCTCAGGCACCAGCTGTGTGTGGGGATTGGACAAAACGGAACATGACACGGGGAAGGGAAGGGGTTAGTTTACATAGCTGGGAACAAATATCTAAATTGGGCTTTTATTATTGATATCCAAAAACCGCTTGATTCGTTCGGGTCTTGTGTAGTTTTTATTATATTTTCGACATTTCTTCGGCATACAGCAGCGTGTATTTTCACGACACTTTGGGCTGGGCAGCAATCTGTATCTGTTGGCAGCTGCCCTCCCATTCAGGGAACCTTTCTTTACCTTAACAATAATCGGCAGCCCACTTATTCCAGACGCCCTGAGTTCTTCTACAGGTCGGATAGGCAAGAGTCTCCTGCCCTGAACCGCAAACGCTACATCTCAGCCCCTCGTTCTTTCACGCGAACCATCACCATCAGCCGCCGCCTGCTCTGCTTCCTCGACGGGGTAGCATCGCGCTCTCGTCTAAGCCAGTCCCCCTAGCAAACCAAACTTCACTAGCACTCTCTTCCAAACTCGTTCCAGGCGCCAAATCCCGTGACGAAGCGACAGTCGTCTGCCCCTCCTTTGGGCAGCATCGGAGCACCTGCATCCCGCTCCACCACCTGTTTCTCCCATCCATCATGTCTAATCTATTCTCTGGGATGTAAGTATTTTGCATTGATTTTCTTTTTTTGCTGTGCTACCGATTGCCTGCACTTTTTTCGCCGCCCTCGATCGCTTGCATTGGTGCTGTTTGCCCCTGGTCTGCCTTCTCAGTCTCGGAGCCGCCAAAGCCACATCTCGCCCTAGCGGTGAGTGAGGGGTTGGTTGCTGCTACACGAGACGACGGATGCCATTGCGAATCCAACTCTCTGAGGGGACCTCGAGGCTGACGACGGAAGGAGCGGACATGGCCCTCGTTGCTCTTCGGCGGCTCCTGGTATTGCATGACGCTGTTATCGCTGTCCAAACCAGTGCTCAATTGGATGGTCCGATGTTGTCATCCACACCAACGGTGTGCCGCACTAAGTGCTGACTTGGTGTTGACAATGCGCGGCTGTAACTTCTTCATATTGCCAAACTTTATTGAAACAACCGTGTGCCGTGTTTAGCACCAACAGTGTACCATGCTCTATGGCCCATCTGCACCCATCGCGCGCTGGCGCGGTCGCTGTCGCACCAAGGGAACTCAACATTGGTACTAATTGGTGGTCACTAGTAACGCCCGTTTCCGAGGCGGATCGAACAAGTCCCCCGGCCCTCAGAAAAGCCCAACCACCTCAACTGGTCAACTGCCAATCTCCGATTCTCAGTCGCAAGGAAGTCAGTCTTCAGCCAGCCTTGCCCCCAAGGTGCCTCCGCTGCCAAACTCTCCCTCGCTCGCCCAGACCATCGGCATGGATGAGAGCAACGGTACCATCCCGAGCGGTGACGAGATTATCAACTCCTATCATCTCCCGAAGCCCCTGCCGTTATGGCTCAACGCCAACTGCACCAAACACATTGTCAAGGGCAACTTTATGACCCTAAGTGCTCGACCGAAGACCGTTGAACAAGGAGAATGGATTGCTCACCAGGGTAAGATTCGGCCCCGGCAAGACATGTGTAGAGCTAACGCGTCTATAGTTGTTGAGCACTATCGAAACCTTTGGAATTTCGTCCGCGTCGTCCACGAGAAGGAAGAGACTGGTCTTTCAATCTGCAACTCCACAACATGCCCTCGCACTTCTGCCGGAGCGTAAGCTTATCCTGCCGCAGCTGGGGAGGTAGTCGCTGACAAGTATTTGTAGTAACCATTCGTTTACTTGGCTCAACAGAGACCGGGAACCCGTCGAGCTGCCCGCATACGAATACATGACTCTGATGCAGCGATGGATTTCTGGCAAAATCGACGATCCGGCCATCTTCCCTACCGACCCATCTGGTGTATCGTACGCTCAAAACCCTGCGACCACGACAACGCCGCTGTCACAATTGTCCAACCCTGGCGAGAGGGAGTGGCTGGGCAAGCGATCTGGGTTCCCTGACAAATTTCTCGAGGTCTCTCAGATGATCTTCCGTCAGATGTTCCGTGTATACTCCCATCTGTACTGGTCACATTTCACGGACCCATTCTACCACTTGAACCTTGAGAAGCAGCTGAACAGTTGTTTCTCGCACTTTATCCTCACTGCTACGGCTCTGGACATGCTGGGTCCTAACGAACTGGAACCCATGCAGCCACTCGTTGACCTCTGGGCAGCGAACGGCACTTTCCCACCTGAGTCCAAGGCCTACGAGTATGCCAACCTTCGCGCTGGAGAGCGTCTTTTGCAGCTGGCCGGCATGGCCCAGCAGTAAATGCATGCGACTACTTGTCGAATGCATCCGCATGTCGATGCAGCACCAATCTTCACATACATACTTGTGCAAACCATGTTGCGTTGGCTTTGTCATGCCTATGGCTCTGGCAGCCACCTGTCATACATATTGACAAGCGGGAGTTTGAATTCGCGAAGCAATATCTCTTGTCATGGTGAAGGAAGGGAAAGCTGTTACCGTTGGTGTCAATATAGGAGAAGTTGTGGACACGGAATGAAATTTTTTGGGTGCATTCTTGGTTAGCAAACGATGTTGATAGTCGTCTAGGCTTGCTACCATGGCTTTTCACAATGGTGAATGTGTAAGTTACCTCTACAGGACCTCGTCCTCGTAATATCGTGTGCATGACATGTCGTGGCACCGCTCCTTGATTTGTCCCCGTTGCTTCTAGAACGTGTTGATGGCCGGCCAGACCGCATCGACCCCCTCCCAGCGAACAAACTGCAGGCGGTCGCTGTCTCGGATGCGCATAACTCACCGCGCCTCGCGGAGTTTATATCCATACGTACGTCCATACGGGGGCAGCGAATGAGGCAAGGTCCTCGATGAGCTGCATGGCAACGGCAGCGGCGGCGAGAGCGAAGGCATGCAGAAAAAGTGTTTCAGATGCGGTGGTACCTTCAACAGCATGAACAATAAAAGGCACCCTATCGATCGAGAAGCTGAGCAGCCTCCAGATGGTCTAGCAATGAGCGGTGACGAAGAGGAAAGGAATGTACGAGCATGCTGGGCAACGGCGAATGATTCGGCTTCCTCTCCCTCGTTTCTTTACGTAGCATTGTGATCGGGGGAGTAAGAAGATATTCTCCTTGCTATGTCCTAGACAATGCTATCTACTGGATATTTCTTTTTCCATGTTCCTACATGCATTATCTGCATGTCTCTTCCTTTTTGGCTTCTGCGTGGCGCGAGGGGGTAGACAAGATGGTCCTCGGGGCGGCGGAGTTGGCCAGCCCGCGCCTCTTTCTTTTTTTTTCTTTTTTTTTCTCTCTGCATGAAATGTGCAATGCGCCTGCACGGGGCAACAAGAAACAGATTCTTTGTGTGTGAGTTTTGTCATTTCAGCGGTCACTGGCACTCTGCCCGCGCTGCTTCTCAACGTTCCTCACCTCGCTCACGACGCCGTGGAAAAGGGAAAAAAAAAAGGCGGGGGCATGAACGATTCCCCTGAAACGAGTGCGGCCCCAGAGATGGAGTGCATCGTCGCTTGAAGGGCCCGGCCCGTTGCTTGACCGCCAGTTTTCCTCGAGGGACATTGATGGGAACGACGTGATGTCGAGGGCTGGCTGGGTGGCGCGCGAGGTTGTGACGCCAACGCCAAGCGTCGGCGAGGTGAGACCAAAGCCTCGTGGGAGTACGTAAACGGGAGAGGCAGTGCGATTCGAAAAAAAAAAAAAAGCAAGGCGTACGTAGTAGCACAGGGGGGATCAAGATGCTGTGAAGAGGTCGCCTGATGTGCTAAAAAAAAAAAGCGTCGATTTGATGGCTAGAGACATGTCTTTTTCTCGGGCTGCTAACGTGGTGTTGAATGGTACAGTCATGATGGGCTAAGAATGCCTTACTAGGTAAGGTTGCCACGGCCCGCGCCGCAAGTACGAGCCGGGTCAAAAAACGAGATGCTCGAGGAGGCAATTTATCTTGATGCGCATAAACTATCAACGCAACTAGGGCGTGATATAGGCTGAACAGAGGTTTGTTGACCGTATGTTGTCGTGCTTCCCAAAACGGGGTTGCACAGCGCGCCCTTCTCGCAGCCCGTCCAGGCCGGACCTTGCGAAACCGAGGACTTGCACGGCAGCAGGGTTGCCTGGCCCGGGCCTCGATGCGCAATTCAGCTCGAGTGATTCGGTTGAGCCTAGGGGGAAGGAAGGCCAGGGGCGACGAGGAATCGCGATGGTCTGGGGTGGTTGGGTTACGATTCTTACGAAGACAACGAGCGGAAACCGTACAAGCAAGGGCCAACCAAGTACACGGGCCCGAGTCAAGACACACGGGCAGCAAATAGGCACCGGCTCGTGGGGTATCAAGCAAAGAAAAAAGCAGCAAAGGATGAAGGATCGCGGCGCCTGAATCAGGTGATGCGGATCGAAAACGAGACAGAGAGAGAGAGCAGTCAAACCGTGGGAGTCATAGGTGATAGCGAAGGACTCCCCAACAGCTTCTCTCTGGCGTAATCGGAGCAAATGAATGGATGGGCTTGACGAGTTGAGGTTGGGCATCAACGAGCCCAACAAAGCCGGGCTACCAAAACAAGCCCCTCGCCGAGGTGTATTGCTCAGCACGCGAGGCCACCCTTCTCGTCGTAATCAGGGCGCCTTCCCTTGTGTTCCATCCCTCCGAGGGGCACGGGAAACGGTCAACCAAAGAGAAACCAGAAAAGGCCCAAGTCATATTCGTTAAGTATGAAGTACTTCGTAACAAGGTAGACCAAACTAGTTAGAGACCATGGCCGCATAACAGGCCGGGTGGAGCATCTTTTTCTGGCCGCGTGGTGTATGTGATATTATAAGCGGTGGTGGTGCCTCTGGTGAGTCGTAACCGTGGTGGAGGGAGGGGCTTGGCCAGAGCAGAGTCCAGTTTGCTAATAATATCCGCAAGCTTCTAAAGAAGACGACAAGATAAAATCATGGCTGCTGCTGGACTGGTAACTTGGTTCGTCGATGCCTGCGCCACGGGAAGCGGCTTCGCAGCAAGTCAGCGGCGCGTATAAACAACTTTGGATGCTGGCCTCGGTCACAGGTGTTTGAGCACCAACGGGCTTCCGATGGGAGGTTCTTGTCGCCCTCGCGAGGAGTCAGTCAGGTGGCGGTGACGGCATCATGGCAGTGGTTATTAGTGTGTGAGTTTGGTGTAGCTCCGATGAGTGGTGCGATTTGGTTTGGCGAGCTTGTGGTTGTGGGCGTCGATGTCTCGTCGGGGCCCCAAGTACCTTTCACCGCAAAATAGTATGCGCAGGGTACCTGCGTCCACGACCAAGTCTCCTCCTCTCACACTGCCCCATTCCATGATGCCTCTACATAGGCTCTGAGTGCCTCCGAGGCTGCGCAGGCGCTGGAAAGTTATGCATGTACTAATACAGACTAAATTGCAATAATCCCTTGTCTCAGATGTCGCGGCGCGGGAGATCCAACCAAATCAGGTTTAAAGCCCCAGAGGCTGCCGCCTGATGAGCGCCATGCATCATCATCCCCCCATCCCATAATATCCGTCCACTTCTACGACGACTTCTGCCTACCACTGTAGGGTGCTTTCTCGCCCCAGTGCGGTCCTGTGACGGGATTCTCTGCGGAGTCGGATACGACCGCGGCAACGTTTTTCTGTTCTGCTCTCTGTCTGTCTCTTTGGAAGTTCATGTACTGTACCTATTCCCACACACACTCACACATCCATCCACGCGGAGTAGGTTCGGCCCTAGACAAGGCGCCTTCCGCTTCTTGGTGGCCACGGGACAGCCTGCTCACGCAATGGGATGCTCCCCCGGCGTGGGGTATTTGTCTGGTGTCACTTTCGTCTTGGCTCTTCTGCAAATCAGAGGCTTTTCTCATATCTCGTCTTTGTCTTTCCTTGCACGTATTTCGTTCATGGTGTGGTTTTCTTTCAATCTGCCCTGATCATTTGGCGCCCACGACCAGGGCTGCCCTGCAGGCGACGACGAGCGCCCCTCCCGTCGATGCCTCAATTCGGAGTCACGGGCAGCTCTCAGCCTGTCAAACCGTTGTCCGTAGCTTATGCCTGCATGCTGGAGGTCGTGCAAACCTTTTTTGAGCGTCCTTATTCGCCCATCCCAAGTGTTACTCACACACACCCTTTACATCCTCATCCTCACACGGCGGCATGTCATGTCGAAGTAAAAATAACAGTACGGAGTACTGACAGGCCACGCCCCCCTCAGCCAGTCCCAACCATCGGGTACCTGATTTATAGCTATTCCCCTCTTGATGCCCAAGAGGCGCCGTGGATGATCCATCGCTTGTCTCCTCCTCGTAGTTAGCTGGTTGCGGCTGGAGGTGAGCAGCGCCACAACTCGCCCACAACACTGCTGAGCCCTTTCATCATGTGCTCTAGTCTGCTGCGATCTGACACAGCCTGGATATCTTCCGTGTCAGAGCCAAATGCGTGGTGCAAGAGGCTGCAGCCGGCCAGAAGCCAAATGGCAGCAGTTTATGGGGTAAAATGATATCCCCTGCATGTCCGAGTACAGCTTGCCTGCCTCACAAGTGATGTGTGCTGCAAATCGCACAATGCGTCTGGTGAACGATAACCACGGTGTCTTTGTTACACTTGTGTTGCCGTGGGGAATTCTCTCGCCTGTCTGCTTCCGTTCGATGTGACAATCAGATGGGAGAGGCGTGATTGCCAGCGTGACTGCAGGCATGCGGGAATGACGGGCCTTCCCGGCGAATCGGCTTCGGTGTTGTTACAGCAGGCGAACAGATGAAGCCCAACGGCCATTTTGCCTCGTTTTTGCGACAGATAGATAACTAGCCCGCTGCGATATGGCCAGTAGTATACATCGGAACGCTTAGCTCCAGGGTCCCGAGCCAAGGCAGGTAGGTGTGTGATGAAGCGGATCACACTGCCACCGCAGCAAGCCCTTTGACGACGTAGTACAAGCTCATTTGTGCCTGATGGTGCTAGTCAGAATAGATGAGATTTCAGGTCAGCGGTC
This sequence comes from Cordyceps fumosorosea ARSEF 2679, assembly GCF_001636725.1. Lineage (NCBI taxonomy): Eukaryota > Fungi > Ascomycota > Sordariomycetes > Hypocreales > Cordycipitaceae > Cordyceps > Cordyceps fumosorosea. The sequence goes on from NW_017387301.1 coordinate 383,602, forward strand.
TCCTGAGAAATGATGGGCGAGAAAAATGCTCGCTGGTTACGTCGGCTTTGGCCATGGTGACACAAGCTTTACGAGCCGGCCTGTTCTCGAGGCCTCGAGCCAACAGTTTGTGTCAGGGGGAGGGCGGGGAGAAAGAAAAGAGCACAAGTGCCGAATGCAGCAAGCAACCGTGAACGAAGGGCATAAAGAAAATCCGTTCCGTTACTTTTCGCGAGCCATCTGGCCATGAGCCTGCGATGTGAGAGAGACCTTGTCGTCGGTCTGTAAGTGGATCGAACCGCCGCCAGGGTTGAGGTCGACAGTGTGACTTGAAAGCAAGGCCTCGCACCCCGTGTTAATACTGGAAGATTAAAACCAAGAGTCAAAGCCTGGAAACTTGTTAGGGGGGAGCAGCTGAACCAGCCTGGGTCTATGAGAGGGTTGCGCATGCGGTATGCTGCTGAGCGTACCTGATGGCGGCACCACTGCTCCGGCGCAGAGGCGGGTAGGAATCGAACCGTCTGTCCACTTTCTACCTACCTCTACTGCCCACTTGCGGTCATTCACTTCAGGCCATGCATAGATCTGGCACCTATGTATTGCTCGGGCATAGGATATAAGGGTCCTAAGAGCGGTGCGAAGCGAAGGTAACATCAGGTCGAGGGCATTAATAGCCAAGGCTCGCCCGCCTTGGATGGATAGAGTCTTCTCCATCATTGGATTTCTGATTAAGACCCTTTGTGCCCATTCGAAAGAAGAGCGGTACGATTGATTTGGCAATTCTTCGCCTGCCACGCTCTCTGCTGTATAGTATTGCTGATTGCTGATTTTGCAGGCAAACGTTCCTGTCTTTGGCTTCTGAGGCTAGCAGAGCCTCGTGAACGGATACGGTGGGTTTATACGGCTTCGCTGCTGGTGTATCCAAATATCCAACTCCGTTTCGATTTCAACATTTTGCTTTTTGCCGCCTTCGAGTGCGGCTCCTTGGCACATCATCGACGGTAGCGCTGCAGCACGCACAACGTCGAGCTTTAGCGAGGGCGCCGGTGCAGCCGCCTGCACATCATCTGGACCGAGCGATCTGCGAGAGCAAGTGAGTTCTTCGTTCATCTCGCTACCTTTTAGCCACCCTGGTACGTACCGACTGCAGGCAGAAAACGAGACGGCGTTGAAGAAGAGAGTTGCAAGACATGCCCACCCACAATCACACGCCCCTCCCTCCCCTCTTCCCACAGGTAGCACCTGGCAGCTGCTCTCTTGCGCTACGGCTCCCCGCCCAAGGTACTACCTCCAGCGCTGCTGCGGAATTTACCACCGCCGCTTCAGCGCTGTTACAGTGCTGTTGTGCACTGCCATCCCCTGTTCTTGTATGCCCTAAATGCCCCGAGTGCCTGATCCTACCGGCTCGCCTACAAAGATACCTCCACCGGCAGACGGGTCAATGTACCTGCTCACCTAATTTTGGTCACCAAGAACCTACCTCAACAAGTACCTTTTCAGGTTCGACGATAGGGCAAACGTTCCACCATGCTTCCTCCCATAATAAAGCTTCCCTCCCCCGCCACGAACCCTGCCTCGTCTGCTTCCCTCTCCACTTTCTTGCCGCCTGTCCATATCCCATATCTCCCTCATCCATCTTCATGCATGCGCCTCTCGTCTCGCTGCCGTCTTATTCTTCTTCTCCCATCTTTACCAGAATACACAAAAGTCCTCTTCTATTTTCCCCCTTACGATTTTTACGATCTCATAACGCCTTGCCCCTTTTCTCTGCCACCGCTTTACTACCCCTCACGCAGCCAGACGGCCGCTGCCTTTGTTTCTCCCCTCCCGCCCGTTACCAGCCTCTTCCTGTCCCACCACCGGCACAACCTAAATCTTGATCGCCTACACGAAATACACGTTCAAGCTCGCTCGACTTGCTAACACATCGTCGCCGCTGCCTCCCCAGATTCCTTTCTTCGCCCTCACCTGCCCCTCCAGCCACAGCAGGCTCGATACCGCTGCTTCTTTTCCCCGTTCAATTCGAAGTATCCCGCGGATTACCCTCCCAACAAAGGAAACGCATCGACTCGCTTCGCGCCAGACCTTCTCCTGCCAACCGCGTCACCTGTCGGGTTTTCCTATGCAGTTCTTCGCGCACACTCAGACCCCCGTGGTTTCCGCCGCAAATACCTCCAACGTCGATGAGCAGCTGGCCAACTTCTTCAGCCCCAACACGTTAGACACTTCTTCAGAACACTCGCCACACATGGCCAACAGCCGCAGAGAGTCCTTTGCTACGGGACCGCCGTTATTTTCTCCCAAGACGGAAGACTGGCAGTCCGTGGATATGCAGTCCATTCCCTCGAACAACCCGTTCGTCGAGCAGCAGGAAGCCTCCAACTACCTGCGAATGGACCAGCACAGCAGCCATGCCTTCAGCGCACCCTCAACAAGCTCATGGGGTATGGCCGCCCAGACTCCCCTTCCCCAGTTCGACCCAGCGGTGGCTGCTGGCTTTGAGGTTCCTACTTCTGTCTACCAGAACGCTGCCCATGCGCCCATGCCCTTTCCCAGCATGTTTGGCACCATAACTAGCGAACAGAAGCACGAGCAGGCATCCCCCAAGAATGAGTGGTCTGCTACTTCTCAGTCCATCCATCAGTCGCCCACAGCTTCTACAGCCACTGCTGCTGCCGTGACTGATGGGGACCAGCTTGCGCAAGGCGACCTCCGTCGTGATGGTGTTCGCAAGAGGAATGCGCGTTTTGAGATCCCGCCAGACCACAACCTGAACAACATTGACCAACTCATTGCCGAATCTACCAATGAGGTGGAGATCAAGGAGCTCAAGCAACAAAAACGCCTACTTCGAAACCGTCAAGCTGCCCTGGATTCTAGGCAACGGAAGAAGCAGCATACCGAGAGACTCGAGGATGAAAAGAAGCAGTATACGGCAACTATTGGGGAGCTGGACGTAGAAGTCAACTCATTACGAATCCAGCTGGAAGAATGTCGCCGCGAGTGTCAAATGTATATGCAATACTGCGAGACTCTCACGTTTCAAAGGGAAGAGATGATTCGCAGTCACACTGTCGAATCGCGCGAGCTGCGCAAGAAAGTCAGCGTGCTCACCGAGAACATTGCCGCCCTGGAGAATAACTCTGTGCCCACTCCTGGCCCTACTGGCACAACCATCAATGGGCCATTTGGTGAGGTTGACAGCATGTGCATGCCTGGTGGTTGGGACAACGCCAACTTTCTTCATCAGTATGGCATGATTCCCGAGGCCCCCAAGCAGACCGTTCCGCCGTCAACGTCAATAGCCAAGAAGGCTCACGCTGGCCCTTCCACGGAAGGCGAAAAAGCGGCCACGCAGGGTGGCTTGCTCTTCATGCTCTTCCTTGTTGGCGCATTTGTCATGTCCAGCCCTTCCCCTCCTGCCATCCCTCGCGTCTCTGAAGATGTTCGCTCGGCCTCGGCGGCACTGCTTGACAATGTCCTGAAGGAGGCCGCCGTGCCCTCATCTGCCGCTGTGCAGCCCCTCCCGTCCCAGGGTGCCGCGATCAACTGGGCTGGCATGTCCAGCAGTGGCCCGATGACTGGTGTCATGGCCGACAGTGTGCCTGCGCCGATGCTGGGTGAGCTCAACGACTTTATCCAGCCGAGTCGCGCGCAGACCAACGAGCAAGCCTTCTCAATGTCTGCGGCGCAATACAATGGCGTAAGCGATCAAACGTTCCTGCAGAATGGGCACCCGGAAAGGTTGTCCGAGCCGAGCCAAGGCCGCAAGAACCTGGCTGCAGCACTGGCTGAGATCCGCGAAACCAACAAGCAGTCTGGATCTGCCGATGTGTATACGCGTACACTTCTTTGGGACCAAATCCCGCGAGACATTGTGCGAGACTTCATAAAGATGTTCGCGGAGAACAATTCCGCACAGATTGACCCGCAGCAATGCAACGAAATCATGTCCTAATGATATTGTTTACAAAATTCATTTTCAAGAATAAGACTGACGACTCTCTCACGATTACGACTACATTTTACGGCCTACTTTGGATATTCACTTTCTCCTCTCCTTCTCTTTCTTTGCAATAATGAATTGTTCTATTCATGACCGTGGCTATTTTTCTGCCGAGCAACCGCGGCGGTATCTACATACGAGCGCTCTCGCGCAACCCACAGTTTCAGAGTTGTTGCTCACGCAAGAAAAGTTTCCCACGAGTCCATTTTCTCCGGATACTTTACAATATTGGAGGCATTTTTATTTCCTTGAACATCTTTCGTCATTTCTTTTTTCATTTCTCCTTTGGTTTATTAGCAAGCGAAACAAGCGTGCATTTTATTGGGATTGCTTTTTTTTGGCGGTGGCCTTTCTGTTTGCGGTTTTTGGGACGTGCAAATCGCCATGTCCGTTTCGCTTTTCCTAGGTCCTGTCACTCTGTCAGATTTTGCTTGCGAGGATCGGCAGAAGGGTCTTGGGTACAGCAGCGGTATGCGTAGACGCTGTGCGTATAACCGGCCAGCGTCGACTCGCCGTTTGCTTTGCGGCAGTTGATGCAATGACTGAACGATCTATGATTCAGCGATGGACAGGTGGACTGATATGACTTTAATGACCTTTATTCTTCGAACCAACTGCACACACTCTTTGTCTTTCCTTTGTATGCTCTCATGGAGCTCCATGCTAGCGTTGACTAAATGTGCTGGGGCTTCTTCAGTGGGCGCCACGGATGAGGATCTATGAATAATATATCTAGCATTCGAACATTAACTTGCTACTCATGTTACCACCATTAAATGTACCTCTTGCCAGCTCCTTGTTAAAGTCTCGTGAGTGCCGTGTCCGGTGAAGATGTATGTGGTTAGCAGCGGCATTCGAACTTTCTCTTGGCGGATAAACGGTTGATCTCGCTGCAATAAGCGAGTGAAGACAAAAGATGAGATTCATTGTACGTAAACGGGAGGGGGATGCGGTAGATCGTGTGCGTCGTCGAACAAGGTTGTCTAAGACATGCTGGGTTGCATGAGACATTGAAAAATATGGGCAACCCCTCTTGCTGATTTCGCGTCCAGAATAACCACACCGTGACTGACTTGGGGAGGGGTTTTGAGGTGGGTTGCAACTCACAAGACCACATCACACTTCCTGGCTCGATGATGCAGCGCTAGGCTGACCGAGGCCAGCTTGGGCGTTCTCTCGCCCTCCCACTTTTTCCGTAGTCATTCTACCTCTTTTCTACGGAAACAAGCAAACAAATAGTGCAGGAAATCGAACGTCTGTGGTGATCATGTTCTAAACCTCCACTTTGTATATTTATCTCATGTCGAGTCTACTGGGCTGGTTGTCGAGCCGGGGAGGTATGGCTTGTGCCTCATCCACCTCGCCGCGTGGTTCTCGCTGGCGTGGGGTTCTCGGGAGAATGCATGGCAATTGCCAATGAGGGGAAATGGTTCTAACGGTTGCGCTTTTCGTACTTCCAAGATGGGGCCACAGTGTATCGAGCACGAGATACTCGATGACTGGAGATGGACCAGGAGCGCTGACAACCAGCCGCAGGGAATGAAAGACGCAAAGCAGACATTGGGCGATATCAAGAACAGCAAACGGAGCATGTTTTGGAAGAGATTCGCATAAAATGCAACATTAGAATACCGCTTAATGATACTGCTATATGAAGATATCTTTTGGACTGGGAGACCCGACGGGCAGCAGAGGAGCCGATCAACAAATAGTAAGAAAAAACTGCAGACCGAAACAAACGAGACAGAGCAAACGATTCACAACTAGGTAGCTGTCAGTCGAAGATCCCTTCCCCTCACCTTCACGAGAAGAGGAAGAAGGACAAAGAAGCAGAAGAGGAAAATTCTTCATCAATGTGGGCGCACCCAGTGTTTCCTCCACAAGGCTGGCCTGGGCGTGCAAAGCTGAAAAGAGTCTGCGAAGGAACCTATTAAAGGAAAGGTAGTACAGCAACCCAGCGAGGGAAAAGTCGAGGAGGGGGAAAAAAGAGGAAAGAGCTAGAGCAAACGCCACGAGGGACACGCGGAGGACTCGTACGCCAGAACATTCACCGAGAATGGCGCAGCCTGACGTGGCTGAGGGCTTCCCCTCTGGTGATGTTTTACTTTTTCTTCTCCTGCTTGTCCGGCTTCTGCTTGTCCGGGTCGTACTTTTCCTTCCAGATCCTACGCCAATCAAGTTAGTCGGTTTTGCTTACAAGACGCCTGGATAAGCTGTCATTCTAGAAAAAGTGCACGTTGCCCTCTCTTCTGCCCATGCTGGTAGGCCGGTGATGCGCGTGCCACACAATCGGCCCGCCGGGGCAACGTCACTGAACGCAAATGATGGAGAGGAATGGAAGCGATATTTGCCTGGTACGAAGGGTATCTACCACAGTCTTCATAGACGGTGGCGGAGGACGTGTGAAGGGGAAGATGCGGGGGGATCTTGTGCTCACCATGAGTTGCCGAGTGTCTTGTTGCCCGCATTCTCCGCTCTGCGGTAGTATTTAGCCGCCTGAAACTACAAGAAGGAGCCATTTTAGCATAAAGAACGGGTTTCTCACGCAGTGAATTCTGTGTGATAGGTGTTTGGAAACGCAGGAGCAGTAACGTACCTTGTCTTTTTTGTCGCAGCCAAAGCCGTTGAGGTAGCACCAGGCCGTCTCGTTCATGGCATCAGTGTCTCCCAGGTTGGCCGCCGTTTCGTAAAACTCCTTGGCGGCCTCGGGATCTTTGCGCATGCCCCAGCCGTGGCGGAAGCAATTGCCCAGCTCGAACATGGCCAGGATTAATTCGCCCTTGGCCGCGCCGCCCTTCTGCATGCCCGCCTTGAGGGCCATGTCCTCGATCTTGGCCGAGTTGGTCGCCGCGGCCGACAGGTACTGGCCCGCGCGCGCGGTGTCTGGTTCACATCCCCATCCGTGTCTATATCGTTGCGCATTGCCGCTTGTCAGTCATGCATAGATCATAAAGGGGGGTGGGGGGGTAAAGCCGCACCGTAAAGCTAACCCAAACAACACCTGGCTCAACGGATTGTTGGCGCCCTCCGTGTCCGCCAGCCTCCCAAAGATGGCCGTGGACCGCTGCAGGTCGCCCTCTTCGTGTAGCCGGATGGCCTCTTGGATGTCGTCGTCAATCTTCTTCGACGACACTGCCTTGGGTAGCGGCGGAGGTTCCGTCGTCGTGTTCGTCGCCACCATCCCCGGCGAGAGGCTCCGCGATCTGATCCGCCCTCCCGCGGCGGCCGCCGGGCTGCTGGTCTGCGACGACGACGACCTCGGTCTGATGCTGAGGCTCGCCGTACTGCCGCCGACGCCCGGTGAACCCGACGCGCTGCGCGCCAGCTCGTTCTGCACGGCCAGCAGCGTCGCGCGCTGTTCCCACTGCGACTCGAGCGTGTCCTTGTCGTCGCCCGCCACCACAATGGCCGGAAGGTTGTCGGGCACGCTGTCGGACGACGCGACCTGGTGGTGTCGCAGGTGCAGCCGCTCCGAGAGGCGCCGGCGGCGGCTTCCGCTGCCTTCCTTGCTCGACGACTGCTGGCTCACCTGGGAGGAGACGGATGCGCTGCGCGAGCGGCTGGAGTGAAAGATGGATAGGCTGCGCCGTAAGCCGGTGCTTGGCTCCTTGGTGGGCGAGAGGTGCCCGCCGTCGTCGTGGGGAGCGGGTACGGAGGCCGACGTGGTGCTGCCGCCGTTGCCGGGATGGATGACTTCCATCGAGGCCGTGTCGGACCGTATAAAGGTGAATTCGGGAGCGTAGCCATTCTGCCCAATGATGTTGCCCCTGTCCGTGGATGGGGCCTTGGGCTCTGGGCTCCCACTCCCATCCCGTTTCATGAGCTTGTCTCGCAGGCCCATTATGAACTGAAAACGAATATGTACTGGATAAATATGATGTAACTGGATGAAGAGAATGAAAAGTAAGAAAGAAAAGTTAATAAATGCGTCTCGGCTTGTCTTGTTCGTGACGCATGGAGATTGTACTGGGCGCTTGCGAGGCGGCTATCTCGTTGAACAAGTAACGTTGACGTGGTGCTGTTCGACAAGGTCGGTTGCTCCAGCGGGTCGCCACGCTGGTCAAAGTCAGCCTCGGAGACTATAGCCCTGTTCTATATTTGGCGCGAGGATGGAAGGGGGGAAGCCTTCAGCATCATCCGACGTTGGATGATGGACGCGCAACAAGGCCCAACGTGCTCGGTTGGTCTGATTCGTGTGGCGGAGTCGTCGGGCGAATGCGAGGCTCAGGGGTGGCAGTGGTGGGTGGCGGGCGGTGCAAGGATGAGTGAGGGCTTGGGAGGGGGGTAATCGTGTAAGCGCCCAGAGGAATTGCCAAGAAGGTCAATTCGGCAGGCAAATTTGGCATGTTAGCAAAACAAATGTTACCAACATAGCATCCTTCTGCGTGCATCAGAGTTGAAGAAGGCCCCTGACGTAACAATACAAGGAGGGGCAAATAGGAGGGGTTTCTTTGTTAGTACCTGTAGACTTGATGAAGCAAGGCCCAGAAGCCCACCAACAGCCTCTAACCAGGTACCGTATTCTGGTGCCCCGCTTGCTGAAGAAACGTCAGGCATTGATTGATTGTTTCCGTTGCTGCAGATTACCATCGGACGAAGGCTTGGTGGTCTCCATCACCGACAACACGGTGAATGGAATAGGAACACATTCGATATATATGCAAGTGTGATTGATATTTACTTCTTATTTCTCTTCCTATTCATTATTTACTTATTATCTCTCTTCAAGTATCAAATGTCGTTGCCCGCAGCGGTGCGGGAGTCTTGGGTATCAGTCAAGCAACCAAGCCTCTCATCATGCCATGCATGATCGCAATGCTTATTGGCTATGCCAATCGAAAAGGGAAAAAAAAGTCGCAACTCAGCCCAGTCTAGCCGTGGTAAGTGGGTGGTGGACTGGATTCGAGCAAGAGGCAAACCTGCCCTCAGCGGCGGCCAGCACCTGTACATTTGCACTGTCAGCTACAACGGAATGAAATCCTTGGCGTGTTCAAAGTCAGAGTCGTCCTCGTCGGCCGCCAGAAACTCTGCAACATCGTCCGAATCAACATCGTCCGAGTCCGCAGGCTCTTCGTCGCTCGAAACGTCTTCCATAGTCTCGTCTTGCTCTTGCCACACTCGGTGGCGCAGGACGCTTGCCCGTTCACGATGGAGAAGTTTACAGCCTTTGGTTTTACAAGTCCCTGTGTTGCTGAAAGCAGGGCATTCGAATACGTGCCGTTCGGTGCACTCGGCTCCCTTTTCGCAGTAGCCACGGTAACCAAAGGCTTCGCAAACCGGCGCACTGTGTGGCGCGGCAGAATGGGAATATTGGCAGTTGGCGTTGGAGCAGTTGCCCTTGGCGAAGTGCAAGCAATTCGGAACTCGCTCCGGTGTGAGTTCATGGGAGAGATCGCAATTTTCGCCATACACGCATCGACCCTCCTTCAAAAAGTCTTTGCAAATAGCAACCTTGGTTGGGTCGTGCTGGTATCTGCATGAGGGCCCCTTGCGGCAGGATCCTGCGATAAAAGTTAGTTCTGCCCACAAATCGCCCGAAATTGAATCGTGGTGGCTGCCGTCCGTGGCCATGAATGAGAAATTACCAGTCGTAGAGAAGATCTTGCATAGCTCGTCAACTTTCTTGACGGCACCGGAGCGTCTTGGAACTCGAGTTAGATGTTTTTCGAGATTCGGAGCTTCGACATACCGCTGCTCTTTAATGACTCTGTTGGCGACTAGGTTGCCTGTCTTTGTGCGGTGGAATCGAACACCTGCAACAGCCGTGCTTTTTGGCGTCGGGGGAGCATCGCTAGAATTATCTTGCACAATAATTAGCTTGGTCATGTGAGAACAGACGTGCAATGTTGACTTACCGGCCGCACGCACGAGCTTCTTGCCTCCGTCTCGCACTAAAAATCGGATGTTCGCGATGACTATTTCGGCCTGCCCTGTATTTTGAGTAGTACCGTCGTGGTTATGCCTCAAGAAATTGTTGAAGCGTGTTCTTTCGCTGCTCTTCTGCTGTGTTAGTCTACGCTGGCGCGTTTCCTCGATCGCTTGCGCGCGTGACTCCGCTTGTTGTTGGTAGATGTTCGCGTTGATGAGCTGTTTGTGCCGATCCGTCTTGGACACCCACTGCGCGTTGTCTGTTGAGCTGATGGGGGTCGACGGTGATGAATCCGATGAGCTTGGCTGGGCGTTTAGGTTCAGGGTGCGGTGGCGATGTACCACTGGCGGGCGGCCGACCCGAAACCCTCGCCCGCGATACGAGGTACCGCGATAGCGGGGGTTTTGCTCTGCAAAATTCGTCAAGGACAAAGCTGAGGTCGAAAGAGACACTGCGGACGTACGGCGATAACCACGCGATCCATGTGATGGCTGGAATCCTGCTTGCTGATTCTTGTGGCGATTAATTTGCCCTGCTCCGTTAGTTAGTACTACTGGATGTGCTGTGTTGTGGTCCAAAACGGCTTACCAGCAAGCGCGCTGATTCGATCTAGCAATTCTCTCTCTTCTCCTGACATTCTGGATAACACTTCCGACGAAATTGTGCAGATTTTCGTAGTGCAACGTGGTATGGAAGAGGAGTGAACATGTTGCAGTTGGGCTGGCGAGCCGCAGGAACATTGTACACACGGCTTAGTCATGTGCTCCAGTCTTGGGCGACCTGGGAAACGCGATCAAGAAAGAAGCAACAACATTTCACGTTTGACTACAAATAACGACACAACGCTATAAGTATTTTTCGAAAACAGGAAATTATCTCTTGAACGGAAATCATTTTTCTCGAGCGATACAGAAGTCGACTTTGCGGCACACCCCATTCAAACTGAGTGGAGCACGCAGGAGCAGCCATGTCGAGTTGGGATCTGCTCGACGAGCGGAGTGAGACGGAACTTCACAAAGCCCGTCTCCTTAACGTGGAGGAAAAGCCTTTCAAGAGAATCACAAAACGCGTCTCCGCGGTCTCGTCATTAATATCAAAACTCCCCGACAACGAAGCACCATCGGATGGCACCTTACGGAGCACGGAGCAGCTCCAGGAGGACCTGACCCTCGACTTCGCCGCCTTCGACAGCAGCATCGCGCGGCTGCAGTTCCTCCACGACGCCAACGCGCGCGAGCGCGCCCGCTACGACGGCGACAAGCAGCGGATCCTCGACGAGTGCCAGGCGGTGCGCGACCGCAACGGGCAGCTGCGGGAGCAGCTCGAGGGCGCGCGGGCGACGCTCGCGCAGCGCAAGAAGTTTGACGAGCTGGCCGACAAGATCACGTCGAACCGGCTGCTGCGGCCGCGCGAGGACCAGCTGGCGAACCTGGCCAAGCTGGAGGAGGAGTGCCGCGAGCTGGAGCGCGAGAGCGAGACGTACACGGAGACGTGGCGCGAGCGCCGCGACCAGTTCAACCGCATCATGGACGAGGGTATGCTGCTGAGGCGGCAGATCCGCGATGAGAAGGAGGAGGTCGACCGGCGCGAGGGCATGAACGAGGGCACCGAGGACGACGGGGCGCTGCCGGCGCCGACGCCGCGGCCGGAGATGCAGGGCAGCGCCACGCCGCGGCCGGACGGCGCGGATGCCGGTCTGCAAAAGGAGGAGGAGGAGGGCGGCGCTGCGGTCACGCCTGCGGGTGATCATCTGCAGGTCCCGGGTGTGTCGAGCGGCCGGGCATCGAAGGCTGCCAGCGCAGCCGGCAGCGTGGCGGCCACGCCAAAGCCGGAGCAAGAAGAGATGGACCACGAGGACGACAACGGGGAAGAGGACGGAGAGGTGTCTGGCAACGAGATGGATACGGATGAGGCCCATGAAGCTAGCAGCTCCTCAGAGCCAGAAACCGAAAAGATGGAGGTCGACGACTAGTGCTAGTAGCGAGTTCATAACTTTTGTACTTTGGGTTCTTTTTATTGCGAGCGACAGATCAGATTTGGGACATGGGAATACACAGGTGTATAGTCAAGATACCCTCAAAACCAGTAACATTAGTATAATTATGTGCCGCCGAATTGTTTTCTTCTCTTCTCTCTCTGCCTCCTCCCATAATCTGGGTATCCTTCCGCACTGGTCGTTCGCCGTCCGTCTAGGCAGCCACCGCCACCGCCTTGGCCTGCGCGAGCACCGTCCTGGCATGGGCGACCTCGCCCTCGGGGGCGGCGGCCTGCTGCTCGGCAGCCTGGAGCTGGTCCTCGAGCTTCGCGACCGCGTCAGCGATGCGCTGCTTGAGCGGCCCAAAGACGGCCTTTGTCTGCTCAATGGCAGTTTGCTATAAAGCATTGTCCCCTGCATCAGCCCCTCCTCAAACACACGCACGAAAGAGACGGGAAAATGTTTACCTGCTGCTTCAGCATAAAGGCCTCGTTGCCGTCGTCGTCGGCGCCACCGGCCTTGAGCTTCGCCTCGAGATCCTGGACCGTCTTCTGCTGCTCGGCCAGCTCCTTGTGGTACGAGGCTTCCTCCTTGAGCAGGCGCTGCACGGAGCTGGTGGTGATGGCGAGGGGCGACGGGGCGGGCATGATGGGCGGCGAGTTGAGCTTCGTCTGATGTTATGATTCTGTCTGTGCCGTGATTTGTTCAGCAAGCTTGGGACGCGAGATTCGTCTGGAAGATAAGTTCGAAGGAGTGAGTTGCGCAAAGGCAGCTGGTACCAACGTGGGGTTAATCGAAATTGGCGGGACAAGGAGCCACCCCCACTATCCTACTACATCGGTACAGCAGGCATCACGGCTTTGCAAACCTGCTGCCTACAATCCTTCAGAGGCTTGCCCCAGGGAATAGATAAAGCAAAATTAGGAAATATTCACGAATTGGCTACGAGTATTATAGTCGTAGAAAGTAGATGAAGTCGGCGCAGAGCTGGCTTTGGCATAAACTGTAAGCTTCTCGTCTACGTGAAGTTAGTCGAGGAGATGGACGCTACAGGCATATGGCGCTCACCCAACTTTAGCACAGGAGCCTACGGAGTACGAATATGTTAATCAGACGGCATATACGGATAGTCACACATGGAACTTGAGAATCTATTTAAACATGCTATCATTCAAAAGGCTAATTAATACCAAGCCACACCAGGCCAGTCATCTAACATGAATGTTTCCAACAGAATATTTCCACACAGTCAATCCATTTTCCCTTCAATTTCCCGCCTGGGATGTTCCGCCAAGCTAAAGTGGTATCCAAACCGAAAAAGGCAACGCCACCAACGCCATTAGATCTGGTATCCTGTTTGCTCTTTTTCGTGGGTGTGTGCGTGAGTGCGTGCGATGTGTGTGCTCGATTCCCGAAACCAAGCAAGACCAGACCCAACTAGGCCCATAAACAAAAAGAAGCAGAAAATGCACCATGTACCAAAGTCCTACACAGCAGTAGAAGAGTGAATCAAGAGAAGCCAACAAAGGGGAGGACCAGCCCTCGCCATGATACAACGCCGGCAGAAAAAAACAAAAATGCCCAAAGATTAAACAATCCTCTGTCTGCTGTTTACGCGCTGACGGCGACGGGCTGCGCAGCCAGAGGCGCTGATTCGTTGTCGTTGTGCGCAATCTCTCCGCCGGCCTCTCTCTCCGCCCACTCGCCCCAAAGGCCGCGCTTGCCGCGCACGCGGATGTTATCCCCGAGCTCCGGACCTTGCTCGACCTTGATGGCGTCTTTGGTGGCCAAGACGAGACACTCAAAGAACATCTTTGTTGCCTCAGCCTTGGTTGTGCGCTTCTCCGGCAGGAGGTCCTGGAAGACAACTATGGATTGTGTTCGCTTCTCAGCACTAGTGGCAGCTTCTGACCCAAACAGGTCTCGTAGAATGTGGACGGCGTGCTTAGTGCCGATGGATACAGGGCCGCTGTCCTCAGGATGCACAACAGGCATGGTTGTATCGTTGAAGTCGGGGAAACCAGCGTCGCCACCCATATCAAAGCCGCCGTCATCCTCCAGCTGGATAACAGTGCCATCGGGGCCAACGCTGCGATCGCCAAAGTTGTCACCGAGTCCAATGTTGGTGTCTTCGTCAAATTCGAGACGTGGCGATTTGGCAGCACCTCGGTCACTATCGACATCCGCAATTCCACTGTCACGCTTCCTCTTGAGGTCGTCGCGTAGCATGTCCAGCGTCAGCATACCGCGCAGCTCAGGCGCCCAAGCAGTGCTCCGACCGTCCATCATGATAGACGATACGAAGCCGCCATTCTTGTGCATATCCATAAGGGCGAGCATAACAGGGTCTCGGGGAACATATCGGGCAGGCTTGATGATGTTTTCGCGGTTGGTTTGCTGCTGCTTAATGAGACTGCTGGAGAGTGCAATTTCGTCGTCAGGCATCAAAATCTTTTGTCTTCTGGAACGCTGGGCGGGACGGCGGACAATCGTGGTTTCCGTTTCGTCGGCAGGCTCATACATGTCCGTGTTGTGCGCGTACTGTTCTGCCACCTCTCTGGCAAAGTGCTCATCGATATCTGACAGGGGCGACTCTGAGATTCTTGCACGAGACTGTGGCATCGCAGAGAGATCGCGCACGTTGGAAATGTCCTCGGGGTTAAAGCCAAAATCATCGCCATCCGGCATGGTAAGGTCGCCATCGCCGTCCAGGATCTGGATGTTGTCAGCGGCCGGGTCGAATGTAGATGGACCATCAGTAGCTTTGCCGACTCCAATCTCAATTTCGCTCAAGAGGTCGTCCTCAACGTCCCGGGCAGCCGGCGCGTCTCGACCAATTTCCATGTTACTGACGCCGCCCTCGAGGTCACCAAAGTCTAGATCCAGATCCAAATCGTCCATCGTGGGCATTAAGTCGTCGTCGAGAGCGCCCGGACCTTTTAGGAATTGACTGTTGTCAAAGTCTTCTTGGAGATTGATGTCCCGGTTGCTTGTCCGGCCCTTGCGACCGACAGGAGTAGCAGTGATTTCGTCGACTTGCGACAAGAGCCATGAGGCATCTGGGGGCGGAGGGAGATCGAGGTTGTCATATGGAGTGATGCGATCCGGCAGCAGCAAGGACTCGCGATTGGAGACTTGGAGATTGGATGCAAGGTCGTTGTTTCCACTAGAACGAAATGCCTTAGATATCAGTTAGCAGGTGGTATCATTTTCGGGACACGCGGGGTTGACGCACCATTTTGATCTTCATCATGGCCTCATTGCAGTCGTCAAGCAGGTAACGCGTCTTGCGCTGGTAAATTCTGACGACACCGAGCAAGAGCTGCCCAGAAAGACGGAGAGCCATCGGCGCCTGGTTTGGCGTAATGATAGCCTCGACGCTGTCCGTGACGTTCGACTGCAAAATGTGATTCTTGGAGAGCTTGCGCTCCAGGTTGGCAGAGAGCCAGACCCGGGCCAAAGGCCCGGACTTCTGCAGAAGGGTTTCTGAGTAGAACATGATGCCTTTCGAAGGGCAGAAATAATTCAGAGAGGAAAAGCCAGGCAGCGGAGTTTAGAAGCAAAGTAGCGATGTGGCGGACGTAGAAGGTTGCAAAATGCGGTCCGTGGGGACAAACACGAAGCGTGCAGTTCCGCGTCGGTCGGTGGGTAAACAAGCGGCGCGAACGTGTCGACGGTATAAAACGCGCAAAAAAGAAAAGTCTTGGCCGCGCGAAGTCGAGAATTAATGAAATACGGTCGCCAGAGGCGAATATCTCGGCTCGCGACAAAAGCGAAGCACGCGCAGAAGCAAAAGCGCGAAGCGAGAAATGAAAGTAACGATGGTGACAACAGCAAGTTGGAAGTCGGGCACTCGAGGGGCGGCCAAGAGGTACTTCCTACGAAAAGGGCGTGGCTGGGGAGTCTGCTAGTGGCTGACCTGTCGATGGGGCCGCGAGCGTCAATGTGGCGGTATCGGAAGATTGTTGTTCCGGTGCTGTGGAAATTACAGGGCACCGTGCCTTGCCCAGCTCGTCCAGATGTGTAGTTCGCTTGGGCGGTGATGCAGGAACTGCAGGGCTGAAGCCAAGAAGGGATAAAATATATATTAAATTAATCGGCTCTCTTTTAAGTGTTGTAGCTCAGCTTTGAATTCACGCCGTTGAATTATCATATTCACGGCCAGTCCGTCCCGTCATCCATACCATTCAACACCGCGGGTACCCTGTGCACCAGGCAACAGACCCACCGAACTGTGGCTGGTGCAAACTCGCTACAAAGCTACCACAGCGGGCAGAGATGCGCGCGCTGCGAAATCCGAGGACTGTCTAGTTTCCTTCTCTGCAGCCCAACGCGCGCAACTTTCAGCGCTGTCGCATTCCCTTGACAACAACGGCTTAGAAATCGCGGCCAATCCGTGACAATGTCTGATTCCGAGGATCCTCTTGACCAAATTGATGAGGGTGGTGATGACCTCTTCGGTGATGAGGATGATGCTGGCTCGCCCACGCCACGCGTTGTCGACGACGATGACGACCTAGCTTCCGACCCCGACGACGAGGGCGGCCGGCAGCGTTATGATGATGACGATACCCAAGTCCAGCATGAAACAAAAGAAAAGGTCGTCATGGCGGTGCAGGCCTATCGCCACCGAGTCCCCAAGCCCAAGGACAATATAGTAAGTAGATTGCGATTAGGGAGCTCCTTTCCTTCAAAGCTAATCAGCGAATCAGCTTCGTGTTATGCGAGTTCCTAAATTCATCAAAATCATGCCCGAAGAATACGTTTCTGAAAAGTTTCAACCGACCGAATTCGACACCACCAACGCCAAGCAAGAACACCCTGCTCACGTTGCTCGAGTACGCCGAAACGATAGCACGGGGCTCCTGCACAGCAATGCCAATATATACCGATGGAGTGATGGATCCATAACAATCGGTATCGGCGGCGAGCACTTTGAAATTCAAACGAAAGCTTTGGCGCCAGCTCCGGGGCAGCCTTATGATGAACTTAAGGACGGTCATTATTACGCTGCCGCTGCAGAATTGAGCAGTAACCTGTTGATGACTGTCGGACATGTTGCTGAGCAGTACAACGTTCGACCGAACAAGGGCGGTGGTGATGATGCGCTAGCACTACTGGCTCAGCGCATGCAGCAGGCTAGCAAGACTGTCAATGAGGATGACATGATCATCCGCACAACTAGAGATCCTGAGCTCCAGAAGAAGGAAGCTGAAATGGCAGAGAAGGAGCGCATGAAAGCGCAAAGACGTCGCGAGAATGCGGCTGCCAAGATGGACGGTCTCGGACGCTACAACAGGGGAGGCGGCCTCTCGATTGGCGACCTCGAAGGTGGCCGGAGGGGAGCTGGCTCCGGGCGGAAGCGAGGCCAGCCTGGCTCGAGACCCAAACGCAGAAATCCAGAATATGATTCTGACGATGACCTGCCGCAGGGTGTTCGCAGGCAGGAAGACTACGATATGGACGATGGCTTCCTTGTCGGCAGCGACGAGGAGGAGATGGAAAGCGACGCCGAAGAAGAGGAAGAAGAGCTGCTGGACGATGACGAGGATGACCGCAGACGCCGCAAGTCCAAGAAGCGTAGAACCCGTCACTCGGACGACGAGGATGCTTCGGGTGATGAGGTGGTGGAAACGTCTGGGCGAGCCAGGCGACGCAACGTTGTGGACGATGACGACGACTGAGAGGGGAGTGAGGGAGCGGTTCTTTTTCACAACAAAACAACTCGCAGATGTATAAAATAAGAACGGGAAACTTTCGGGAGTTAATGAATATTTAATTTTCAGTGCAAGAATGGATTTAACTTGAGCTTTGGGGCAACTGACGACTTGTCGCGTGCACTAACGTAAGCTGTCCGGGTAGCCAGCCCGTAGCTTTGGCCACTGTCACATGCTTGGTGACCTCTTGAGTGAGGCGGCGTGGCGGGCCGTCATGCACACCCACTTCACCTTTGCACCACTCGCCATCTCCCGCCATATCCTGGCCAAGAAGAGCACGTTCACCTCCTTAGTCCCTCCAGCGTGGTCCAATGCCCAACTTCGATCCAAGCCAGGCGTTGCACCCGCGCCCCAGAGCGATCGCCTAGCTCCCGTTTCCTCGCCCTCGCCTTTGTCGACCCACTGGCCCTCGTCCGTCGTCCGACCCTGCTTGTGAAAGCGATCCTCGGCATGTTTGGCGCATTGCTCGCCGTCTGGCGGGTGATTGTCGAGGTGGTATCCTTCTGGCGCAAAGTAGGCATTCTTCCCTCTTTCCCCTCCTCCCATCATCCTCTTGTCGTTATCAACCCCGCCGCATATCGTTCCATCATGGCTGTTGCTCTAACGCCGGCTCAGAAACTCTTCGGATGGTACACGCGCAAGAACCCAGTCGACCTGTGGCTTGAGCTTCTGCGACATGCAGAAGCCTTTGAAGACTGGGAGGAAGCAGCCCTACATCTCGACAACTTGTTGGGTCTCGATCTATGGTACGTTCCCATCTGCTTCTTGCTCGCCACTCTACGCAGCCATGCTGACTGTTCCCCTTGCTTCAGGCGGAACAACCCAACTTCAAAGTACTACGACTGGAGACTCATCACCGAACGACTCAACTCGCTCGCCATCGCCAGGGAAGAAAATGACATCCAGCAGCTCGTAAACCTTTTGCGATCTGGTCTCGTACGAAATCTAGGCAACTTGACAGTGCCAAAACTATACAACCGCTCGTTCTCCGGCACGAAATATCTCATTGAAGAATACATCACACAGGTTGCCGAGACCGTCGAGGATATAAGCACCCTCCCCGCCAATGCATCCGCAGGGATACCGTCTATCGGAGGGTCATTGACAAACCAAATGAAGCTCGACTTTATCCACGACACGCGACAGGCCTTTGGTAGAAGCTCTCTTGTCCTACAAGGTGGCGCCATCTTTGGCATGTGCCATCTCGGAGTCGTCAAGGCATTATTCCTCCGTGGCTTATTGCCACGCATTATCACCGGAACTGGAACCGGCGCCTTAATTGCTTCACTCGTCGCTATCCACACGGAAGAAGAGTTGCCTGGCGTGCTGAATGGAGACGGCATCGATTTGACTGCCTTTTCTTCGCGAGGTAAACTATCAAATGGAATAGCCGAATCTTCGCAGACATTTAGAGCGAGATGGGACACATTAATGCGCCGCCTCCGCAGGTTCTCACGGGAAGGCTACTTCCTCGACGTATCGGTGCTTGAAGACTGCGTTCGAGCCAATGTCGGAGACTTGACTTTTGAAGAAGCCTACAACTACAGCAAGCGAATATTAAATATTACCGTCGCAACAGAAGGACAGGGCGGCGTTCCCACGCTGCTCAACTATATCACGGCCCCTAATGTGGTAAGTTTATTGCTGTTATGTCACTCCGAAGCCTACTAATTTGCACTTTGCAGCTTATTTGGACCGCCGCTGTTGCATCAAACGCTTCGTCTGCAGCGCTGTATGGACGTCGCAAAGCGACCATTCTCTGCAAAGACGCGCACGGTAACGTCGGACCTTGGGCTCCCGCCAACACCACCGACTTTCACCACTGGTCACACATGTCCTATTCGGATCGCGACTCACCCCTCCGACGCATTTCGGAGCTCTTCAATGTTAACCATTTCATCGTCAGCCAGGCCCGGCCGTATCTGATTCCCTTTCTGCAATCCGACATGCACGGCCCGTCCATGGTTGAAACCCGGAGCAAAACAACCCAACTATCAGCCTCAGTAGTGCGCATGGTTGGTCTCGAGGTCCGACATCGCCTGCGCCAGCTTGACACTCTCCGCCTACTTCCCGCCAGCATACGACGCTTTCTTGTTGATGAGCAGATTCCCGCAGCCGCCATGACACTTGTCCCTGAAGTGACGGCTGGTGATTTCGTGCGGCTGTTGGAGACGCCGACGAGAGAAGCGCTGAACTATTGGATACTGCGCGGAGAAAGAAGCGTCTGGCCCGCGGTGGCCGCGCTCCGCATACGGTGTGCCGTCGAGAATGAACTGGACAGATCGTATCAGGTCGTGCGGCAGCTAAAGGCGGGCGACTTACGGAGGAAAGGAAGCATATCTGCCGCTGGTGAAGTCGGCCGGACAAGTAACTGATACCCACTGCATATATAAACCATTTGTATTAAGTACATGTGTAACTCATAAGAGGAGCTCTTGCCATTTATCGAGTATTCCAACATGTAGTGATGGCCCATACGTTTAGCAACATGCAATTACTACAACTACTCCAGTTAAATAGCTTGTTTAGCACCTTTTTGTCTTGGCGCGTGTTCTACCACGTGGCGACAGTACATCTTATGCAGGCGGCCTGGACGGCGGCATCCATGCCCGCATAAGGAAGAATGTACGTGACCGCAAACGAGGCTACGCCGTATCATGGTGACTTACTGCTGAAATCGTATCGGCCGCCATGGAGGAGCCTGCTTGCTGCCCCGTAAGTGCAGAACTACACGAGCACTGGGTCGGGTAGAAGCTCGATTGCGCTCCAGGCCATAGAGGTCGAAACTGTCGGGCTTGGGGGATACGAGCCGGCGCAGCCCTGTAGGGCTTGTCAGATAGTTCCTGGCCAGCCTTGCGTTCGCCATTTGCACCGGGTAGACTAGCTGATTTTTTCCTCTTCTTTTTTTCCCATTTGTCTCCAACTTCCGGGAAATCGCAAGGTAGTGACGAGACCCGTGCTCGGCTTTCTAAATCGGGCAAAGGTTGCTCGTTGCCCTAAGAGACAGCAAGGCCGGCGGAACTAGCCGAGAGAGGGCTTCACCGCACTTGGGATCGTGTTTTCATCGCGGCAGGATCCTGCTGCCATTGGAAGGGTAGACGAGGGCACGCAAACCTGGTGACTCGCATCGCTGACATCGACACTCCAGCGCCGAACTGACGCTGCCTGTCTACATCACGCGAGATTCGAGTTTTGAAGACGTGCCACGAAACTAGCGAGTTCCTCAATATGGGGGACTCACTTATGGTGTAGGAAGCGACCAGAAATTGTGTCGTTTCATTCTGCCCAACAATAATCTACAACAAGGGGCAAGTGGGTTGCGGCTCAACGGCCGGCCCCGGACGCCGAGGCCCACCTTTCGGGCCGCCCGGGGCCCCGGAAAGGCATAAAACGGGCAACTCCAAGTGACCAGCAAGTTAGCGCCTTAGCGAGAGGGGAGGGGGCGTGAAATTAACAAGCCGTTATCAGAGCCCAATACGGATATCAACGATGTTTTACTGCCAGCCTCGACAAGGGCGGGCGCTACCATTTCGCCAGCCTTGCCCGGTCTATTAAGCTAGCAAAGACCCGGCCGCCAGTTCGGACGGGCTTGTTACCGCGTGTGTGCCGGCGATGGCCCGGCCCCTTGTCACGATAACGAGCCATATTAGTCTGAAGTCTCCTTGATCACGCTACTGGAGATACAAAAAGAATGAGAAGCAAGGGGGCTGAAAGGAAAGCCGCCTACGCATGCCCTCCGGACCCGCTGGCTCCGGCTCAGGCCGAATAAGGCTGCGCCCTCCTACGCGCAACATCGTTTTCATCACGCGCCGGATGCCTTTGGGCAAGAAGCTGGTAAAGAAGAAACGTTGTCCGACTACACTTTTTTCGAAACCGACACGGTCGACTCATCTTCCCTCCTGCGCGACCTCTGTGTTCCCGCCAAGCCCAGTCGTTCACTCAACTTGCACGGGGAGTGCGTCACTCAACCTTTCTCCTCCAGCCATGAGCACAAGCACAGCACGGGCCCGTCGTCATCTCACGGATACGCAAGATGCCTCGAGCCATTTAAACGCAGCGTCGTCCACAGCGTCGAATGCAAAAGACAACAGCCCACCACCCTCTTCTTTCTCCGCACAAAACTTTGCAACCCTGCGCAGCTACCATCATCACCAGCACAGCTCCCAAACCACATCATCCGGGTACGCGCCGTCGTCGTCGCCATGCCTCGAAACAAACGCCAGAGCGCCACGGCGCAAGGCAAGCGCAAGATCGCCACGCCGAGGAGCCTGCTCGCGACGCTGCCGGACCCAAAGCCGGAGGCGCCTGCGAAGAAGTGGGAGCTGGACCCGATGGACCTCGCCCATATCGGTGCCTGGACCGATCATCTTCAACCGCCGGGGGAAGAGACAAAATATCCCCCGTGCGAGCTTGTGATAGACGAGCCGGAGAAGCCGGCTGAGGGCGCCAAGTAGCGTCTGCCTGATACCGCACTCGCAAGTCTTGTTTTCTGCGAGCTTGTGTATGAATTTGGCATTGAACCCTTCCAAGTATCTTTGTCACTGCATGCCGACACCTAGCTAGATTATTGATAGTCACTTGATTTCTCGACCGTTTGATTCTGCACGCAGACGTCACGGCAGTAAATTTCCCGAGGGTGCAAATGTAATCATAGTTCTATTAGGATGTGAGGAGATGGATGCAAAGTAGACTCTTGTGACTCGTTAGATTACCAAGACTGCAAGCAATAGCCAGTGTCTACCATGCAAGTCTTGAGTGTAGCTTGCGTTTCGCCAACCAAGAATCAAGTAAGAATGGATGCAGCCAAATTAAGTAATGCCCAATGTGTATCTAGCTAATTCCGTCTGCCAGATCAATCGGTAGCGGGTAATAATTACAAGAAGAGAGCGGCGGCAGCAGCAGCGACAAGGCCGAGGGGAGAGACACCCGCAACAGAACCAGCATTGTTAGGCGGTGATGTGCTGGTGGGCTGAGCAGTGGTGGTGCCGCTGGACCCTATAGTCTTTGTATTAGTAGAGAAGCGGGAATGAGCAGTATGAAAGAAGGGACATACGAGATGAGTTGGTGGAGCTGGCAGAGCTAGTCGAGGAAGAGCCTGTCGAGGTGGTCGAGCCGGTGCTAGCGGAAGAGTCGCTCGAGCTCGTAGCGGACGAGGTGTTAGACGATTCACTAGACGAGTCGGTCGAAGTTGAGCCCGTAGTAGAGCCGCTGGAGCCACTAGAAGTCGGCGACGTGCTGCTAGAGAGGCCGGAAGAGGTAGTTCCAGAGCCTTGGTAGGAGAACGTGGTGCTGTAGTTTTCCGAGCCGTCACTGTTGCTGGTGATTTTGAAGTTGTAGGAGCCCGAGCCAAGATTGCTGAGAGTGACATCGAAGGAACCGCCGGTGGCATCAGCTGCATTGGTGGGTTAGCAATGTTGCGCCGAGAGCTGGGTCGTCGACAACGTACTGGTCAGGGTGCGGATATCCGAGAGCGCCTGAGAGTTGGGGCCGGTCTGAAGAGTAATGGTGCAGCCGCTCGTGCAGCCTTCAAATGTGAGGGTGAACGGCTTGCCCTCCTCGGGGTTGACCACACTGTTGGTAAACGCAGGCTGGGCAAGAGCACCAGTAGCCAGGATGGCGGCGACGGTAGTGGCGGTAAACTTCATTTTGACGGAACAAATGAGTGATGAGCTATTGCGGAACTATGGTCAACCAAGAAAATTAGCTAACGTTAGAAACGATTGTGTAATGGATGGATGACAGCAGGAGGCGAGCCGTTTGTTTCCGAGTGTTTGCGCCGTGGTAGGCTAAGCACAACCAGGCGACACAGTCGTGAGCCAGATCAACACATGACGCTCTTTTGGTCCGATTGTTCGCAGCTAATAAACCGGCGGACTCTACCGTAGCTTTCATTGGAGCATTGGGTTTCAGGGGTACATGTGTATCGGCTGGCGATGGTGATTGCGTATTGACGGCAAGGACGGAGGTCTATGCGATGCACCGTGATGCTGTCCGGGACGACTTACAGGTGTGTAAATGTGCTGATAGTACTGCAACGGTAAAAAATACGAAGCGAGAAGTCATGCAAGTCAATGCGGGAAGTCAAGAAAGGGGAAAAGAATTGAGTTTGAAATGGTTGGGAGGGGGGGGCGAACAGTTAAGAGCAGCAACGGCTTGGGGTGTGGATGCCGGACATTTTGACTTCTTGGCTGACAAGGCAAGTCCAAAACAACAGGGAACTGCGATGCCGAGATTCCACTCAGGTACCCAGGTACTCAGGCACAGAACCTTCCTTCCTACCCTTGCCTACCCAGTCAACTAACTTGTCGGCACTCCACGATTTCCAACAAAGCTATTAATAATTATGCAATCATCAGACTACCAGGTGCATCAATTCGCGGCGCTGGACATCCACCCCGGCTGGTCGAGTCGCGAACTATGTATGTACATACATACCTGTCAGACCATGCCGCACAGCCGTTCGTCCAAGTCCAAGTCCCACCACCTCCTCCCCTCATCCATCGCCAATCCGCCACCTCCCACCAAACAAGACCCGTCACATTCCTTCGCTACCAAGGCAAACACTTCTTCATCGCTACCTTGTCTCACTTCCATTGTCCTGCTATCTAGCTAAGTATCTTGTCATGCTTGTACCCTGATTTTTCTTCTTCGCTACATCTCTGGCCCTGCTCCCAGTTATGTATCAGCTCCGACACGATTCAAAGGAACGGACAGCCGCCAGCCAGGTACGCGCACTTGAACCTTGCGACGCGCCTACCTAGACCTGGCTCAGTCTAGTGTCCTCCTCGAGCCCGTTTCGAAGCAACTTGCTCCCTCCCAGCCAAAGCTTCCCCCCCGGGTGGTGCTATCCTCGTCCACAACCCCGTCCACAAGTGTCCAAGCTACAGCGGGCCCCGCCAAGCTCCCAATGCCGCAGGTGTCATAATAGTCCATCTTGTTGACGATACACCACTATGGCAGTGGAACAAGGTGACGTACGGATCGAAATACCAAGAACAAGCAATAACCATAAAAGCTAGTCAACAGACACTGACAACGGCAGTCGACACAACCTCCCGCAATTGATTTACTACGTATATCGCCAATAAAGCGAGAAAGCAAGCATCCGTCATCGTCCTGCCGCTAGGGCCCCTGTCAACCCAGAACCCCCAAGATGGGCGGGCCGCTTGATTGACTCCAGCACGCTACCTTGAGAATTTTACGCCACAGAGACCTCAGCTATCGCCATCATTTGGCCTTGTTTGTGGCGTTTGCCACGACGCCAGACTCATCAGCTTCAGTGTTGCGATACGAGGTTGCAACGACATTCAGCAGCTCTCTTGGACGAAAACGGCCGCTCAACCTCTCCGGTGCAGCAAGACTTGATCCCATTTGTCCTGGTCCCCCGATCGTTTCGGCTACGTTTCGGCGCCAACCATTCGTTTTTGCGCGCAAGCTGAACTCGGGTTTCCATACCTCATCAACAACACCACCCACAATCTTTAGGTTACTGGTAGCAGCGCAATGCCAGCCAAGGCTGACGTGCGGCCCGTCACCAATACTGATCGCTCTCTCTCTCTCGACCTTGACAGCGGGAGTTTGACGGTCACTTTATGAATGACCCTCTCTTGTACCCGAGGCGAGCAGCCAAGTGGCGCCGCGTCTTCCGCGCCAAGGCCTTGTCATTCCTTCCTCGTCGCCCGTGTTTATTGTTACGAAGACCATTCTCCATGATAACATATCAACTTGTAGCCAGTGCAACTCCAGGATCAATTAAATCCCGTTCTCCTAGTTACCCCTTTTTCACGTCGAAAAAAATGACTGAAAATCGCACAATCTCGCTTCCATGGGCCAAATCTAAAACATTGTCCACATTTCGATCTGAGAGAAAAAAGAGGTGGGGCTGCTTGTCACTCAAATTCTTCAAAACCAGCGCGTCGTAATTCTGTCATTACTGATGAAGCGGCTTAAACTTCGTAAACTTTAATCACACAACGCGCTCCTGGAATTTAGGTGCACTTGAACAAAGGAACCCAAAGCCTGTTAAGGACAGTTACATAGCTAATTCAATCTTAAATGGTTAAACTATGAGAACCACGACGGAAAGTTTTGGTGGTGGGGCACAAGTACTCGAAGGGAACACTACATTCGAGTCTGCAGGAACATCACAATCATAGCAAGTTCAACAGAAAATGGCGTGCCTTTCATCCGATGGACATATTAAATAAATACAGTACTGTGTTCGAGTCCCTTGACTCGCAAAACAACCCAGCCAATGAGAAAAAGAAGCGTCTCCTCGCCATCAATAAATGACATGCCTTCACCTGGCCCAACCCTTCTGCAAACGCTTACACCATGTATAATGGATTTTAGAGACATTAATAGCCTCGGCATCGCGTGTATAGCGGGCAAGTTCCCGACTTTCTGCTAAAAAGGATACTCCGTTTTTTATAGCGCCCTGTAGAGCAATAAGAAAGCGCTTAATGCTCAAGCAGGCGGAGAGAGCCCTGGACGACGACGTTCTCAAGGATAGAGCCAGGAGGAATGTCAATTGTGCTTCCCTCGGTAGCCACAATAATAACAGTGCCCTTCAGAGTGACGCCACGGCCCAGGTTCACAGCACCGGTAATGGTGAGGTGGTCCAACTCCAGGACTTTGGGGATGGAAGGAATGTGCTTCTGGAAATCGGAAACCTTCTTGAAGTCGCTGCCGAGCTTGATGAGAGGAGCGTCACCGAAACGGTTGGCGCTCATCTGAAGCTGGCCGTGCTTGAGAGTGTAGAGATCGGACTTGACCAGCATAAGATCCGAGCATGTCTTGACGGGAAGGAAGCGGCGACGGGGGACGTTGACACCGTGGGCATTGTTGAAGTGGCGAATGGCAGCGCCAACAGCCGTCTCAAGCTGCATGATGGAAATGTCAGACTCGCCCTTTTTGTCGCCAGGGATGGTCTTGGCGTTGGGAATAATCTCCATCTCGAGCTCGTCGTTCTCCACAACGCGCTTGATGGCACGGAGGTTAAGCCAGATGTTGTTGGTGTTGAAGTACCTGAACTTCTTGATCGACTTGAAGTCGTTGACGTGCTCCTTGGGAACCTGTGCGATTTCAAGCAAACGGACCGAACCCTCATAGTCGATGATGGTACCACCCTTGACGTCGGCCTTGGTCTTGTTGGTGAGTTCCATGATGTACTCAGCCTTGGTCTCCATCATGTGCTGGAGGATGCGCAGATCGACGACAGCACCCAGGTTATCAACGTTGGAGAGGAAGATGATCTCAATGCCACGCTCGAGGAGCTTGTCGAGAATGCCAGAGTTGTAGAGGGACTCGAAGACGTCACCGTGGCCAGGAGGGTACCACTCGCTGATGGACGAGTTGTAGTTGCTAGGGACGGGGAGCTGGGAGTCCTTGTAGATTCTGGGGTAACGGGACTGGTTGAAGGTGAGAATATCGACGTTGTGGCCCTCGTATTTCTTGATGATGGCCGCGGTGTCGTCGTTGGTGTTGAATGAGTTCATGAGAATGAAAGGAACATTGACGTCATATGTGCGGTTAAGGTACTCGATCTGACGGACGGAAAGGTCGAGGAAGGACATGCCGTCACGGACCTCAATGACCGATTTGGGACCGACACAACCCATGGAGGTACCGAGACCACCATTGAGCTTGAGGACAGCAAGCTTGTTAAGGAACTGGACCGACTCGGAGTTGGCGAGGTCCTCGTAGTCAACGACCTGGCCGGCCGCAGGGGGGCGAATGCGGTCCCAGTCACTAATGTTGTTAGAATCGATATCAGAGCGGGTCGGAGAGCCGGCGAGTGTTGCTTACACGGCGTTGCCCTTGGCCTTGTCGTTCAAGTAGCGGCGGAAGAGGGCGAAGAAGTTGTCCATCTCGGTTTCGAAGAGCTGTAACTGGTCAGCACAGGTGGAGGCCGGTTGTTAGAGAAAAGAAGCGTACCTTCTTCTGCTTGGGGTCCTCGACCGTCTCGGCGAGGTTTGTGAGGGCATTGCGCATCTGAGCAGCGGCGACATTTGTCGAGGTGTTCTCAAAGGCCTGAGAGAGGTCAGTTATTTGGGTTTCCATGATGAGAGGCAATTACAGATTCGTGATGAGAGACGAAGGAAACATGGGAGCATGGCAGGACGAGTATAAATAGACCATGGTGGCGCAGCTTGCTTTGCCAGAGCGGAGAGCGGTCCTCCAGTGACAGCAAGGTGCGACCCCAGTGAATACAGTTGCCCATCACCTGCCAGAGCAAGGCAGGGCGGGATAGCATCATAGAGAGGGGTGGTGTACAGCGTCAGATACCAGGCTAAGGACATGTCCAACGCGGGTTGGAGGGCGAATGGTAACAGCAATGAGGCCTTCCTAGACTCTTTCGAGGCGTAGCACAATGGCAGGCAGGCCATTGACAGCGCAGAGGCGAGTACAGTGACTAGGCGGGGGAGCTGCTGAATCACGGAGGGACAAAGCTTACCATGTGGCTGCGCGTCTTGCCATGGTGACGCTTCTCGAAACCATTGTTCTCGTCGTCCTTGCCGGGGGCGACAGGACGGAGGTGGGAGGGGAGAGCACTCTTAATAGCTTCCGCCATGATGGAGAAGCGTTGATAGTACGACAGTGTGGCGAGCGGGATCGATTCGGCCGAGGAGCGAGGTCCGGTGCAATCGATGAAGAGAGCAGAGGAGGGAGGAGGGAGAGTCGAGGGAGGAGGAGAGGCAGCAAGGTCGATTGAAATAAAAGAGAAACACCAGAGACAGCAAATGAGGTTGTAATAGCAGAGAAACGAGAGAAGCGGCGAAAGGGGCGACCAAAAGGCGGGGCTGGTTCGATGAGGGCAGCGGGGTGGTTGGAGCTTCCCCTGTTCGCAGCAAATGAGATGGCAGCGTGGCCCTGGTTCTTGCCTGGCTTTGGTTTACGAGGCAGGCGGTGCGGGCAGAGAGAAGATGTGCAGTATAATAAGCAGGTGAAGATGAAGAGATGCAAAAGACCAGTCCGTGGTGGCGAGACGAGGAGCGGGAATTTCGTCTGATGGTGGCGAGTGCGTTTGTCTTATACCTGACAATACCAGCTGGGCAGCATAAAAAGCGCCTCACCAGTTCGAGCTGAAGCTTCTTCTTGCTCAACACCCACCACCCACCGCAATCTGTACACGGACGGCATCTGCCCCTGACCACCTTATTTATTATTGGAAAATTCTAATTACAGCTACATCCCATGTCTTTCTGTCCCATTTACCCGCGCATTGGCCCAGCACTGCCCAGTTGATAATTGACAGTTGCCAGCATGCCCAGCTGGCATTTTTTGATATCAATTCCCTCATCAGCCCCAACAGATTATCCTTATTGCCACTATCCGCAAGCCACGGCCAATCACGCCGAGCACGCGCCGGCTGGCAGCACACTACACTTGGAGAAACAAGGCAGGAAAACCCTTTTGCAGGCGCCATCTCTAGCCTCATAGGTTAATCCTAAGTAGTTGGGCAAAAAACCTCTACCCAGGCTAATCTATCAGGCTTTTGCGAGAAAATCGTTGAAAAAAAAAACACCGCACGCCAAAGCGCGAACACCCCCGTCTCCCTTGAACAACAGTCTGCGAAACTTCTTCCTTATACTTTCTTTAGCGCCATGAATATTCTGCACTCGATTCCCCACCCCTTTAATACTGATGGAACAGGCGCTGGTCATTAGTTATGCGCCCGGATAAGAGGAATGTATAAATTGCAACTATGGACTTTCACATTTCGTGAATTGGAGGAGGTATTGTTCCCCAGAGAAATGCGAGCGAGTAGCCGGTCATGCGTCCTTCCAGTCAATGTCATTATGTATGTACACTGCTCGACATCTCGTCAATCCCGACTGAAGAAAAAGCCCCCTCGTCGAGCAAGGTATGGCAGCTCGCTTGGCTGAATAGTGCCTCCATCACTTGACTCCCATAGCCCTTGGGCCTGTTCACACCATCGAAAATGTTGCAACAATCCGTCTCGTGAATATACTTTATTCCGTGCCTCAAACGCCCATTGCTCCGCTCTGGCGCCGATGATTCCCTTGTCCATAGCAAGTTGGCAACCAGCACATGACAGCCCGTATTCAATTTCGCCACTTCTTCTATCGTAATATGGAAGTGCAACGGCACCCATAAAGTTCATCTTGAGGTTTTGTCTTGAGTCTGCCAGTTGCGATAGTGCTGGAGTATCTGTCTTGACAAGCAAGAGGGCGCTGGAAATACAGACGACAGAAATTGGCGACTTTTGCGACGAATCGAGCATTGAATATCTACCTGGAATCGTCTTGAATGATCGCAACTGGTCCGCTTCCTTCTTGGTAAGGCGAAGTTGCTTGCGGGTAGCGACAAGAGATTGTAGCCGGAGTTCAGGTGCAATCTGTAGACAACGGAAACAGCAGCGCTTCCAAGTCAAGAGGGATATGAAGCCGCTGAATTCACCACACAGCACACATGCCTTTATGCATAATGCGGTGTAAAAGTCGGCCAGAGAGACGCTGTCGGCAAGTCTGGTTCGCAGCAGGGCACAGAAGAGGTCCAGCCCATGCGACACCACGGTATGATATTGCGGCGAAGCGTCTACTAATTCTCTCGCTCTACGGCTCGTTTGCCTAAGCTCGAGTACGGCGCGCATGTCCATGCAGAGTAGCACCTCATAGAAGAGCTCGAGGGGCAGCTTATTCAATGATCCAAGCCCTCTGTCGGCCTTGTACCGGAATGATGTTGCCATTGACGAGCGAACATGGGCGTGTTCACGAGGTGAGAATGAGATGACAGCAAGATCAAAGTCTTTGCGATGGTAGGATGTCGTGTGAATGATGCTGTCGGCCTGCTCTTGGCGAAATTGATACTCGGTGGCGGAGCGGTATCCTGGAGGCATATCTGAAGTCATTATTGAGGTATTCTAGAACACTTGCGGGCTGGTAGACCTTGGCAGGTGGTCGACCTCTGCAACAGCGGCTGGCGACATCTGTGCATCGCCGCGTTCTCTAAATACCAATGGCCTCGGAATTGTTGGCGTCAACCTTGTCGAAGTAGCTCTAAATCAGAGTCAAGAAGAGGTCGTGGTGAAAGACGGAGGGGCAAAGAAATGGACGGCAAACGCGTCCTAATGCGGTCGGAGTTTCATGGTGGGAATATAGTTTACCCGGGCCAGGTACTGCCTTTCACAAAGAAGGCCGACCAGGCCGTGAGAGCAGAAGTGATCAGACAGACATCAACATCATGAGATATGGATTCTAGAATACTCGCATTTACAGCTGGCAAACATACAAAATAGTGTAGGTAGGCCAACCGTCACACCGGCCAGCCATCCATGCTCGGAAACAACTCCCCCAATTTTCACAACCAGTCGGCTCTGGGCCTGTTTCGCACGTGGGGCCAGCACTGGCCAAAAACTGCAGCATCTGGGGCACGCACTGTAGCTAATGTTCAGGCCTTCGGGAGCCCATTGTCAACATGGGCGTCATTATAGGGCCGAGCATGCCCGTGGCGGCCGCCATATTCTCACGACTACACTAGGTAAAATTCAGGCAAACCATTGGTGCGGCGCCTCCGTGAGAGAAGGGCCAGCTCCCGACGGCGCCTCGTCTTGACCGGCCCGCCCGGCCCCGAAACTGGCCCCCATATCAGCAAGCAAGGCTTTTCTGTTTCGACAGTCCTCGGCCAAAAGATATCTTTTGTCTTGCCCCAGTTCATGACAGCGCCCTTGTGAAAAACAGATTTCTGTTACCGATACCAAACTTATTACAAACAAGTTGGTGCATAGGTGCCAGACCAGCGGCCAATCCGACTCACTGTCCGCTCCCCCACCCTGTTCTGAAGCATCTATCCATCCATCCATCCCAGCGAGCTTCCCCAGCCTGGCCACAACGTTGCATCCGCCCGGCGGCCCTTGCCTCCATCAACAGGGCTGCGCTGGTGGTTCTGTGCAGAACAGACTTTTTTGCCAGTGCCAGCGCCCGCGCTGGTTACACACACACACACACATGCTTTCATCAGCAACTGGCCGACCGTCCATGACTCAACCTCGTTACACCACTCATGTTAACTCTCTTTTTCTTTGTAATAGACGTTGCCGGCCCCTCCTGACCAGTAAGCATTCCGCCTTTGCATCGTGGACCGGGGTACTGGATAAGATGGACCTGTCTCCCGCTTCCCCCATCCGCGACTGATTCTTTTTGCCTTTTCTTTTTCTGCTTCTTCATCAACGCGGAAATTCTCCAAGGCAGTGGCCATTTCTTTCTTTTTTTTTGTTTCCTCTTTTCTTACCTTATATTCATACTTTTGTTGGTTGAAAACCACTTGCGTGAAACACACCTCAACCGCTGCGGGCTGTCTACCGAAATAGGCAATCCCGCCAGGCCAGCCGCTTCCGATCTCACGCCGTTCAAATCCAACTTGAGACTTTACCAACTTTATATCGATTTACTCTCATCAACTCTCCACCGGGCTTCTGGGAACATATTAATTAAAAGGCCGCGTCTACCCATTTCCCGAATACCTCTCTCTACCACCAATACCAACACCTCGCCACACCGCAACATACAATGGGCTCCTTCGACGTCGTCCCCTTCTGGCACGTCAACGTCCCCGAGCGGGAGCGCACCGCCGAGTGCCCCGAGTTCCTGCGCGGCCTCAGCGCCAAGGACCTGCGCGGCGTCTCCACGCCCGACTCGGCGTACGAGATCCTCTCCTGGGCCGAGGTCGCCCGCATCGTCACCGCCAACCGCCTCGAGCGCTTCCAGCGCGTGCCCTCCCAGCTGCGCCGCTACAAGCAGTTCTCTCATCAGACCGCCGCCGGCCGCCACGGCAGCGTCGCCGCCTTCGTTCTCGAGGAGCGCCTGCGCTGGGCCGGCCCGGGAGCCTCCCGGCCCAGCGGCGCACCGCCATTCACCTGCCCGGACGACTACAAGGTCCTCTACAACGACTGGCCGTACGGCCTCGACTCCCGCATCGTTCATTTGGTCGTCTGGACAAAGTTTGAGCTGGTTGCCGACGCGGACACGGGAGACCTCACGGACAAGGCCCGCGCGGAGATTGAGGACTACGTCTCGAGGACGTTTCGCGCGCGGATGCCCGAGGGCAATGTAAGTTGCGACCCTCCTCCCCCTCCGCACTTCAAACTTTTGCATGTTGCGATTGTTGCCCCATCTCACGACTTGGCCCTCCCCTTTGCATCCGCATATTGCATGATTATGCTGACCCCAACAGGTCATGTGGTTCAAGAACTGGGCTGCCCTCAAGTCCATCCACGCCGTCGAGCACTTCCACGTCATGCTCTTCGACCCTAACCCCGATTTCATCCGCGAGGTGACCAACGGCGACATCCCCCAGTGCAACAAGTTCATTGATTAGTGCGAGGGCTCACCTTCAGCTGCGCAAGCGCTGTCGTTTCCGTAGGATCGTGTGCATGTGCTCTCCGAGAGGGGTTCTTTCGTTTTTTACCCCTCCTTGGTCGTTATTGTATTTTATGTGACATGAAAACCATTTAGACAGCGAGACTTTGTTTTTCTCATTCTTTTCTTTTCAACTTCCAGGGCATGCTTTAAGCTTTGCCTGTATAGATTATGCGCCGCATGCTCACCTTTTAGATTTATATGCAGTGCGTCTCCAGAGACCAAGCTTTTCTAGATTCATCAATACCAATTTTCTTTTGCTTTTCACAGACTCGTGCTTTCTTCATTCGGTACGTTGACCGTGTTTGTGCTCATCTCTACACACGCCGCGTCGGCAAGGGGTACTGCTACCGGCTTCTCCAGCGAAATGTTGATGTCCCATCCCGCGCCGTCGCGAGGTTGCGTATGCTTCCTGTGGAGGTGCGCGGCAACGGCCACGGTCAGCCGCGTCCCCAGCGCCTCGAGAGTCTCGTACGAAGAGTCGGACATGACCTGTCAACAGAGTTAGCAAAACTGACAAAATTGGCTTCCCGCCTGGCGGAGAAACGCGACGACTTACCTGGACCACAACCTGTTCAAGCTCCGGGTAGACGTCCAGGTCGTCCTCTAGTCTGTCGATTTCCACGCTCGCGACGACAACTTGCTTGGCGAGCCTCTCGTTGCTGTTAACGCCAATCAAGGTCGGTACGCGCAGGCCGTGGATCTTGAGCGATACGGCGCTCTGTCGCATCAGCGACTTGACTACCATAGCGTCGCTGTCCGCCGCCGGTTCGAAGCCGCCCGTGACCGTCAAGCTCACACCGTCACCGAGAAGCGTCGCCTTTGGCAGATGCACCGAGATTTCCAGCGCCCGCAGCGCTGCAAAGTGAAGAAACGGCGGTTGCTGAATCTGCTGCTGCTTCTGCGCGCTCGCGCGGACGTCCTGTCCGCGCGAGTCGAAGCCCGTCATCTCCGACCATATCGTGTCCAGTAGGCTGCGCAGGCTGCGGGCCGGCAGCGCGGGCGAGTAGAGGACGGATAGGACGGCCTTGCTGAGGAGCCCGTAGTGGACGGTGTCGCCGGCGACGGTGTCGGTGGCGGAGGAGGCGCCAAAGGGCGCGTCGAGCGAGACGGCGGCCGAGACGGCGACGGGCTGCGGCCGGTCGGGCCGGCCCCATGCGTCGCTCGGGCCCTGGATGGTGGCGCGCAGGTTCTTGACCTTTATGGTGGACGGTGCGGGGAGGTTAAAGTCCCGCGCGATCTGGTGCGCTGATTCCAACGGCGCCGCCATGTTTCTGGCGATGGCATGCGCTTTTTCTGGTTGATGGCGTGTGACTGGGTCCCGTATCTCAGCCTGCTCCGACGGTAGCTTATAGTAGCGCCGTGGATTTCCGGTGATAGGAATGTATGTACAACAACAAAGAGCTGGTGCAGGTTAAGGCAAATCCTGAGAGGTTGATATTGGTCGGAAGCCGTTTTGATGAAGTGGGATAAGGTCGACCTCTGCTGGTGGGGCATCGTGACTGCAAATTCAACCTGTGCAACGACAAGTCCTACGAGTACAAACGCAGCACAGACAGCAACTTCTGACATCTCATAACGAATCTACACTACCCAGTCAACCTTGCGCTATTTTTATGTGTCAAATATGAGGCTCACATTCGTTCCTCCTCATCCCAGATTTTGAGCAACATTGGCCTGAGCACATTGTGGGAAGGTTGACCTACCCTACACTAAGCCTTGTGGCAACCGGACAATGAGCTCCGTTGCCTCACCGAGATGGCCCCAGCTATTCTGTCGAGCAACTGCCAGTAATCAAATTGTCTGGTTTCAACGCCCAAAGGTCTATTCGTCTTGAAACCGGACTACCCATCTGGCAACTTGCGAATAAGCGCACGTGTTCTCTACACACACGCCACAGCAATCGGCTATCAGATCCCAACGGCCATGAGTATCGGATGAACAGCTATAGCCGCACAATAAGCGGCCGTGCTCAACGGAGCATAAATATCTCAGTGGATGAGGATCATATTAGAGTCATGGCTCAAGGCGAAGCCATGAAACAAGCTAACGTTGCCGTGCTCAACGATAAGCTTTCCCGGCCGCAGCAATGCAGGACGCCTTACCCGTAAGTTTTCGGCGGAACGTCACATAGCACAAACAATGGCTTCTCCTATACAGACGAACAGATGATTTGGAGATGTGATGGCAATAGGGATGCCAATATTCGACCTTGTTCCTTCAAAACTGAACACGCTACAACCGCCGCTTATTCCCGCTAGTCGCGCGCCTGGACGGCACCGTCGAGAGTTTTCCCAATGCTTTCGAGCTTGAAGAAAAGAATCAGAATGAACAATGCGAAGAAACATCCCAACAAATTCTCGCATCCTCTTAGCGAAAAACCTTTGTAAGCGTTGGCAAATATTCCTGTGATCTTCATGCTCGGAATCAATGCAGCTTGCCTCGGCGCCCCACTGACTCGTCCTTTCCAGACACGCCCCCCATGTAAGCCACCTTGGACCCCTGACGCTCGGTATCGTGCAATTGGCGGCCTTTGACGAGGAAATGCTGGGCTTGTGTGCAGGAGGACTCGAGACAGCGCTGTCCCACCTGCGAGTCTCGAAGTAATTATAGGCCTTGCGAGGGGGCGGGAGAGGTGCCCAGCCGCCACGGACGCGTGGCATCGAACCCGCTGGGCTGGGACAATTCGTCGCTGGCCAGCACCGTGGTCGTTGACAGAATAATGCGACGGCAGCCTTCAATTGACTCGAGGGAGAGTGTACGGGAGCAGATACGGCAGTTCTGTCAAAGATAGAATCTGGGGATGTCCTGAGTTCGACGTCGCTCGCCCAGTGTAAGCCGGACATAACTGAGACCTGTGGTTGTCACTTGGAACTGTCACCCCGGAGTGGGTGAGGGCACATACCGCGGCCAAGATCTTTGATCCTTGACCCTTAGTCCTTTTAACCAGGGCAATAATCTCTCTATATCATCAACAACTTGTTGCAAAGAGCAATAATCTTGGTGAGATAGACGAGATTGCGCCAAGCAGAGGCTCTAGGGCAGGTCCTGTGCCTGCGCATTGATTTCCCAACGGCTTGCCTCTGTACATGGATGGTTACAGTGTGCTGGTGTCTGCCAGCCACACCCGACATCACTATCAGTCACTCCTGAGAGAGTTGATTCCAGGCACTTGTAACGGAATTCGTGCTTTCATCAATCCTTTCCAGGTGCCGGCGACCTTTGGCTGCTCGTACACTGAGTACGGTAAGTGGCCATCGCGCCTCGCCTTGTGTCGGACGACCAAGAAGCGTCCCAGGCAAGCCGCAAGATGAACCTGGGCAGAGTAGACTCACCGAGTGTAATTGAAAAAGGAATACTCGCTCCTTCTTCCCACAGCTATTGGAAAGCCACACCGTGAGTTTACAGGCGCCGTGGCGCTGGCCTGATGAACCCGACGCTGTGGTTCTCTGCCTCCTCAACTGACTAAACTCTTGGCCCCCAGGGCGAGACAAAATGAAGCAGCCACCTTTTCATTATACAGTATCCGTACAGTTGCCCGTTCATTAACCACTTTGGCCTGTGCTGATGGCTGGCCTGTGGCTTGCGCCAACGGTGGAGGCCTACTAGTTAGTTATAAGGCGACCCTCTGCGTCTGCATTCGCTCTAGTTCCAGTCGTATTTTCGCAATGTTTAGAGATGCGCGAGTTTGCAACTCATCGCACAGACTGAAACATGTTATAGTTTTTTACAGAAAAGAGAACGGAAAAAAGAAAAAAAGAACATAGGGCGTGGACGTAGGAACATAGATGAAAACCCCACGTTGTCGAGTCGGAGCCGACTCCATCCTATCCAGCAGCACGGTTCGGCAAATGGGCTGCTGCGCTTTTATTCTCCTTGCCAGCCTCTTGCTCGTGCCATCTCTTCTTCTTCTTCTTCTTTTTTTTTCTTTTCCTGCGGGGTTTTTCTGTTTCCTTTTTATCGCATTGTGCAAAACTTGATCGTACCATCTACTCCTCAACAAGTTGCCATACCCCATTGCCGGACGGGGTGCTCCGCCCGCAAGCTGGGAGAGCCGACGACCAGGGGGTTTGACGGAAAGAAATGGGCGACGATCTGCGTTGTTTCACCCATGAAAAACATTTGAAGAAAGACCCCTGCTCCTGCACTTGACCATCAAGCTCTGGTGGCCCTTTATAGGAACGGCAGTTGCATCCATCGTGCCATGGGAAATCCCCCGACCTCCTCCGCCGCGTGTCATCGCCGGCATCGAGTATCAACTCCCCCCACGATATCTACCGCTCCCATGTCCTCGCCATGAACTCTTAGGATTTTGCAAGCTGTTGAAGCTCTCATTTGCAAGCTGAGAAACTGCTTTGCCTTTCAAGTTGTCCCCGCGTCGGTGCGTTGCGCTTGGACGTGTCTTGTCTGAGAACTGCCCAATTCCCCGAGGCGAGATGGGGCGCAAGACATGGAGCGACCCAAGACAAAGACGTCCGAATGTCACTAGGAAATAACGGGACAGTTTCATTGCCGCAAATCACTTGTTTGAGAGGACAGGTAGGATAGTTGGATGATACTGTAGCGTGTCAGTCACTGTTGCGTTGCTGTCATTTGTGATATACGCATTTGGAAGTTAAACTGTGTAGATTTTCCAGTTAGCAGTCAAACGTAGTGTCTGACTGCGAGAAACATTTGATGTCATCAGGTAGGTCTTGAAACGATCGCGTGAATCGAAGTCTACCCGTGTACATAAATAGCTGTCATTGATGTTGGCGTCTCTGTGATCGACTCTGGGAAGCCCAATTCCTTTAACATACTACACCTCCATCCCTGAAAGGAGACTAGACCCCTGGAGTCACCGTCAATGTAGCCTTATAAGTAGGTACGGAAGAACTTGGCCGCACATGTGTGGAATATGCATCTTAGACATTGAGGCCAGCTAGCGACAAGTCCTTGCGCATCACATGAGAGCATGCGCCAGGGACTTATCGGAACTTTCAAGAACTGGACGGCATGGCTCTGCATTTTGATATCAAAATTTTAAAATTGACATGCCCGTTTAGGACTGGTATTATGTACTCTCTCCCTTGGCCCAAGGAGGTGTTGAGCTATCATTGTCAGCGAGTACTACCTATGACCTCACTCTCTCTCAAAGAAAATGTTTTCCAAATAGGGATCTTGATCGGTATGGGGCACTGCGAGTCATTCTTATTTTAACAGCCCTGTTGCGAGACATTTCCGACCATCGTAATTACTTGAAGTCTTTTACAGAAGGACTCAAGATATAGTCCTAAAATTCCGATAGTGGTAGGATTATGTATTTATCATCCCTCAAGATCAACAGGGGCCGCTGCCCTTGATCTGTGAGGGGCAATATTCCAGATGCTGGCGGAGTGATCCAGTGTGTCACTTACAACTATCAGCAGGCCGGCGACGGGACAACTCCGCCACCCCGACTGACAACATCATACTCCATACTGCGTATCTCCGGCAGGGCCTTTGATTTGGACAGCATTTGCGTGGCTCATTATTTTAGCTTGGGTATTAGCCCGGCCGCCGCATGCCGTTTTTAGTGGAAACAACCTGCATGTATGTGAGT
Source organism: Cordyceps fumosorosea ARSEF 2679 (assembly GCF_001636725.1). Lineage (NCBI taxonomy): Eukaryota > Fungi > Ascomycota > Sordariomycetes > Hypocreales > Cordycipitaceae > Cordyceps > Cordyceps fumosorosea. The sequence continues at coordinate 422,109 of NW_017387301.1, forward strand.
GCGCGCATTCCGCGGTGCACACTTCAGCGCCACTGCAACGCTCGACGTCGAGCTCGGTGCATGCCAAAAATACGGGAGGAACTCCTTCTTCATGGTTACACGGTAACTGAACGTAAAGTCCTGCGGCCAGCAACACGACCAATTAAATCTGGGAAGCCTCTTCTGGAACCGACGCAGAGTCCTGGAGACACGCAGCACAGCGCTGGTACAATAAGCCCGCAGTATGTAGATCCAATGACAGGTATTTCAGAGACGAGGCTCGCTTCTCTATGCCGATCAACGGTGCGCACATGCGACGAACAGGGTTGCCGCTCCGGCGGCGCACAATCCAGTCCCAACTGTCTGGAGCGCGCCGAGCAGTCTTGCCTGCAGCGTCGAATGGCGATGCTCTTGAACTCCATCCATATGGGGACCATATCGCCTTGTCTGCTGATGGCGTACGCATGGCGTTTGTTGGCCCTGTCTAGAAATGCGCCGTCGACTCCATATCACGGACCTGTATCGAAATTGGGAAAGCATTTGCATGTCCAAGGCGGAGACGGGGGTGTGGGCTTGTTGATGTCAATCCCTCGCCCCCATTTAGGGCCGTTGCACCCCGCGACCTCCCGCCGAAGGCTGAATAGGTGAAATTAGACCCAAGTTTTCAATGGGTTAGTATGTAGCCCTTCGTTTGGTCCTGATGCGCGGGGAATTTAACCCATCCCATGGGTTCGCGATTCATCAGCTCCGGAGATTTTGAGACCTGGACTCCTCTTCTGTGACGCGTGTTGGGTTCGCGTGGTGGCTGCACATGGCTGATATGTAGGCGTTGCATGCATCCACACTCACCTGTTCGTGTTGGTAGCGCAAGCCCAGGCACCATAGAACCACCAAGGGAACGTTCTGTAACACTTACATGCTGCAGCCACGCTATTCCCTTAGAGCTGCCACTAGGCTATCAGAGCTGCCAGTAGCTTCAATAAACTATGATGCAGATCAAGAGGCACATCGAGCGTACAGCAAGTGTGTCGGTGACACAACCCCGAGAACTTATTTGCAGAAGTCTGAGGAACGTGGAAAGAGACCGAAAGGGTCTAGAAACCGACTGAAGCGTAGCCCGAGAGCGGCGAGGGCGGCTTCTAGAAAGAACGCTAGCTGCGAGAGAGCCTATGATTGAGCCTGGCATTTAGGACGTGGCCCGCGAGCAGTTTCTACGACTGGCGAGTGTGGCAGGCAGCGATCGATTGCAATTGGGAAAAGTGCCCTCAAGTTGGATATTGCGGTGAGGCCAGTACTGGATCAGCCGCATCTAGCGTGGATATGATCAACTGTGGCCGAGGGATAAAACTGAACATGACCGAGGATAATCGTCGAAAAAAAAGCCTTTTGGCACATGAAGCAAGCTTCAGACTGACAGTCGGCTTAACTTCCACTCGCTAGCTGCATGGTGGCTGCTGCTGTGGCGCTGTGGGGTTAAAGGTGAAGTTCGGAGTTGTCTGGCAATGAAGCAATTCTAGTACATCTGTGGGGTGGTTGTGGCACCGTAGGAGGATTAGGTCTCGTGACAATCTTAAATGCTCCGGGAGGAGGAGGGGAGGGGGGGGGAGGCGAAGCTCGATATCAGATTGTGTCGACGTCTTCGCTCTGTCGCCGCTCGGCGAGACAGACCTGACACCTGGTAGGTTCGCGTCCGTTCGTCCGGACAACCTGTTATCATGTCGATCTTCAAAAGCCATCGCAAAATACTCTGCGGCCATTTTAGCCTTCACATGCTGCGCCTTCTCGCAGAAGAGGCGTTCCGGCTTGATTGACTAACATGGAAAAGTGTAACTTGTGCGGTTCTTCCTGTCTGGTAACAGACTGTGACCAACTGCGCAGCCCGATCGAGGAAAAGTCGGTACACATCTCCAAGTGTTGCATAGTGTTTGGCTTGCCAACATTATCGGCACGACGCCCCTTGTCCGAAGGTTAAGAGAAGCCGAAACGTCCGGTGTCCGCATACGCCATCCCAACAACCAAGACCCCTGTAACTATGTAGCTAGCAAAGGATAGCTTGGTAAGGAAGGATGGCGATGGTCAAGAACTGTCTCAGCGTCTGCTTTGGGGCTAAAAACGGCGATTGAAGATGGTATCTTTACCGTCATGGACATCAAAGCGCTGGGCCTTTGCGTAGCCTCTTCCTGTTTCTCTTGGTTCCTGTACTCTAGGAGGGAATGGATAGTTCGATGTCGGAGCTCAGGCAGCTCACTTGATAGTGAAGCTCGAGCGGCGTATCGATACAACTGAGCGCCACAAAGCTCGCAGGTGTGGCTAGAACTAGGGATAGTTGTCTTCCTAGCTCTTTGTTAGCGTGATAGTCGGCGATTGACATGTCCGACTCAAGCTTCGCTGAATATTGGTTAGAAGTTATAGTCGGACGAAATGGATTGCGCAGGTACCGGTAGCCTCTCACAGAACCGAAATAGGCGTCTTTTTTGGTTCGACGTGCCATGTGGTTGTGTGTTCTGTCTAGTGCCTCCAAGTCCGAAGTTCTCAGTTGCACTAGGGGTAGCTAGTTCTGGCGACGGCTCTTGGAGTGCCGTATCAAGGCTTGTATTAGCCAAACGTCAATGGAGGTCAGATGATGAATGGTGATGGGCGGATACATGGCTGGGAGCTACGCCATGATCCCAGACTAATGCCTCGACAAAGGGACAGGTTTTCCCGGCTAGGACGACGTCGACCACTAGTAGATCAGCGGATGATTTGCCGAAGACAAAAGTAAAAAAAGGGTGTGTGGTTAATGGAAATGCACGGCGCCCAGCTCATGATGATGACAAGTCACCCCGTGATGATAATGATGATGGCGGCGCGGGAATCTCGTTGGCTCGGTCGAAGCTCCCGCATCACACAGGCCGGGCCACTCACAGCGCCAGGATGCTGTTTGCCTCAGGCGACAGGGGCTGCTGGTCGCAGCCGCTAGATCGCTCCAGGCAAAGTCCACCACGAGCCCGGCGGCAACGTAAATTGTAAATTGCTGGGCTCGCCTATGATGGAATGCGATAACATCTCACACAGGCTGATTGTGGGATTGATTACTTGATGCGGGGAACGGCGATGTCGTCGTCTTGTTGTCTCCTTCCTCTGCGAAACAACTGCCGGCATTCATGATGCTTTCAGCCCACTCGCCCGCCCAGAACCGAGTCAGGAGGAAACGAACGGCCAGATCCCGCTCTGCATGCCCGTCCGTGCAGCAGACACGTCCCGAGTCCATGATTGATGGGTTTATAGCCTTGTACTTGTTCAGCCAACACTTTTGTTTATTGCCGGACGCCCATCCGATGCAGAATCCGGCCTAGGTCCAAGAGGCAGCCACAGCATCAATGTCTCAGCGCAACAACCACGCGCCTGCATCTATCGCGTGCACGGGCCGCCGATGCCACGCGATTGAAAGCTCGCCGCTCGCAAGGGTTTCCCGGGGTAATAATGCTGGCGAGATTTCCTGCCAATGAGCTCGATCAGGAGCGCACACGGTTGGCTTTCCTGTCGCGAGCCCTCAGCCAATACTTGGCAGGGCTGGTGAGTCACGAATGCTACATGCCGAAAGGGTCAAAGCAGCAAGAAGCTGTTTTCTCTGCTACTCCGTGTCTAATTAAGGAAAGAAATAGGGCTTTCAAGTCCTTGACCTGGGGGTTCAGCTGAAACTTGCCCCAATGCTGGGTTGGGTGACAGCCAAGAACTCTCCTCTCAGTCCACTAACGGGTCACCGCAGCGGCACTTGTGTTTCTGCGGGTTGCCATCTGTAAAAACAGGTGGGTGCAGTGGAAAGGAGAATTCTAACTAGTTACCCTGATGCGACGAGAAGGCAGATGGCTTGTTCTGCTGGCCAACCTGATGCGCCGACTCACAACCATCTATCAAGTTTCCAGCCTACATATACTGATGTATAACTAACCTCTAGCTCCTCCGGCGGGGCCTTCGTTTCGGTGGATTGGGCCGAGCTCGATGCGGGCGCTTTGGACATCAACAACGATACACGTATGCATATCAGAATTTCTTGGAGAATATCTAGCCTCTCAACAAAACTCGTCGATATCGCATCTTGTCATGAAAGGAACGCAGTGTCAGGCCACACGCGCAGGTCGCTGATAACCCTGTGGGTTCGCCTGCGCGATCACCCGTGGGGATTGAAGCGAGATAGGGCCATGCCCAAACATGGAAACCTGCTTCATAATATGCAGCAATATTCATGCACTAGAGATGCTGGATTGACAATCCCTAGTTGTCAAGCGCCCCTTTGGTGCGTCCCATGTTGGTCGTGTGAACGAGTACGGGAAGGGCTGGCCGTTGACGCCTCTTGTACCTCACATCATCGAGGATCCTTCATGCGTGTCACCGAGATTCGGCAGTTTCGTTTTAGATGAGAAGTTCTCGCGTTGGAACTTGGACGAGAGAAACTCTAAGACATGCATATGCAATCAAGAGCCCACCAGAAGGTTGGCAGGCAGGCTCACAGATGGTACGACACTCTCGTAGACGACCTGGCAGGTGAGGATATCCGGCAGAAGAGTCAAGACTACAAGCGAACGCAGGCTCCGATCCCACTGCAGCAAATTGGTGAGAATGGTCAGACAGTCTAGCAAAGGTGCGTCACGACAGTTTCGCCATGTGGTTAGCGGGTATATGCGCACGGCGCTAGGGTCAGGGCCCGCCCGTATTTAGATTCTGACAGAGAGACTCGAAGCAGTCAAGAGGCGGACTGGACTGGACCACTCAACAAGGCTCGACCTTTTCTTCCGTACCTGTCAGTGCTTTGCAGCCGGGCTCCATCGCCGTCCCATAACTCTGGAACGGGGCCAAGCTTGCGACCCACGGCGGGATGGAGGGGACTTGCAGATGGCAAGGATTCCAAAGTTCAGCTCGCTAACGAGCCGTTTCTGTTGAATCGAGTAACGTTAGCTAGATGCAAGGGATGGGGGAATCTTGAGTTGTTGAGTGACTGAAGAATGTCCAAAATAGCCAACATGGTGAAGATGAAAATAGAATCTAACCGAATATGCAACCCTATTTGTCACGAGGAGGCTTGGGGAAGGAGAAAAAAATGAGGCGTCGCCGTGTAAGCCAGTCAGATTTCGGAGCCGGCTCTTTGTTCTTTTCGGGCGTTCTTGGCCCCATGGCAAGCCGAGTGCGTGAGCGGGCTTTTTTTTAGTTCTTCATGCTGGCCACCTTTGACACCAGTAGTCAACGCTTGCCGCCCCCCCTAGGAAGCCGAGGGCGGTTTTCTCGATCTTGCGCAGGGCGTCTCTCTCGTCCTCAGCTTCCATCGCAGCTGCCGTTGCACAGCATCGGCGTGGCGGCGTGGCAAAGAAGCAGTGACGTTTTCTCCTTCGTGATTGGCGAATTCGACCGTACAACAATCGAGAGAACGAATCATGACGAGCTGAATGCTGTATTCTCATTGGTCTAAAATCCTGCACGAGTTGGAAGGATATCGGCACTCGTTATTGGAGCCTTGCCTGAATAAGCTGCAAGGTACTTTTCTTCGTCTTGCTTGACTAAATATATGAGAGAGGTGCATATGCAGGCAACTCGCGCGCAATGTGGAAGCATTACGCATGCGCATAGTACCATGCTGTCTCCGTTTCCAGTAAGACGAGGCTCTTGGCCTTTTTAAGGGTTGGCCGACGCGATGCCTTTATTCGCAGGAGGGCAGCCCCAGCTGACTCCATCGACGCCTGTTCCTCGCTCCAAAAAGGCTGGGGGGCCCTTTTCGGTACCCATGACATAGAAGCTGAGGCTTTGTCATTGGGCCTTTTTGGCGTGGGTTATTCCTGGTCGTGGCGATGACCGAGGGGACCTCCACGTTGTTTATGCGTGGCGAGTTATGTGTGACGACGCGCTGCTATATACATGGAACTGTTCGGTAGCAGGGTCAAAAGGCCGCGATTTTACGGTCTCGTGTATCCTTATGCCATCACAATTCTGTCTTTCTTGGGCTGTCATCTGCCTCGTACGGACAGGCGAGATTGTGGAACGCGAATCTGCATGGCTCGTGGACTAGAACAGGAACAAGAACGACATCAGCCAGCCTTGCGGTAAACTAGCTGGTTGTATTTACCAGTAGCGCGCCTGCTAACAGAGTCTTCCAAGACGCTAAAAGAACTTGACAGATGAGGGTCTTGTTCCTGTCTTTGCGCCGAGCTCAGCAAAAGCTGACAAGCGCACTCGGCTGGTTGCGAGCATTCTCTACCCGTACGCTAGTTAGCGCATGCAGCAAGGGGAGAAAGGTGTCAAGCTTTTCCATCCAGGCTTCAATATTGACGCCACCACAAGTCTGAGAAGACGAAAAAGGTGTCGTTCTGGTTATACCCACAGTCGGATGGGTGCTGGGCACCACCACCACGAGCCGTGGCCCCTCGCACTATATTCTGAGCCAGGGGCGCGGGCCCTCTAACTACCATCGGGGGATGGATGGTGGATGGGCTGTCTGGAGGAGGAGAGAAAGAAGTGGAAGGGATGGGTGGCTTTCTTCTGTGCGACGGCGTACAGAACCACCACTCTGGGCAGTCTGTGATCCATGGGCGTTGGTGGCAACGCTCGATCGAATTTCTGTCTGTGATTGGTAGATATTGCCGTATAGAAAAAGCCGTCGTTGATACGGAACTTGTAGGACATGGGCGTCGACATTGTCTCTGTTCGCTCATTGGTATGCGGTGGCGAGCAGGGCTGCAGCAAATGACAAGCAGCAGCCATCGTGGCGACTGCGGTGGTGGTGGTTGGTGGTGCTTTCACTTCTCTCGTCATGCACCTGAACTTGAACACCTCCCCTCGGCTACCCCAGCTTCACAGGGTATACACGAAGCAGAGTGTGCTTCGTAGATTTGCAGCCACAGCCACCACTGTTTGCCTAGCAAGGTAATGCGGACGGTGGCATGGATTTTCTGAGAACCCTTTCAAGTTGAGGCAAAGACAGCATTTGAGTCCAGTAGTGTCCAGCTGGGTTGGTCCCGGCGCTCCAGCAGACAGAGCATGTAGAGTCACGCAGGGAGGAGGGGCAGTCGTTATATCCCTGTATGTGAACTTGCATTTGTTTTTTACTGCAGCAGACGGGCCCTTGGAATGACCTTTTGCCACGAGCTATTTTCAACGTCTTCTCAGATATTTTCTTTTCATCATGCTGTCCACGCCGAGCCTTGCGGCGAAGTTGGCGGGGATGACGGCCTAGACCAGTCACTGTGATGGGCTCTCTCTTCCCACTGAGAAAGAGGGCTTTCGGGACGTCGTTTTACTGGCTGCCAGGGCCTGGGTCCCCTGTAGCTCAGCCCCCTGTAAACTCCCGTCTTCACTGTGGCTCTTGACTGTGGACTGTGGCTCCTCCAGCCAGGGTCTGTCAGGGGAAGAAGGAGGGGGTGTGGCTTGACTTTTGCCTCACCCCTCTTCCCCATCGTCTTCAACGCCGACACACCCACCATCACCATCCATCAACAAGCATCACCCACCACAACCATGCTACCTTATCCACCTTGTCCCGGCCCTGCACGGCTTGACGGCCAAGCTTCGACTACTGCCACCTACTGGTACCTCTATCCAGTATGCCAGGCAACTGGCCTACCATATCCGCTTGCTCGCCTCGCTATCCCACCTCATCAACACAGACACTTCTCTGCTCGCCAATCCCCTCCTCAGCATCCCACTTGGCGCGTTTCCTCTTTTGCTTGGGCGTGCCAAGATGCGTCCCTGTCACTTTCACTCCTTTTCTCTCCACACACCATACCCCCGACCATCCTCCATCCATTCATCCATCCATCCATCCATCTTCAACCAACTACCCAAACCCAGCCGCTCCTCACATCTTGTATAAGTCCTCTCTCCTCCCCGCATGTATCCACCACTCTATCCTCGACCATTCCCTCTCTCTATTTTTTTTTGTCGCTGGTCTCTTGATTCTTCATGCTAGACTGCTCTAATTCTAGCTGGAAACCTGCCGTATCTGTTTGATCTACCATCACTCAATACTGGCATTGGCGTGTTCGACTCCCACCAGCACCTTCCTATACGACAGATCACAGCATGGCATTGCTCCTCCTACTCTAATTCAAGCACCTTGCTTCTCTTGCCGTATACATTGTCGACACACTTTCTGGCACAGAATTGGCCTGATCCAGCATTCGCCCATTCCTTTACGATTTCTCCTACACGACCGGCTAAAGAAACGCCGACACTTACGCCATCCGTCCGTCCATGGTGTCACAGCCACCGAGTCTCGATACACTTGACGCCAGCACGCTCCTCAAATACATTTTCGTCATATATCGATTCAACTCCCACGCAAACGCTGATATAATAACTTCTTGATACCCGTCGCTCGGCAGCTGCCTAACAGCCATCCGCCACCATGTCAACCGTCAACATGGCCAACCTGTGCCCTCCACCTTTCTTTGACGCGAGACTCTATCCCAACAGCAAAGGATGTAAGACCTCCTTCCCCGGAATACCTACTAACGACTACGTCCCTAACTAACACGGTTTCAGTCGTCGACGGGCGCCTCTGCCAGAAGATTGCCGACGGCATCCAATGTTGCCTGCCCTGCCCACTCACCAACTGGGTCTACCCGGACAGCTTCAACACCATCGGCACCGTCGCCAACTGGGTCGCCACCGCCAGCGCCATTTGCTGCCTCTACCTCCTCTTATCCTGGGCCTTCCTGCCCGTCGACAAGACGAATCGCCACTACCTCAGCATTTGCCTCACCGCCGGAGTCTTTCTCATGAACCTCGGCTTTATCGTTCCCCTCGCCGCCCGCCCCGAGCAGTGCTACGACCGCATCACCCCCCATGGAATGAAAACGAGTTCCGTCTGCGGTGCCTCGGGTGCTTTCCTCATCCTTGGTGGCTGGAGCGGCGTCATGTGGGCTTTTCTGCGCTCCCTCTCCCTCCACCTACAAATCTGCTGGCAGGTAACCGTCGGCCGACCTTTCATGTACTTTGCCCAAGCCGCGGGATGGGGCATCCCCCTCATCGGCATCGTTCTCGCACTCGTCTTCAGCGGCGTCTCGTTCCGCTTTGGCGCCGTGTGCCACATCAATCACGAAAACAGCCTCGCTGACCTCTGGATCCCGCTGCTCATCTTTGCCGGCATCACCGTCATCACCACATTTGCTACCTTTGGCTACTGTGTGAAGGTGTACCTGGCGTCTCTAGCCGACAATGCCGCCTCGACCGAGGGCTCTGGCCTACCGACCTACTCCAACAGCATCCGTACCATGACTCCACGGCAGGCATACCGCCGCGTTAAGCGCGTCATTGCGCTGCAGTGGCGCGGCATCGCCATCGTTCTCATCATCGTTGCCGACGTCATCTTCTTTTCTGTCGTCTTCGTCTTCCAGGATAACGTCGTCCAGTCCGTGACGAGGGACCCCAAGGTGGCTGAAAGTTGGGTGCTCTGTCTCATTGGATCCAGCGGCGACAAGAATAAATGCTTGAAAGAGGCAGGAAAGTTTGTGGTCAACGAAGCTACCGTTGCCGCTGTACTTTTACTGCTCGGGGTAAGCTCACTTCAATAGTCTCTGCTTTCGTCTTCACACTAACATCGTGATAGCTTAACGGTGTCTGGCTCGTTTTCCTGCTTGGTCGGCGATCCATGCTCGTCGGCTGGGTTGACCTGTTCAAGAATCTCATCGGCCGCGGCGATGGGAAAAAGAAAGAGTTCGTGTCGGTCGACGCCAGACTCGACGCGAAAGCTGATACACGTTCGTATGAGATGCTCTCGCGCGAAAACAGCACCGTGGTAACCCCGGCTTCGGCAGTGCAATACTCGTCAACGGACCGCAAGACGTCCCCGTACCATGAGCAAACATCGGCTCAATACCACGCTCCTTCGCGCTCCTTCTCGGCACCTCGCTCACCCGTGCAGCGGTCTTGGGATGCGCAGCTGACGTTTGCCAATGCGCGGTCACCGAACTCGCCTCCGCCCCCGCCGTCTCAGTCCCCGCGGTCACCTCAACAGGGCTTTGAACGCAGAAATCAGCCCGATAACTACGAGAGCATGAATCCCCTTGCCATGAACAGAATCTAACTTTTTAAGGTTTTACGCAACAAAAAAAGCAAACCAGGCGTTTTTTTATTTGTGACGTTGTCACCTTGGTGCAAAACACCGCCGCAAGAAGCGGCTCATACCCAAATGGTTTAGTTTTCGAACGCATCATATCATATGCCTTGAAACAAGCCAAAGAAAGGCCTAAGTCAGAAGAAGTCTCTGACGTGCACTTTCCATGTTCATTATGTATTTACTATAGCGTGGCGTTGGAGTGAATTTGCTCTTTTGGGCAAGACTTAATTCGCCTCGGTGTGATTAATCCTCATCTACTTGGGCTTCATGTACACATTTCTATTGTTACTATATAGCACTTTTATATCAAATCATGAAACGGACCTGCATCTTGGATCTTGGATGTCGCGAATGGAAGCCTTCATCGTCTCCAGTCGCGTTTGTGATTGAGTGCGCGGCATGGTAAACAGAAGAATGCCAAGCGGACGGCTCGCAGTCCACAATATGGGCGGCGCCCTTCGCATCACCGTATATTGGTGTTCCTACAAACACGAAAATTGATTGAGAGCAACCGTCGACACACGCGGTCAGCCCTGCTTTGGTAGTTTCATGATTAGCGGCTGGTGGGCCGTGACACATCTCAAGGTTGACACTGGATCGGGTTGCTGGTAACGAATTTTAAAAATTTATTTTTGCTGAATTATTTTTACATGGTTCCCAGAAAGTCATTTACTTTTTATATGAGCGAGGCTGGAAATGAGCGTAGGAAATGCCCCCGCGGTCCGGGACGGAGGAAGGTGGGGTGAGCACCGGCCGGATCCGTAAAGTAACAGGCCCGAGTTGGTCTCGTTCTTTCCTATCATCACTTGTGGCATATTTCAATATGAATGTTATCTTGCTTTCATCTGAATGTCTCTGCCGATTGTGCCAGCTGAATCTTAAGCCGTCCAAGCGCCGTATGACTCGCGCGCCGTGCTGCATGACGTCCAAGCCTCGTTAGACAAGTTAACGTGTTGGCCGCGACCTGCCGAAGCAGGACCTGTGCACCGTTCGTTTCCAAACCAGCCGCGGATTCCTCGACTTCACCACTGTCCCCGACCACTGCAGTGCCGTGACTGCTTTCCATGGTTGGCGTATCTGCGCACGCGATAAAAACCCCAGAGTTTGATCTAAAATGTGCTAGCAAACCGTCAGCTAGGGAGAGGCCTAACCAGTCCCGGCAGATCCGGCGGTTGCACCTTTGAAGCCATCAGTGCGCGGCACGTTCGGAAAAATCAACTTGGAACTCTCAAAAATTCTTCGATGGTTGGAGATTTATGAGTATTGGAATCTGAAAATTCGCTCACCACTTGAAACTGAGCAACTATTGACTCATGGCAAGTTGGCGGACAGTCGTGTAAGTTGTTGATTGGTGTCCCGGCCTCAGCTGGCGAGCTTCTGACTTTGGATGCAGGAATCGGACGTTTACCAAGTTTTATCCTTCATAATCCCGTCGATTTCAACCGCATTCACATCGCCGGCGACGGTTTTCTGATCAGAAGGCATTCGACAATAACTAGTCGCCGTATTGGTCGCGTGCTTGATTGCCCAGTTCGTGCCAAGCGCAATTGCTCAAAAATGGGAGCCAACGGGTCACGAGCTGCCAGGGGCAGTTCGCCCCAACATAATACAAAAGTTGCTTCATCATTCTCGTCAGCTTCCACGGAAAGACAAAGCGTCGAAGAGGAATCTGCTCGTCTACTTGCGCCAAGTGAGCTTCCAGTCAATACCACCACAGAACCCAGCCACCTTACTCCGCCCCCATCCGACGACATCGATTGGAATCCCAGAACCCCTTTACCGCGCTGGAGAAAAGGCAGACCTTATCAAGGCACGAGGCGTTCTCGGTGCATCATGATTGCGCTCATACTCTTGGCCGTCGTCGCCGTCGGCACGATTTACGTCTGGCGAAGAGAGGCGTGCCTCAACGCCCCGTGGGTGCCGGACGACGAGACGAACAAGTTTACCCAGACGCCGCTGCCGCCACCGTCCGAGCGGAACAGCATCCTCCAGCGCAAGCTCCCGCTACGCACGCGCGGCCGCTACATCGTCGACTCCGCCGGCGACCGGTTCCAGCTGCTGTCCGTCAACTGGTACGGCGCGAGCGACGAGCTGTTCGTGCCCGGCGGGTTGGAAGTGCGACACCGCGACGACATTGCGCGGACCATCCGCCGTCTCGGCTTCAACAGCGTGCGTTTGCCGTACGCGGACGAGCTCGTGGTGCGGAATCCGGTGATATCCGCGGAGCTGGTGGCGGCGAACCCGGACCTGGCCGGGCTCCGGGCGCTGGACGTGCTGGAAGCCGTGGTGGCGGCGCTGACGGGCGCGGGGCTGGCGGTGGTGGTCAACAACCACATCACGCGGGCGACGTGGTGCTGCGGCGCGGACCCGTGCGACGCCGGCTGGGCCAACGACCACCTCGGCGGGCTGTGCGCGGTGCGGCAGACGGAGGAAGGCTGGATCCGCAACTGGGAGGAGGTCATGGGCAGGTTCCGGGGGGACCCGCTGGTGGTCGGCGTGGACCTACGCAACGAGGTGCGCGGGCTCTGGGGCACGATGCCCTGGCGGAGCTGGGCGGAGGCGGCGGAGCGTTGCGCGGACAGACTCCTAGCGATGAACCCGGGCTGGCTGGTGGTCGTCGAGGGCACCGAGTCGGCCAACGACCTGTCCGGCGCGCGGGCCCGGCCGGTGCGCCTGAGCGTGCCGGACCGCGTGGTGTACTCGGCGCACGTGTACGCGTGGTCCGGCTGGGGCAGCTGGGGAGGACGCTTTGCTCAGCGGCGATACGGGTCGTTTGTGAAGGAGATGCGCAAGAGTTGGCTTTGGATGCTGGAGGAGGAGGTGGCGCCGGTGTGGGTGGGCGAGCTCGGGGCCGGGAGGGAGCCGTCGCGCGGCGCGGAGAGGTATTGGCGGAACTTGTGGAGGCTGCTGAAGACGGTGGACGCGGACTTTGGGTACTGGGCGGTGAACCCGAGGAAGGTGGCGAACGGCACGGTAGAGACGTACTCGCTACTGGAGGAGGACTGGGAGACGCCGGTGCTGGATTATCGGATGAAGGACATGGTAGAGCTAATGCAGCGGTGAGCCGGCTCTGATGCTGCGAGTTTCGAAATTGAACTTTGGAGAGACCAAAAATATTCTGTTATAAACCTTAGTTTGCTACTTTTGCGAGCCTTTCCTCCAGTCACGGGTTCCATCTATATCAATCAATATGCGAGGACAACCCCGCGGCCCGTTGACGCACATCATGACCGCATCTTCCCGATTTCTTCGCTCCTACATTTAGTCAAACTTGGAATTCAGCATCACGTGTTGTAAGAACAATGCCTTCCTTATTTCTTCATCGGGCTTATTGTCTGACAGGCGTCTGCGGGTTCGGAGTGCATATCCGACGCTATGCGACCTCATTAAGCTCGTTCAGCAACAAGTCGCGAAATCTCTGTCATTATTAAATTTCACTCGACTGATGTTTTCAGGTCGTCGGATCACAAATTATCTGACGCGACCTGAAGCCACCATCTACTGAATGCAGCAGGAGTCACCACTTTGACGCAATGCCAACTCAGCTGGACACTGGCCCTGCGCAGACAAGAAGGATGGGCAACTCGGGCCAGGACCGGATGCATTACTTGCCGGTATTTCTCCCACTTCCTCCTTTCAATGCCTCCGTACCACTGAAATCTGCCTTGTCCCTGAAAGCTCAAGAGCTAATCAGGCATCAGTGCGCGTCACGTCAAGTGTGACGAGGGCAGGCCGAAATGCCGGCACTGCCTAGTTGGCGGCCATCACTGCCGCGCTTATACGTTGCCTCCTCCGGCGGACGCTACTGTGCCATCTGCTTCCCTGTATGGTTTTTCACAGCAAGGGCCTCGGAACACCGCCAGCGTTCTTCACGCCCGTCGACATGAGAAGATAGTCAAGGAGGCCAAACCTCCGCGATGGGACTCTATGTAGGCTATCTGATATTGTGCGTTAGGTCTGCACTTTGAACCATTTGTGTGCACCCAGCCCTTTCCCGTCGTAACCTTCTCCCACTTACTATTGTAAGATGATGCTTCTTTCCTAGATGATACATTACATCTCTAACGGTATCGGATCGCTAGTAAAGCGATTGTCTTTGATACGACAACTCCTCTCGGAAAGCAAGTCTTGCAATGCACTGCCAACACGGACGAGCAACTTGTTGCTCTGCTTGACTACATGTTTGATGAGAACATGCCCTGCTCATTCGACCTTTGGATTTTGATGATCCACATCACTCTCCTACGAGATCAGGCGAGTACCCTCAAAACACCTGCCCAGCAGGCAACATTGCCGCCGACAATCCTGCATTTATTCGCAAAGATAGACAAATTTGACACGCACTCCTAAGCCAGGGAAAACAGTGTGCTTAAGTTAGAACTCACCCAAGAGGTCGGGCGCATCTTCCAGCTCGCGATCCGCTATGGCATCCTGACCCTTCCACGGCCCGCAGTCGTCTTGTGGGCACGCTCGGTGGTGGCGTACCCGACGCTTCCCACCACCGGCATCTACGACAGCGTGCGCATCTCCGAAGGCACCAAGTTGGTGGCTCTCTTACGTCGAGTGTACCCCAAGGTCGAGCACGGGCCGGGTGTGTGGTGGCCGAGGGTGGTCGCGGGCGTGGCCGTCGCGGACGGCGAGGCGGAGGACCGCGATTTTGTGGACCGGTGCTTGCTCGAGATTTGGCAGCACCCCCTCGCGGAACACGGGCCGCTCTTGGGCTTGCAGAAGCTGCGGAGACTCTGGCGCTCAGGCAGGACGGGTGGGAGGACCGACGAGCCTGTCCCTTGTTGAGCTGGCGAGCCACAGCGGGCAGTGTCGGACGGAGGGTTGGTCCGGCTTTGGCTTCTCTGCGGGGTGTTCGATGCGAGAGTGATGTCCGAATGCTTACTTTGTACGTCTCTTCTCGAGGCATCCCGGGTCGTGTATCTACCAAGTAGTATGTAGTCACGATGTAATATTCGCGACAACCGCTTTTCCACCAGCCAAGGATATTTGCAGGAACTTTGAAGCACTAATCTGAGATGGCTTCAGTTGAATCAGTACAATGCCGACTCTGGGTCAGGCTGTTTTTCGCTACGAAGCAACTTACATAGGGAAGCTATGTAAGTGGCAAACGCTCTCACAGTAACAATGTGGCGAGCTTGTAGCCCTAGTTAGTCAGACGTAGGTATGGAATTGACATACTTGCAGGCTTTCACGGGTAAGATCAAACTGAGATTTTTTTTGAGCTACGAAATTTAGCAAGCTACAGAAAAATGGAATAGATCGAAGAAAAGAATTGATAAAACGAGGAAATTTTCGTGGACTTTTCCAACTCTTTATCTTAGTGACATGTTTCGGGAGGCGCAAAATGGCGAGTGACGATGGACTGTAGCTTCCGACCCCACCCACCATCCCATAACTACACATCAACCTCGAGTTATTCGCCTCACAACTCTTTTCCGTCCAAGACATCACTTCATCGTATCGACATTGACGCTATCCAATAAATTTCATCGGCTTTTATCCCGAATATTACTTCAAGTTTCTTGACGACTCTTCCCACGTGCTACGCCTATCTTCCGACCAGTTCCAGGAACGAAAACACCACGTCTGACCACGTCTGACCACGGCCACATGGCGGCCAAAGAGCCCGACCCCCAACCGCAAAGGAAATGGGTGCCTGCTACAGTCGGCGTCTGCCACTGGCAGACAGCCACTGATAGGGTGAGAATCTGGCGATGATGCGATGATGCTTGTCGTGGCCGTCTTTAACATGTGGCCAACAAAACAGTTTGGCCCAGAAGCCAAGACAGTCATCCGGGATCGCGAACGAACCATGAATGACTTTCTGCTGCTGGGGCCCGAATTCCCACCAGAAAACCTTAACGGGAACAGCGTAGACGAGCGTTCTATCCATAGCATCATACCAACCACCCAGCCGTTTCGCAATAACTTGACGGCTCTCTCGCAAGCATACAACGTTTGCCGCCCCGGCTCTCAAGTCCTTCCACTCCATGCTAACTTTCTCACAGTTATATTTTGTGGCCTACCAAAGCTACATCTTTGTTTACGTTCCACGGTGTATAGTACGACAGAGACTACCCAAGCACCCTGATTGCCGGTTACGCTGCGAGCCAAGCAGCGTTGCGCGTCGAGCCAGAGGACATACAAATCCAAGAGTGCCTCATGCCGTCAATAACCTCGTCACCGGATTTCTAGGAAGCAAGGAAATTGTTGTTGCATGCTGTGACGACGGAGACGTCTATGCATACTACACAAAGGATATCGCCGAATGGATATCCTCACAGGACAATTCACTGCTTGCGCATCAAGCCGGTCCAACAAGGTCTAAAACGGCATCGACAAAGCCACTCAATCACTTCTTTCGAGAGAGTGTAGGGGAGTCGGCGTGGGGCTTGGCAGTCCACCAACAGTCGCGTCTAATTGCCGTCAGCTCCAATCGCCGAGAAATTACTGTGTTTGCATTTGCTCTGAACACTCTCCAAAATTCCAGCAACTTGCGCAAGGACATTAATCCTTCATTTGATGAACCAGCAACTTTTGTGCGAAGTCGCACCAGGAATTTCCGGATAATACTCGCACTAGGCTACAGAGCAGACAATCTTCCCAGCATATGCTTCATCGACGACAATAAAGGGGAAGCAGATAAAGTTTCCGCAGTCGACATTGATGGGACCGCCTGGATCTCCAACATATGGACTGCCAAGCAGCCAGTTGTATACATTGGACCGTTGGATCGATCGCTACGGCGCAGCGAGGAATCTTTTGGAGAGCCCTCACGGTATGTTTACACTTGCGTTTTCAATGACAGCACTAATGCCTCTGTTCCAGAGGTTGGGGAATTCTGGCTTTGCCTAGTGACAGGTTTTTGACCGTTGATACCGTGGAAGAACTCATCGGCGGAACACCCGGCACAATTCTCCCCGTGGGCAGAGCATGTTCGCAGCCAATGGCCGATGTTGAGCCCTGCGTTCGAGCCATACCTGAAAACCCCTGCCCCCAGATTCATTCAGATCCGGCGCAGAACCATGACCAGAACCATGACCCCTTCATGGCTATCATTGGGGCTCCAGCTACCATTGGGGCTACCTTTTGGGACCTTCAGGCAATAACAACCCTGGTTGAAACTGTGAACGGCCCAGTGGAGATGCCCATTGAGACACCCAACCTGGGGGTTGGAACTGCAAGCGCCGAGCTGGAGGATGTGGTGGACGAATCAGACGTACTAGGTAACGAACCCTTTAACATGGAAGTCGGTGCAGAGGACGAGGAAGACGCGGAGGACGACAATGGCGAAGAAGCCTTCGCCGAACCTTTCGTCGAACCCTGGGAATACGATTTAGCTGAAGACTTTTTAGTTGGCCCCGTTGATGACCAAGAAACCACCACCGATGATGCAAACAGCTCTTCTCCAGGAAGCCCCTTTCTTCCTCCAGGCGGGGTATGGACCGCGGTAGCATTGGCTACCGGTGCTGGCTCAAACGAGCTTGACACTCCGGGGGTGGGCAGCGAGGTCCCCGAGCAACAGGCGAATAATGGTACAGGCAATCAGGCACTAATGACAGGGAGCCAAGATTCTCCTTCATGGGGGAGTCAACAGGCTCCTTCATGGGCATTCTACAATTCAGCATACAATTCAGCATACAGAGATGTGGTGAGTGGGTTCGATAATGTCACGGAACGCTGAACTCCTTCTAAAAAATCACAGGGAGCGTCAAACTTGAATTGGCATGAAACGGGTCGACAGTTGGTTTATTATCCACATTCAGGCCAAATTAGACTTGTGCCGGAAGACACATCTATATTGGCAGATTTCCTCATGAGTCGCCGTCCTGTCAACGACTCTATCTGTAGCAGCCTTGGCACTCTGGGTTCTACTTCAAGGGGCTATCATCTTGTGCGCGCCTATGAGAAGGATTTGGAGATGAGAGCCCTTGAAGACATGGATGTCGGTGGTCAGAGGGAAATTGGCATTTATTGCCCCAACACTCTCACCTTTGGTTACCGTAATGGAATTTTTTGGCGAAAACCTTTCAGGGCCACAAGCCGAATGAGCCTGGTACTACATGTACCGGAGCTCTCACTTGTGATTATTGGGTCACCGACGGGCAGGGTGCTCCTCGTCACGCCAACGCGTCTTCCAAGTCGGCAGAGCGCAGAGCCTGGATACTGGAGGCACGGGATGCGGGTTGAGTGGGTGCTGCCTCGCACCTCGGATGACATCCGCCACGGTCATGACAGAAGACCACTGCACGGCATCGCAGTAGGGCCGGTGCAAGACGAACGAGGTGTAGGTGGACGAGGGTCGCAACGTGATTCCACCCCCCATCGGTACCGGTTGATGCTGCATTTTCGCAATCACGATATTGCGAGTTTTGAAATTACGAGACAAGAGCAGACAGGAAAGCTTTGTGTATTCTAATGTGATGATTCAGTTGTCGACGTGGAGATTGTGGAAAGGGAGCGCGGCATCGGCACTCGTGGGATGTACGGAGTAGCGGAAATGATGCACCAGACGGGTTCTACAAAACTCCAAGTCAATGTGACTAGAAGACGTCGCAATTGTCGTGCTAGTCAACACGGCCAAGGCGAGTAGTAAGAGAGGGAGGCGGTGTTGCTAATCCGGTGCGGGTGGCTGCGTATAGTTACATGACAGCAGTCAAGGATGAACAAGTCAGGCATTGGTATTGCCGAGTCAAATTCTCCAAGAAGCAGCAGGCTAGGATGCTTTATCGCTTTTCTTTTCAGGCAGGGCAAGCGAAGCGGCAGCTCCGATGACGGATCCGGGCGCCACCAGCAAAGTGAGGAAACTGGAGCATCGTGATTGGATGAGCTGCGTCACTGATAAGGCTGCGAGGAAAGGCGGAGGGGGGTGAGACTAGTAGTCCATGGTGGAAACCTTATGTGGCAAGGGCAAGAAAGATCTGGCGGGAAGAGCGAGGCCTGGTCTACTCATCTAGCAGGCCGGCTTGTTCTTGCTTCCTGTTCCCTGGAAGTTGTGCGTCGTGCAGCCAGCAACCAGCAGCCAGCAACCGGGAGGGACCGGGTTGGACAGATGCAGGCATGTGATGGAGGAGGCTCTGCGCGGGGATGCAATGCGCCAAGTGGACACGCCCGACGCTGGTTGACGGGCCTGAAGTAGCAGATTACATACTTTGGAGTACAGATTAGTGATGGGTTACTCGATATTCGACTTGGGATATTTTCTTTTGTTAAAAGTACTTGACAAAGTGATGCGGCTCTGGGGGGAGTTGAAGGCGACAGCAAAAAGGACAGACAGGCCAGCGCCAATGACGATATGACAGGGTGCCCTAGCGAGCGGCCGACGATCAGAGACGCTTATTAGGGGATCCTAAACCTCCTGCGACGAAGACGATCATTCTCGGATGGCCCATTTGAGCACATTCCAGTGACTGACTACCACTGACCAGTACTGTTAAGTGAGGCTAGATACCCAGTCTGCCTGCAACTCAGGAGAAGCTGGTTAAAAAGAGCTGAATCATTGAAAATTGCCTAGCCAGCCACAAAGTCAGCAAATTCAATTCATTTAATTCAAATGCTTGCCCTATACAAGTCGACGCATTATGATGAAGGGCAGCGGAACCTCGGATGACGCGAGCTTGGGCAGCGGAAGAGGAAGAAAAAACAGTCGCCGGGTTTTTATTGGGCGCGCGGAGGCAGGGGCAGAAGCCTATCTTTGCATATCTTGATAGATTGATTGGCCCGGTATGGTCGTCGAGGGGGGGCTGCATGTACCCCAGGCTTGTCAGTGCAAAGAACAGGGTTGACTTGACGGCAGGTATTATTCCTCAGCTGTATCCGTACGAAGTTCCATTAATGTTGAGGGAAGTTGGGCAGCAAATGAGGCTGCAAGTTGCTCGTATTGATGAAGGGGGTAGTTTGTAATTCGTAGGTAATATGATGTTGGTGAATAACTAGGCAATTGCGCAAGGAAGGCCAGCAAGGGGACTTGCCGCGTAGCCGGCCAACGCCCTGCAAATGTCTAACTGTTGGGTCCTCCAGATGGGAAGAAGTAAACAGGTCAAAGAGTTCTACTACTCCGTACCGCCGCTGGAAGCATGAGCTCGCCGGGAGCACACGAGAGAGCGCACAGTCGTATTCCGACCGCAGCGCCCCGTCGCGGATGTAGACGTGCTTGATACCTGTACGTGTATGTACGTGACCTGGGGTCGGTCGGTCGCCAGCCTCTCCGTGCGGCATGCATTCATTCCTCTTATCAGACAGTCGTCCTCTCTCGCGATTGACAGCACGCACGGCATGCAGATACTGGGCATGCACTTGGTCTCTATCGGCAGGTCAAAAGAAGAGCGATGCATTTTTCCGCGGCGGTTCCGAACACAACTGATAAACCTCTTGGACGTGGACTGCAGGGAAACCTGACTCAACTATAAAAAGGCCACGGACCGCCGCTCTTTGGGTTCGAGGGCTGTTGCTGTCGAGATGGTGAAATTCGGGCGATGCGACTCTTCACAGACACGTTCCGGCAGCGCGATGCCGCGACGAGACATTGAAGTCTCCTGGCCTTTTCGATCCGCGATGGCGTCAACAACCACGACGGTCCCCATGTCCATTCAGCTGTTGGCTATTGTCTTGAGCTCGGCTTGGCAAGAGACATGGGACACGTTGCACCACTCCTCGCTTCATATCCCTTTCTTCGTTTTTGATTTCTCATGACGGGAGACCTCATCACCAAGTCCAGGAACAAACGTTCCCTCAAGACAACAGCCACCAGGGCAGGGGGGTGGGGTTAGCACAATCAGCAAGCCAACCCACTTTGTTCGGGGGTTTCAATTCTTCAGCCTCTTCCCTCCTCCTCCTCCTCCTCCACGTCTTGGGAATCCTTTCTTTCTTTATCTCGGGTCCCCCCTCTAACTCGTTTAGTGCTAAAGCTTTTGCGCTTATCTCTTCCTCCTCTCACGTTCCTGTCTTTTATCAGCTCTTTATCCCCCCCCCCCCCCCCCGCTAGCGACACGCTGTTTTCTCGGGACACCGCCCGCTATCGCTACACTTCGTCTGCATGCGTGCCATTACCTATCAGTGATGGGGTCCCCGGGCATGGGGTTTGCTTGGCTTGGCTTGCTGATTGTACCCCGGCCGAGGTCGCCCGTCCGTCCCAAGGAGCTGGGATCGGCCTTGGCCCTTGCTATCTTGACTGCACGCGGAGCTGACATTGATGAGACAAGCAGGAGGGACGACATTTTGAGACGTATCCGTACAGTAGAGAAGGGATCACCCAGCTCGACATTGCTACTGTCTCATTCATCATTGGGCAGAAGAGAAAGAGGCGACACCACAGAGCTGACCAAGACAGCCAGCCCTCCCTCCCGCTGTCCAGATACGACCATGCACATGTCCTGTCCTTTGTCCGGTCGGTACAAGTACAAGTAGAACAAAGAGAACCCCAGACCAATCCATCCATCCCATCCGTCTTATCTATGGCCCTGCTTGCGATGGCCCTGAGAGAAAGTAAAGTTGCAGTACGATAACTGGATCCCCTCTTCCTGCCAGGACCCTTGCCTTGTGGGAAGAGGATGTGCCTCTTCCCCCAGTTTTTCTCCTTCTTTTTATCGCTGCGACTCAGCCCGGCGTCGCAGTGCTTCTCTCTCTATTATTACGCATGTACACACACGCCCTTGCCTTCGGTACTTCGGCCGCGCTCCTCCTCGCCAACAACGGCTGCTCGCTCACTCACTCCCAATCTTCGGCGATATAGATAACGATTCGGTCTTGTGCCTTTTTGCTTTTCCCTCGTTTCTCCTCTTTTTAACCTTGGCTCTTTTCTTCCCTCCTTTTCGTAACAACATCCTTTTAAATAACCTTTGACGCCTCCTCCCTCTTGCATATTTGGGCCTGCCTTCCCTCCCTCCTCCTTGTATACCTCGACTCACCAGTCACAAATACACCGTGTATTTGTGTAGACTTGGACATTTCATAATTGATAAAAGGACACAAGCTTCTTGGTGCTGGGAACGTCATTGGGCAACATCCATATCGGTCCACGAGACCAACGACATACCGACCTCTTCTCCTCCCGCTCCAACGATCCATCATCATCATCATCAACTCTCATCATGTCATACGCACACATTGGCGCCCCGGTGCCGTTTAACGGAACCGATGAGCTTACCGGTGGCAATCCCAGTGAGTAGCACCAATCATTGGCAGACCAGCACCATCAGAGCACCCGAATCTCGCATACTAACACCACAACTCGCAGCCGACACAAACCTCAACCAGTGGTACCAGTCCGGTGACCAGGCCTTCATCCTCATCAGCGCCTGCCTCGTGCTCCTCATGGTCCCCGGCATCGCCTTCCTCTACTCCGGCCTCGCCCGGCGCAAGTCCGCCCTCTCCATGCTCTGGGTCGTCATGATGTCCTTTTCCGTCATCGTCTTCCAGTGGTACTTTTGGGGCTTCTCCCTCGCCTTCTCCCCGACCTCCTCCAACCACTTCATCGGCGACCTGCACCACTTTGGCCTCCGCAAGGTCCTCGCCGCCCCCTCCCTCGGCTCCCCGCTCGTCCCCGCCCTCCTCTACTCCTTCTACCAGATGATGTTCTGCGCCGTCACCGCCGCCCTGACCGTCGGCGCCGTCGCCGAGCGCGGCCGCGTCGTCCCCTCCATGGTCTTCACCTTCTTTTGGGCCACCCTGGTGTACTGCCCGATGGCGTACTGGGTGTGGAACCCGGACGGGTGGTGCGCGAAGAGGGGGGTGCTGGACTACGCGGGCGGCGTGCCGGTGGAGATTGGCTCGGGCGTGTCGGCGCTGGCGTACTCGTGGGTGCTGGGGCGGAGGAACGAGAGGATGATGATGAACTTTCGCCCGCACAACATCTCGCTGATCACGCTGGGCACCATCTTGCTGTGGTTCGGGTGGTTGGGGTTCAACGGCGGGTCGGCGTTTGGGGCGAACCTGCGCGCGGTGATGGCGTGCTGGAACTCATGCCTGACGGCCATGTTCGCGGCCATGACCTGGTGCCTGCTCGACTTCCGCCTCGCACGCAAGTGGTCCATGGTCGGCTGGTGCTCGGGGACCATCTCCGGGCTGGTCGCCGCCACGCCCGCCTCGGGCTTCATCGACCCGTGGGCGAGCATCATCCTCGGCGTCGTCGCCGGCGTCTGCTGCAACTTTGGCACCAAGAGTGAGTCCCTTTTCTGGTTCCCTTTCATCTCAAAAATTAACTAACCTCCCCCGCAGTCAAGTTCCTCGTCCGCATCGACGACTCCCTCGACGTCTTTGCCGAGCACGGCATCGGCGGCATGGTCGGCCTCGTCTTCAACGGCTTCTTCGCCTCCCAGTACGTCATCGGCCTCGACGGCGTCAACTCCGGCGCCATCGGCGGCTTCCTCGACCACCGCTTCTCCCTCCTCGGCTGGCAGATCGTCGCCATCCTCGCCGCCTCCGCCTACGCCTTTGCCGTCTCCGCCGCCATCGCCAAGCTCATCGACCTCGTGCCCGGCCTCAAACTGCGCGCCTCCGAGGAGGCTGAGCTGCTCGGCATGGACGACGACCAGCACGGCGAGTTCTCGTACGACTACGTCGAGGTCCGCCGCGACTTCCTCGCCTGGAGCCCGCACCGCGACGAGCCCCTCGCGGCGGACATGGGCGTCGCGGGCATCGAGCCCCAGCATGGCATCGCGGAGCACGCGAGCATGTCGATCCGGCCGACGAGCTCCTCGCTGGTGGGCGTGGAGGGGAAGAGGTCGGCGCCGTCGTCGCTGCGCGAGCAGAGCGACCGCGAGGATGTTATCGTCGAGGCAGAGGAGGAGCAGCCTGTTCAGGAGAAGCAACCTCACGCCAGCGCCTAAAATTGGGCTTCTCTTTCTTTTTTGTTATATACCTCATTTTGGTTCGCAGTTCTTGTTTTCTCGTCATGGATCTATCTGTTTTACAGATGGCAACGGAAGCGGGCGTTTGGAGCATTTGCATTTTGGATTTTTTGTCCGCCCTCGTCGGGGCGGACGGAGTCACGTATATAAATGGGAGGTAAAACACGGGTCGGGTTGGAGGACCTGCAGCATACAAGCCTATGCAACAGCAATAGAGAACATACAGAATGCATTCACATGAATGAGAGTTTCGTGGCCTGTGTCGTAGCAGTGTACATGATGTAGGACTCTAGCTGCTATCCCATGTCCACTACTCATGACTAGAAAAAACATGGAACTTGTGGAATATTGAAACGTAATGTATGCCACATATATCAAAACTCCAAACCATACGATAAAACTAGAAAGGGCCCTCATGACCGCTGGTTCGGCGCGCCGTCCGTCACCTTGCCGTACGGCTCCGCCTCGTAGTCCCCAAAGCACGCAAAGTCATACCTCGCCCTGTCCGCCATCTCCTCCTGCACCCTGATGAACGTCTCCAGCTCGCACCAGCCATCCTTGCGCCCCGCGTCGCACTCCGGGAAGCTCCGCCCCAGCGGCACCGTCCGCTGGTTCAGCACAAAGTGCACATACCTCGTTTCCTCCCCCTCCTCCCCCTCCTCCCCGCCGCCACCGCCGCCGCCGCCGTCGTCGTCGCGCTGGGGGGCCACGGCCCGCGGTGACTTTATGACCTCAATGTCCAGACGGGCGCCGAACGGGGTGATGTGGGAGACGGTGAAGTTGCGGGGATTCGGGAGGTGCGTGGCGGGCAGGTCGTCGGCGAACTGGCGCAGGCCGAGCGCGGTGAGCACGGAGACTATGTTGGTGTCGTGGGAAAAGTCAAAGTACAGGCTCTGGTCGAGCGGGAAGGTGGCGGGGTCCGAGTCGAGCGTGACGTTGATCTGCGAGTGCGAGTAGCCGAGCGTGGTGTTCTTGAGGCGGGCCATGAGCTCCTGCTGGTAGCCGATGCCAATCGCGCGCTGCCAGTGTGTTGGGTTAGTTTTCTGGGCGGTTGTTGTCACGGAGGCAAGGAGATTTGTCGGGGACGTACGCCGGTAGGGCTGTGGAAGCCGTTGGTGGAGGAAAAGGACAGGTCGACCGAGTAGCCGAAGCCCTGCCACTCTTCGTACGTGAACAGGTCGCAGAACTTGCTGAAGCCGTAGGCCACCGTCTCGTACGGGCACATGGTCTGCGCCGCGTACACGTCCTTGGGAGTCCACTCAAAATCGTCCGACATGGCGTTGAAGCGCGACACAGCTATTTTCTTTTTATCAGCAAAAATTCCCGACTAGCCATCGGCTTCACCCACCATCCTTGAGGTAGATGCCGATCCAGGTCTCCGGCGCCTCGTAGCCCGGCGTCTTGGTCTCCGCGTTCGGGCAGTTCAGGTACCCCGCCAGCGAGTTGTTGAAGCCGTCACCCTCGATCAGCACCTCAATCGTCGCGTTGTTCCGCCAATCCAGTCCGAAGAACCCCGCCAGCCAGTTCTCCGCCGACTTGAGCATCCTGTCCTGCGTCGTCGTCCGCACAATAATCTTCCCCGCCTCCGGGTCGTACAGCTTGCCGTACATGTACCCGTGCAGCACGCCCGAGTCGAACAGCTCCTGCCGGCCCTTGGGCACCAGCACGTCGTTGCCCAGCTCATACTTCCAATCCCGCAAAAACGCCAGCTCCTTTTGAAACGTCGCCTTGCCCTTCTCGCCGGCCACCTTGTTGCCGAAGCGCACCACGTCCGAGCCGGCGGTCGGGTAGCGCGAGCCGTGCCGCGAGAGCATGTGCACCTGCACAATCTCCGCGCCGTCCGGCAGCGGGTACTCGTCCACGCCGAAGCCCGGCGAGGGAAAGTACGGCGACAAGAACGCCATCAGCCGAAACACGCTCTCGTCGTCGTCCTTGGCGCCCCGGATGGGCATAGAGGTCTGCAGCGGCTCGTTGGGCACAAACGTGGCCGAGTCGGGAAGGACGCGCGTCTGCGCGAGAAAGGCCGGCGCGCCGGTGGCGGTCGGCCCGGGCCACGGGTTGGGCGAGGTGCGAAAGTACTGCGGCAGGTCCGAGGGCGGCACGGGGCAGTCGTCGTTGCGGTAGCCGGAGTGGCCGCCGGCGAAGGCGTAGGGCAGGGACAGGTACAGGTTGGCGGCGACGAGGATGACGATGCAGCTGGCCATGGCGATCATGCGGTACCGGCCCCCAGGCGGCGGCGGCGGCGCGACCAGAGGGCCGGTTGGGTATTGCTTCGTTCGTGGCCTGGCATCTTGCGGGGTCTGGTCTTGGACGTCATCGTGCTCGTGCTCGTGCTCGTCCTGGTATACAGGCGTGTATTTTGCGGAATCGGTGTGGTGGTGCTTGGCCTTGCCGGAGGCGGACATCTTGCCGGCGGGCGCGCGGGCTATCGACGCGATTGAATCTTGTTAAGTTTCGGGATTCAAGGCATAAGACGATCGTGCGTTCAGGACGTTTTTAGAGCGAGCTTTAGGTTGCGCGTTGCAGAAAAGGAAGCGCCGCGGTGGCTGTCCGGAATTGTGATGCTGTCAAACAAGGAGACCCTGAGAGGTGACAATGTGCAAGCGTCGCACAGTAGAACAGTGTGAGGAGCACTGTGTTGCCTGACCCGAGCTTGGCGTCACCACAAACGAAGATCAGAAGAGAGGACAAAGTTTAGAACAAGACAAGTCTTGATCAATTCAAAAGCAAACAAGTATGGCAGATATGTCAAGTTGACAATCCGCAAGTCTATCTAAAGGTCTAATTTTACTCGAACTCAGGGAAATCCGTCGCGTCCCGAACCTAATGGCGTCCTCCTGGCTACAACCAATCCAACCCTGGCTACCGTAACGTTAGATGCTGCACCTCGCCCAACCAATCTAGTTGGGCACCTTACGCAGGGGAAAGAAGCCGGGCGGCATGGGGTCGATGAACCACAGCTTCTGGCCCTTGTCGCTAAACGTCTCGTCCCACTCGGCCTTGAGCTCCTCAGGGATGGCCCAGCCGAGCTCGTCGTCGCGGAGGCGCATGCGGACCAGGTGGCGGCGGGTCGCCTCGCCGTCGACGAAGCCCTCGCGGCGGTGCAGCACGGCAAAGTTGTTGATGAAGTGGATGTCGCCAGGGGCGGTCTGCATCTCGAGCTGCGTCTCGCAGGCGATGGCCTCGATGGCGTCGAGGGCCTCGACCTGGATCGGGGTCAGCTTCGGCAGCGACGCGGGGCGCGGGTGGCTGGCGCTGCCCATGAGTGCGGCGCGGCCAAAGTTGAAGATGACCTTGCCGTCGTGATGCTGCAGCACCGGGCGGCAGTGGAACCTGGGCCTGGGATGGTGGTGTCAGTGAGTGCTGGGCGCATTTCTTTTGTCTCTCGGGGATGGGGGGCAGTGCGTGCTTACAGGGCAAAGGGCCAGTCAGAGCGGGCGAGCACGCGGATCAGGTCGGGACGGGTCGCGGCAAGGACGTTGTAGATGGTGTGGGCAGAAGCAATGATGCACTTGCCGCCAGAGGCAGCAGTGTTGCGTGTGAGCCAGCTAATGACGTCGCCGGCCTCCTCATTGTGGAAAGTCTGTCACCAGTCAGATGCCTATTGTTCGACGAAATATCGGATGCTTGGGCTTACAATGGGCGCGGTAGAGTGACGATGGTGATGGGCCTTGATGGGCGACGAGTTGTCGGCGATAATATGGACTGTTTTTTTTTTTCGTGCAAGTGAGTTGGTTGTTAAGGGAGGGGGGTTGCTTGGCTGCGACACTCACCCAGCATGTTTCCGTTGTCATCCTGGCGACCGAATTTGTTCCCGATATGGCACTGGACACCGAGGAAGATGGTTGTAAAATCTTCCACCGAGTACTTGTCCACCTCAAAGCCGCGCAGGAGTGCAAATCCGCGGCCGTTGTAGACGTGATGCTGCATGGCCTCGAGCTTCTTTGAAAGCTTCTGGAGAGGGAAGTTAGACTTGCTAACCAAGTCGCCGGCGAGTCCGAGGCCTGACAAATTGTTCTTGTTAGTTTCCAAGATTTCTTGTCTCTCTTTCTCTCTCTTGTTCCTCTTCTGCTTCGTCTTCTGCCAACCAACTTACTTAGGAAGTGCTCCAGCCCATCGTCAAGCTCCTTCAGGTCCTCGGCCTCCAGGATCGTGGCGTAGGAACTCGGGTCCGGGTACTGGCTGCCCGCCCAGCTCATGGCAGAGTCCAAACGACTCGGGAAGCCAGAGGGGAGGTCCGTCTGTCCAGAGACGGCCGGGGTGTTGCACTGCGTCGCCCCCTGCTGGGCGGCGTGGTCGATGGCCGTAACCTGTTCAATCTCGATAGGAGCCATGGCTTTCCGGTGAATATCGAGGAAGAATTGGGGAAGAAGTTGATGTGGTGTTGTGACTGGTTACGCTGTTGAGCTTGTGGTTGTGGATGTTGGGATGAACTCTCAAGTCCTTCCAGACGGCGCCGTCAGGATGCTTTAATACCCCTTCAACGACCACACGACACGGCAGCTCATGGGCTCCCTCGAGCGCTTCGTGAAACTACCAGCTCTCTTCTTTTTGTTGGTGTTGTTATGTCTTTCTGGCCCGCATCCATGCCGAGGGGTCCTAGAGCAACGAGGAATCCCCGAAGCAAACTCCTGGAACGGTGTGCGGTGGGAGAAAGAAAGAAAGAAAGACGGATATTCACAACAAGACGGTGTGCAAGATGCAAGACGGACGGCAACTGCTGGTGTAAAAATAAACCAAACTCGCTTTGCCCGGGCTCTGTGAGAAAGCAAAGGGCCCAGAACAGGACCCTCCTCCCCCGCCCTTCTCGCTTCCCCCCGAAGCAATCCATGAATGATGAACAAAGAGTGTACTCACATGTTGTTGTCTTGAGCGGTTGTGTCTTCTCTGAGCACTGAGGGTGAAGGGGGGAGATTTTGCTACATTTTACCAGACCACGTCAAACCGTGGATGGGGGGGCTTTGATGCCGTCTTCGCCCAGCCCGAGCTGCCAACATCCCCGGGAAAGAAGGGCTGGACTTGTTCAACGGCCTCGTTGGCTGAGATGTTCGACGGTGGTGGTTTTTTTTTTTTTTTTTTTTTTTTTCCTTCCCGAATGGCTCTGCAACATGCTATAAAAAGATAGGGCCACGGGAAGCATGGAAGGGGCTCGGTTTGAGGCCGGGCGGGCCACCACAAACACGTAGGCGAGATCCGTCCGGCTCACGGTTCGTTTTCTGTTTCTCCTTCTTCTTCTTCTTCTTCTTCTTCTTCTTCTTCTTCTCAGACAATCCTACCACCTCAAGTGACGAGGGCATTCGGCGACCAGCGTATGTCTGTAACCTGCCCCACCGCCGTGGCATGTCTCTCTCTGATCAGGAGTTGGTCGGCGCGGCTATCAACGTCGGGTGTAACGTCTTGAACCAAGATTCGCACAGGGCGGTATCGACGCGCTGGTTCACTCTTCTTTCCTTTTCCTTTGTGTGCAGCCTCGGGGACAGCCTCGGGGCCGAATAGCCCTCGACATCTTGGCAACCTCGTCAGCACTGATCAGGTTCCTGGGCGGGCCGCCGATGAAGGGGAAGGTCCCCCGACCAGGCCACGGAGCGGTCCATGCCCCCTTGGCCGGCGTACCAAAGAGGGCTCTTCTTTTTTAGGTTTGCGCACCAGTCCAGTTGGGGAATTCCGAACTGGTTGTTCTCTCTTTTCATTTTCTTTGTTCTTGTTACCGTCTTTCGGCTTGTTTATCCCAAACACACCGGGCCGGGTTCTTCGGGTCCGTGGCGCTGGGGGAAGAGGGAGCCATGGTTGTTGTTTGTGAGATGGCTGACCTTGCATTACAGCATCACTTGCAGTGTTGCATGACGATGATGAGAAATCAGCTCCAAGTTTGGCACAAGGAAGCCAAGCTTGAGCCGCTCAAAGTTGCGTAACTGTTTTGCATCTATTACTTTTGCGTCTAGCCGCGCAAATGCACGCCCATTAATTAGCTTTGGCGTAGTTGCTACTCTGCAATTCATTTACAGTCTCCTTGTGCCCCTAGACAACCATCGGCCGAGGCTTCCAGTTCTGCTCAAACATTTGGCAAATGTAGTACTCGGCGTGATCATACTCCTGAGACTCGCGCAGCCTCTGCCACTCCGTCCCTGAACAATACGTGTTAGCTCAGGCATCACTTCTTCTCCCTTCCTCCCCCCCCTCTCCTTCTTCTTCTTTCTTCCCTCTTCATCAGAAAAACAAGCAAGCATAGCACAACTCAACTTACCTCTTAGCTTCGCATATGCCGCCATGCCACGAACAAGCCCAATGTCTTGCTCCGTCAGCGCGGCCAGGCTTCTCAGCTCCGCGTCTGTGCACTCGTCTGAAAATGGATACAAACCCTTGTTGCAGTAGTGAAAATATGCAAGCACAATGTTTGCACCTTGGAAACAATTAGATGCCTTGCTCATGACGTCATTCACTTATTCATCATCGCACTCACCAACGTGGTACTCCTTGACCTTATCCTCCCGGGCGAAGCGTCGCTGTCATTCATCGCTGTCAGCTTGTCTCTCACTTTGTCCCATATCTTTTAGTCCGTCCCTGTCTCAAACGTGCTCGTCACTCACCTTGATGCCATGCTTCTTCGCATACCCTGCGTCGTGAGCGATAATCATGGACGCATTGTGCAGCAAGATAAAGTCCACGTAGTACGTCACAAGCCAAGTGCTCTGCTTGTTCTTCTGCACAATCTTTTGCAGCTGGTCCAGTACCGACTTTCGCAGCTTGGCCTGGATCTGATGAATGATGATCAGGTTAAGCTGCTCGCCCATAACTGGCGGCAACGGCACCTTGCCCGGCGTGGGGCTGGTTTCGTCCAATATGTCAGCCGGCATGTCCAAGGTTTCCTCACCCACGATGAAGCACGAAATGGTGTTGAGTCTTGTCGACGTCCACAACCTGATTGTCGACTGCAAGATATCAGACACTTCCGTGGGAACATCCCTTCTCTGAGCCATGCGATATGCTTCGAGATAGGTCCTCTGCATCACGTTGACCGACGACCCCTTGATCGACCTGGTAATCTTTTTCAGCGTATCGTTGATGCTTGCATCAATGTGCTTGGCCCAGGCTTTCCTAGTCTTTGGGGGGTCGGTAAGGGCAAAGGGTGGTATGGGTACAGACCTCTTCTCTCCCTTATAGTCCCATGTCCTCTCCAATTTGTCCTTGTCTCCCGGGACGAACCGACGGACTTGTATTTCCACAAAGTTGGCAGAGTACCCCTCAGCGATGCGAATGGTTCTAATTTCCGGAGAAGCCCACTCCGGATCCGACAGCTCATTCGGCCATCTCTTGGTCCACTCATACCTTGGGACCTGCCCTGACTTGTACAGTGCGATATCAGCAATCTTGTACCTCAGACAGGGCAGCTGGCCTGTCCTTGCAAGAGTGACTTTTCTGCAAGTGAGACAGATGCCGTTTGGGTCGTCGGGGTTCTTGTCACACTGGGCAAGTTGTCAGCTTCCGGCTTTTTTCCTTTGACCAAGGGAAGACTTACACGTATGCGCTGCATTCGGCATCGTATGCAGCACCCAATCTTTCTCGTATACGCAGTGTCTTGACGGAGGCCTGCGTCTCGAAATGGCCCGCGCTTTCCCGGACGCGGACCGGTACAAAACAAGCCGGAAGCTTCTGCTGCAGCCTGTGCTCGTGGAACTATGGTGACGGCAGATATTGGAATGCTTCCTTTCGCAAGTACCGGTACCGGTATCGGCCCGGCCTGGAACGAGTAATGCTCCGGGGGCGAGCTACAGGGGTTCATGATAGGTTCCTGGCCAAATGGCTGTTGTCCGTTGATTTCCTGCGGGCTTATGACATTCTGATGATGGAAATATTTGCCACCATCAGCTTCCAACGCGGCATTCGGGGGAAGCCAACGGACATCAGCGGAACGAGCCAGAGAGCACTTTTCGACTACATACTGTTGACCCGGGCCAGCATATGTCTGGTTATCAATGAGGCGTTCATATCCTGGGTTTGTGTCAGCAGATATTGCAGCATCATATGTGATGAATTATTGCAGCTGCTTATGGTGCCATAACCGACTTACCTTCAAGATCTTGAGCATCTACTGTAGCACAAGAGCAAAGAAGCCTTCCCAGTTCTGCCACACGCCTCGACAGTGGCATATGCGTCTCCATGGGTGCGGTTGCTAGGGGCCAGGATTGAAGGTGCCAAGTATACTTTCCGTGAACGGGACAGCCAACGGCAGTGATTTCCGAGGTGTCAAATTGAGATGCGCCTTGGCTGCACGATGCAATCTGGACAGGGGGCTCCGACGGGTAGAGCTTCCTTCGTTTTGACCGTAGCTCGGTTTCCGCTATAGCATCAGGCGGGAGAGCATACCATGATGGGTAGCTCAAGACAAAACGGGGCAGACTATCTTCCACAGAGTCTGGAAGTAGGCCTACCTGTTGGACTGGGCCGACGCCGTTGGCTTCCCGGTCGGTGCCGGGAAGAGCAATGTATGAGGTTGGCGGGTCCTAAACAGATATCAACACGGGAAGATACGGATGGATGCACTCAATCATGGGCATTTATACACAGGAAAATATGGTATGATGGGAAGCGGGTATAAGTACATGAGGGAGACGGACAAGGGGGGGCGAGAGGATAGTGACTGTGAGGAACGAGGGGTCGGCGTGATTGGAAGGGGCAACGCAATAAGCTTTATACTCAAGAGAGAACCCTTCTTACCATTGTATTTATATGAGACTTGGTGGGTTGGACAAGAGTGCGCTGCTGCTATGGTGAATGTACGCCGTATGTCTGTTGGAACTGGGGGAGCATCGTTAGACGCCAACACGGCGTGTGATTGGTTGAGGGAGTCGACCTCAAATGGCTCAGGACGAGAAGAGTAAGTTTCTTTGTCGATGAAGCAGGGGAGCACGTTGCAAAGACAACAAGATGCGGGTCAATCCAGGGTCATTCCGTGGACTTGGCCCACCTTGTCCTTGCCCGTCTGGTCAGCCAACGCCTTTTGGGGCGACCCGGTGAGTAGGGGTAGAGACGGATAGTGGACCCGGTGAACGAAGAACTGCTGGCTGTGTCGTCGATTATGTCGATGCTGTGCTGTACAAAGGTTGGAGAGGAGGAAAATTAGCGGCTGCTATGCACATGAGCATTGGGGGAGGAGGGGCTGGGGGTGGGATGGATGATGGACAGGGCAGCAGGGGCTCCTCGCAGAGAAGAGACGCAGGGCATTTTACCTGGAGAAGCGGACAGTACGGCTATGTATCAAGTATGTCGAAGCAAGTCTGTGATTGTGGTATGATGGCACTGCTTCCGGGATGGAGACGTAGGGAGAGAAGTAGACGGGGAAGAGTACGGAAAGGGGAGATGGACAGAACCTCGGGTTGCCTAGAAGAGTTGAGGTACTTTTGGGATTGATTCGGGGGAGGTGTTTTCTGCACCCGACTAATAAGAGGGAGAGAGAGAGAGAGAGAGAGAGAGAGAGAGAGAAAGAGAGAGAGCGGCAGAGGTAGAGAGGACGAGTGTACCACCACGAGCGTACCACTATGGATGTGTGGGAACACAGGCTGCAGTATGCGGGTGATGCCAGAGATGACAGAGGTATGTCTGCCTGTCTATCTGTTCGTCTGCTTGCTGTTTGTTGGTGGCTGAGGGTCGTGTGTCCGACGAGGACTGGTTGGTGAGTTATTCGGGGGGAAGGGGGGGGCCATAACCGGGAGGGGATAATGCGTGTGCGCGTGTGTGTGCGACTGTGCGACAGGCAGGCAGCATGAGCGAGTATGTGAGCTGGAAACGTGCCAAATAGGACAAGAAGTGAATTAAAAGAGGCGTCATCCGGCGAGAGGCATGCGGCAGCCGACTGGGACTGGGCTCTCCGGGGGCAGGCAAACCTTGTTAGCTTGCCTCGTTTTGTCCACTGGAGACAGGGGAAGGACGGTCATTTTAGAGGCGGCGGGGAGAAGCGGAGGAGAAGGAGGAGGAAGTAGAAGAAGAAGAGGAAGAGGCAAAAGAAAAAAAGACGGCCCAACAGAACAGCGTGGGTGAATCGCACTGGGTGTGGGGGAAGGAAGGAGCGAGGGGAGGAAGGAGCGAAGGAGGGGGGTCTCTTCTTTTTTTTTTTCTCTTTTTTCCCATTATCACCTACGGGCTACCTTGTTGCTCTGATATTGTTTGCCAATCTTCCCATACCATTTCCAGCGCATTGTCGAATCAAACTGAGTCAAATCTGCAGCTTTCCCGCAGCCCCCATCCGCTGATAATGCTTGGCCAGCGCCTCATCACCACAAAAACCACGCTCGGGCTCGGGTGTAGTCAGTGTGTCAGACGATGCAGGACTACGACATGGGAGAGTCATTGGATGGCGACAAGGGACAGGGACAGGGTTGGAGAAGTTGTTACTATTCGCGTTTATTACTGCGGTTAAATGCGTCTTAGTTTATTTAGTCCCCTTGATCCCGTCGATCGACAAGATCAGTCCCGCTGACTAGCGAGCGGGTAGTAGATTTACTTAGATTTGCGAAACAAAGAAGAACACAGTTTGCGCGACGATGACAGGGGGATGAGAAGGGGGGGGGGCTGTTGTTGCGAGTATACACATGCATCTGTATACCCGAACGCACGGGTAGATGGACGGCCTGAGAAGCATCCCCAACGTTTGAGGCCATATTTGAGATTTCAGGCTGCTAATGATTCATCGGCGTCTCCAAGCCTTGGCTTTTTGTCTTGTTTTCCCTTTCCTCCCTCTCTTTTCTCGAGTTACACAGCATCAAGTGGCGTTGACCGGTGAGGCCTCTGCATTTCTTCCATGCCCTCCCTAGCCTACGAGTTGTCGACCAATTTTTTTTATTTTTTTTTTCTCTTTTCCTTTTCGTTCCCACGAATCGAGGAGACGACTATGGTGCTGATCGTCCTATATTTCTCACTGTGTAACGAATGTTTGCCCACGAGGACGGCGCCCGCTGGACAAGGGGGGCAACTCCCAGCCGTCAAACACTTGTAAGCCACAGTAAGCAGCAAATAAGACGCCGAAAATCGAGATGCACGCCTCGTAAATGATGCACCATGTATACTCGGAAGTACCGAACTGCTTCTCCTGACCCGCCGAGGCCGACGCGGTGCAAGCTTCAGCTCGGGCATTGCAGTAGTGCCGCGATCGAGGTGCTGCCAACTGACTCTCCCTAAGCAGGGGGAGGATGGTAGACCTTCGCATCATGGCCGCAGGAGATGCTTTCTTCGGTTCGGGCAGACAATTTTTTCGACAAAATCAGGCTTCCGGTCGCGGGACGGAAGGTTTGGCTGCCTGAGGACGCCCAACTCGCCACCCTGCATTGCGGCATCGCCGTACATTTGCTGCCTTCTTGGCTTCCTAGCGAGCAACTCCGCACTGAAGACTAGCAGCATAGAGGCACACCGACTTGCCAAGCTTGGGCTTTCTCTAACCCGGCTCCCGATTCTTCTCACAGCTTGAGCGTGTGTAGGGTAGGGAGTTCCCAGCCTTGGTTGGCCTCTCTATGCCAAGCACGGCGACTATAGCCAACCCGCCAACCCGTGTACCTAGGAGCATACCTGACCTCGAGAAGGGCCATTTCCATCATTCAAAGGCGTTTGTATGTCTCCTCTTCGAGCTTCGACGTCGCTTAAGCCGATTCCAAGTCATTCACCGCCCTCGAGAGCAGGGACTAAAGATCCGACGGGAAGGAACGGGCCTGTTTCCGTGACAAACTAGACTCGACAAGTTGGTTCAAGCTTCCCACGCTCATAGAAGACCAATTCGCTCTTGTTTGACTGTACACGGCTTGTCCTATACTCGCGTGAAGTCCCTTTTTGTATTAGGGATACAGTTGCTGTGAAATGATATTTGCTCAGTGATATTTGCTCCGTCCATCTTCCATAAAGACTATACTGCCATTCCGCGTTAAAACCCACCCAATAAATACTTATAAAATGTAGATTATTAGAAAGTATAAAAGCCACTTTCGCAAGTGAATTAAGTTAAATAAATAGTAGAGGATATAAACAAAACTCAAGTAAACTAAAAAGAAAAGAGCCAAGTATTACTACTATTTTAAAAGAGTATTGCTATTTTTATAAGTGCACTTTCTATTTATATTGGTTTGTCAAACTTGGCGGAGCTGGGACGGGTTATCTCTGCCCTCGGACACAGTCTTTTTGTGTCATGATCCCGCCCTCTGTCCTTTGTTCTGCTGTATTGTCCTTTGCTGTGCTGTGAAGGGGGGTAACAGGCATCGACAATGTGTGGCGCGTCACATTTTTGAGTATATATAGCTTGATACCCTTATGACACCATGTTGGTCGTATACGCTGTAAGCGACATGGAGCTGAACCAACACGTCATTCGCCAAGTCGCACTGCCCTCGGCTGCCGAGTACACGCAGCCGCCGGCATGCGACTCCATGCAAGCCGCGGCCGCAGCAACAGCGTACCCGGATCAGGAGTCGTCGACCGAAGACACCCTCTACTGGCAATCCTCCATCCTCAATCCCAAGAACCGCGTCGACTCCCTCGACCTCCCCCGCGACCCCTGCTGGCGCATCGACGGCTGCGCCGGCTACGGCACGCAGTTCCACGCCGTGCCGCTCTTCCTCGGCCCCGGGCCGGTGCCGCCCCAGCGCATCGACGTCTTCATCCCCGACCACGCCCGCGTGCCCTCGCCCGCCCTGCGCCGCGTCCTGGACCTCAGCACCGCCTTCCACACCCGCGAGGGCACCGCCACGCGCCGCCTCGGCATCGCCCGCCACCTCGTCCGCTGCCTGCAGCACTGGACGGCTACGCACCCGCGCGAGGCCCTCCGCTACCACGCCTACCCCTTCGGCTCGCGCATCGTCTTCCACAACGTGCCCGTGGACGCGCGCGACGCCCTCATCTCCGTCGCGCCCACGCACCACCTCGAGCGGCAGATGCTCTCCCCCGCGCAGCTCCGCTCCATGTGGGAGGAGGAGGAGGACGGCGACGACGACGACACCATCGCGCTCCCGCCGAGCATCGACATCGGCGAGCTGGCCTACGTCGCCCAGCCGCACGACAGCGTCTCCGTCGTCGAGGTCGCCGGCCGGCGGCTCATCTTCAAGGCCGTCACCAGCCACACCAAGTTCCTCTACCATGAGCTGCGCCTGCTGCTACACATCCCACCGCACACCAACGTCGTCGCCCGCCCGCGCCACCTCGTCACCAAGCGCTGCGCCTTTGGCGGCGCCACCGCCGTCGTCGGCTTCACCCTCGCCTACCACCCCCGCGGCGCCGTCCGCGACCACCTCCCGCGCCTCGCCGCCCGCGGGCGCCCCTCCCTCCGCGACGAGGTCCGCTGGGCGCGCCAGCTCCTCGCCGCCCTCCTGCACTTCCGCCGCGCCTGCGACACCTTTTACTCGGACCTGCGCCTCGACAACGTCCTGCTCTCTGCCGCCGCGAATGACCTGATCCTCGTCGACTTTGAGCAGCGCGGCGTCTGGTCCGAGTTCGCCGCGCCAGAGGTCAACGCCATCGAGTGCCTGCGCGGGCTCGCCGTCGACGACCGCGGCCGCCCCCGCCGCGACGACCGCGGCTCCCGCTACGCGGCGCTGCTCACGCGGATGCTGCCCGGCTGGGAGGACCTGGTCGGCGGGGAGGCGTACGCGTGGCCCGACGCCCGCCAGGGATTCAACGTCGCCTGGCGCTGCCTCCGCCCGGAGGAGCGCGAGTCCTGCGAGGTCTACATGCTGGGCCGCGCGCTGTGGTGCCTGTTCGAGGCGCAGAGCGCCCCGCGCCGCGCCCTCTGGACGTCGTACGCGTGCGAGCCCGCGCACGCGGTCGAGTTCCCGGCGTACAGGCGCACGCCCCCGGAGATGCGCCGCCTGGTCGACTGGTGCACCGCGGGGCACATGCCCCCGCTCAGCGGCGTCGTCGCCAGGCGCGGGGACAGGCTCGTGCTGAGGCGGGAGGGGGAAATGGCGCTGGGGGAACAGGAGGAGGAGGACGACGACGACGACGACGACGACGAGGTGCGCGAGGCCGCGAGGGCGTTTTGGAAACAACGGGTGGACCAGTCGGAGCGCTGGGTGCTCCGTTACATCGAAAGCCGCGAGAGGGGCACCAGCTCGCCGTTTCCGGATAGGCCGGGCCTCGCTGTTGTCGATGCTCACTTGGAGGCGTACTTCAACAAGCTTTAGATGCTAGTGTTGGTCGCAAATAGGATGAGTATATCGTGGGATTGGGGTGATGGTGGGCGCTTCTCTTAAACTACCATGAAAAAGGCAAGATAAAATGGGTCCAAATAGAGGAATAGATAAATCAGGGGAATAGATAAATAAAGAGAAAATTATACAAATATTAGAAAGGTATAAAAGTAAAACAGAAATGAATTCAAATAAATGGCAACAAGAAAATATGTCCAAAGAAGTAAAAGTTGAAACAAAGAAGAGCCAATCACCCTACACCACTTCGCCTTTTGCCCCCTACCATTACCTCCTCCGTCATCTCCTACGCTTATACACAGCCGCCTCGCTGTCCTCGCTGCAGCTGCGCTTCAGACTCGCCGACGGCACCTCTTCGCGCGCCTTGATCTGCGTGATAAACTTGCGAAACCGAATCGCGTACGACGAAGACGCTCCGCAGCGCGCCATCCTCTCCGCGAGCCGCTCCAGCGCGTGCGCATGCAGCGCCGCGCCCTCGGGGATCGTCTCGAGCTCGTCTAGCACGAACCCGTCGTCGCCGAGGAAGTGCCGCAAGAGGTCGCCCCCGCGGCCGACGACGCCGTCGAGCACGTGTAGTAGGGTCTTGGCCGCGGCGGCCCTCTCCGCGGCGTTCAGCGGTCGCTTGCCGCTCCAGATGGCGTAGCGCACGAGGCTGATGACGCCGCGGATGTGGCGCGCCGCCCACGCGACGGTGTGTGTCGAGGGTGTGGTGGTACTGGAGGATGGGGTGTCGGAGCGGTGGTAGTTGTGTTGGTCAAAGTCCTGTAGGACGACATTGATGCGATGAGTAAGCAGACGGAACTGCTGCATCGCGTCGCTGCCGCCTCGCGCAGCCGTCGCCTCGGAGAGGAAGTAGTGGAAGAAGAGGTCGTCGTCGACGAGCATCTTGAAGACGGTGTGGTCAAGGCAGCGCGGGTCGCGGGCGGGTTGGACCGCGGGCGACTCGTCCGAAACATCGGCGGCCCTCTTATACACCGAAGATAGCAGCTCTCGTGACTCGCGCATGCGCTTCTCGTCGGCCCGCCGCGGGTCGTAGCAGTCGCGGTCCACGTGGCGGCAGTGCAGACCGTCGGCGACGATGTTTAGGTGATGGTCGGCGATGGCGCTGAAGGGATCGCCCATCTCCTCCGGGTAGCCGGCCGACGTCATTGTCAGCGGCTTCTCGTGATCGGTTTCGTAGAGGGTCTGTTTGGCGAGCTGGTCGAGGAGCCAGAGGACATGGTGGCACGGCTGTTGCTGCTGCTCCTTGTCCTTGCTACTGTCGCGAACTGTGGCGGTGGCGCCTTGGCGGCAGGAGCAGGTTAGGCGTGCTCGGCCGGACGAGGGCGCGCGGATGCGAATGGAGCGCGTGACGACCTCGGACATTTGAAAGGCAAAGGTGTCCTCCTCGACCTGGCGGCAGTGCTGGACGACCATGGCAGGCGGCTCGTTGAAGGCGTCGCGAACAGTCGACTTGGTTTTCTCGGGAAGGGCGTCCAGGTTGTAGACTAGGCGTGTGGGAGAGTACACCTGGTTTGGCTGCTCGTCCTCACTCCCGGAGGAGCAGCTGTCATCGGAGTCTGATGCGGTGCTGCTCGGCGTTTCGTAGTCGTCGCGTCCTAGGACGGCGGAGTGGTGCTGGTGCGTCACGGGCACAGACAGGCGAAGAGTGGGCGGCATGATGTCGAGTGCTGCAACGGACGGGCAGCTGCAGATACTCGAGGGCTGGACTGTCTCGCTCGGCTACCAGTCACCAGAATTGGTGGCAGGTGGTCGGTTGGTGGAATAAGAACAAACAACGGCGAGAGCGAGATTGGGGGCCAAGGGTGACAGACTATTCGTGTTGTCACGGTCGGGAGGATTGCTAGTTCGTATATTGAGCTGATATTGTTTGTCTTCAAGTATGGAGAAGCAGGTCAGCTCCAAGGATTAGTAGACAAACGGCGCAAGGACGTCGATGCGTTTGCGGCAAGACCAAGGAGGGGAGGTAGGCAACCTAGGAGGAGTGAGGCTGGTGTGTGATGGGATCATCTCGAGAAGAGGCAGGAATCAATGGTCCTTTAATAGTTTAATAGGTGATTGCCAAAATGACGTTGGTTGATCGACTCCAAGCTGAAGGCGGCAAAAAGGCAGCAGGGGCTCTCCGCCTCGTCCCCCTGCACCGCTGCTCTCCTCATCCCAAGATGGTGTGTGGGCGGACCGGGCATGCAGGTGGTGCCGATTTCTATTCCGGGAATTACACCGTTCAAGAGCTGATTCGGTCCAGAAAGAGGAGGGCATCCAACCAAAAGGCGCCAGGGGCCCAGAGGGGATGCGGGTTCGAGGTTGAGGTTGGCGCCCACGATGTCTCCATTGGGTCGGGCGGGTAGGCTGAACAGGGGGCCTGCATGTACCCATTGCGTACACGGCCAGTAGCCAAGATACAAAGGCGAAAGGCTGAAGCTAAAAAAAGAACGAATGCATTAGATCAGAGACATGTCTGCCTGTCTCCTGGCCGCTGTGCGCTAGTTAGTGCATGCTGGGTCGAGAGCGTTGGCAATCATCGACAAGGGCTGTCTCTCGCTGATACACACACCTCCATCTCTCTCTTTCGCTTTGACCAAGTATTGATTGGAAAGCCATCACGCCGGAGCACACGGCCGGATCCACCGAACAAGGTCAGTCGGAGTAAGTAAGAAGAGGCAGAAGATTGTGCCTTGTCGCGATGATGATGCCTATGTTAGCAACAGCAATCCATCGGTCGTGGCTGACGCAGGCCGTTAGACACCGCCCGGCCAGGCAGCGATGGCTTCCCCTTGCCTCCCGCTAACAAAATATTCCTTTCCATCACCATATGCTCCCCGGATCCTACCAGACTTTGTCATACGTCTGTCCACCCTTGTCCTACAGAACGCTCAATCGATCAACTCTCGATTCACCCATGTCCCCTTGAATGAGGAGACGGCGGCAAGAGTACCGGTCTCATCACCATCTAAAAAATAGAAAATAGAATTTTAAAAAAAAAATCCGTCCTGTCAGGCTGCGGGTTGGTGGATTCGCGAGGGTTTCTTCGCCACTTATTTACGGTACACCCCGGTCCGGTCCCCGTCCCGGAACCCCATGCTCCTTGTTGGGCGCTAACTAACTCGCGAGCCTCCAACGGAGCATTGACATCTTCACCAAACCCGTTTCTTCTTTGCTTGCTGGGCGCCTGCTTGCATGAGGGGCAGAAACGCTCCTCCGCACGCAAAGCTGTCCTGTCCGTCTCCCGGAGCCCAGGGCCGGCTGCGTGCGGCTGAAACGAGGACGGACAGCCTTCTCGCTCCCCCTTCCAGTGCCAAGCCAAGCTATGAATGTATTCTTCGTTGCTGAAGGGGCGCAAAAAAAGAACACACGTGCATGTACATTTCCAGACGAACTCCTCCTCCCCCTCACAGGCACCGACGCACCCAATTCGCCAGGTAAGCTTTTCCAATAATAGATTTCTTCTGTCGTTTCATGTTGACCCAGATGTAGGAGAAGAAACGAACAAATAAGTAGAAAAAGATGGTCACAGCCTGCTGATTCGCTCGCCCCTCCGTTTTAGATGGTAGCATCAGCGAGGCTTCATGCGACACGCCTCGCTACAACCCGGCGCAAGGTACGCTTCCGACGAACAGTACCCCCCATCTTATATCGGTCGCTCTGTTTCTTGTTCCTGGACTTTGAGGAACAGCTACGTAATATCAAGACATACGGTGTCTGGCTGCCCGCGTTGGCCGGCCAGGCTGAATGAACCACGACGGCCAACTCTGCCACTTGTTCAGATATCACATGAAATGTAATAATTTTCCATCTTAATATTAGTGTACGTTTTCTTTCTACTCCCGTCGCTCGTGAGGTCTCTCGCCAAAATCATCCATAGAATGATTTTTCCGACAGCAAAGCCACCGGGGCAGATGCATGTAAGCGCCGGCGCTTGCCCCAGGCCCTATCAGAAGTCAGGCAAGCAGCCATTTTCAGCTCTTTTTTTTTTTTACTTTTCTTTCTTTATTATTATTCGTCTACCCTTTTTGCGTCCACTGTCCGTTTTATTTTTATTTTTGCTATTTCCGTAACCACCATGAACCCCCAAGTTTGGGTAACCGCCGAACGGCACGCACCCGAAAGTTCTCACCGCGAACGTGGAAAACGGGGGTTGCCAATTCCACAATTAGAACTCGGTCTCTTTTTCTTTCTGCATTTCGCCCGTCGCCTCGTCTGCTCTGAAAGCACAGTCATTGTCTCGCCCGTCCTTTTTTTGGTTTTGCCTTTCTAGGCCTTGCCCTTTCACCATGTCACCACTTCAGCCCGGCCCGTTATGCGACCGGGTGGACTTTCTCCCTCTCACCGTCGCCCACCACACGAAACGGTCGCCTTGCACTTGGTCACCTCGCCCCGCGGCCAGTCTGATCCATAGGCTTTTTTTTCTTCATTCTTG
Source organism: Cordyceps fumosorosea ARSEF 2679 (assembly GCF_001636725.1). NCBI lineage: Eukaryota > Fungi > Ascomycota > Sordariomycetes > Hypocreales > Cordycipitaceae > Cordyceps > Cordyceps fumosorosea. Next base: position 464,625 of record NW_017387301.1, read on the forward strand.
CTTCATCATCTACGTCAACGTATCCCAGGCACATCTAGGCGGCCTAGATGAGAGAGAACAGGTCGCATCGAAGTCGGCTGCCACGAGGCATCCCCCCCTTGCTGGCAGGGGTGTGCGACAATGAGCCTTGATCAAACGATGCATGCGAGTCCATTCATGATCAACTCCGCAAACCTGGCCAACGACAATTGCCTTTCCCAGGTTGGCCGGCTCGGGGTCTCCCTGCGCCATCAACAACCCAGAGGCAAGGCAGATTGCTCCAAGTGCAGCTCGGAGATTCGTTAGGGGGAGCGCCAAATCATTCACTCTATCAAGCCTTGCCCGTAATCTTGTTCTAGTCAAGACGCCAGGCATATCAGAGTTTGGCCCGCTGGGCGGCCCGACCGAGGACAACGCGCGGCGAAAGCTTATTCGACATAGAAAGCTTGGTCTCATTGGTTTCCATGACAGCATTAAGCTTGTGTAGATTAGGCTGCTGATTGCCCTTCGGGTACGGTACAATGCACATGCAATAAGCGACGTCAGGAGCTGGCAGAGACCTCCCCCCTCGCAACAGTAGAATCATCCTTCCACTTCTCCATCCTAGCTGCACCGGTTCAATGCTTGGGCATGAGTTAGATCTAACAGACCCACGTCCTACTCTCCCATTCGCCCAAGTAATGACCAGACGATATGCTTCACTCGGGTGCACGGCCACTTACATCGCTCGCCATGTCCCTCGGCATAATGGACAGGAGAGCATAAACGGCCCCTCTTTCTGCCCAAGCCTGTTAGGTATCCAGTCCATGCAGACACAGCTCTACGGCATGACAGCTTCATCTAGGATGATGAGAGATAGCTCGCAACGGAATGTATTCATCCAACGTATTCTAGGAAGCAATCTCACCCTTGCGGGGTCATATCAAAGGAACGTACAAATCCTCCGCGAGACCAGTATCAGAAGCACACCAAAAGAAGGTTCAAGAGGTCGTCAAAAAAGGAAAAAAATAATGAAGGGAGAAGAGAACTCGGGCTGCTTGATAATAAACAATAAAAAATAAATGGCAACCCTATCGCGTGTTCAAGGTGACTGGATCGTTTCGCCACAATAATACACAAGTAGCCAGACCCTCCTAAAACTCCATATTGTAACAGGTGTCAGTCCAACGCTCCGTCAAAGATGATAGAAACACTTCGTGGTTCGTCATTTCCGAGGAGTGGCTTTGGTTTGGTTGGCGTTTTAGGCAATCTCGGCTCTTGCATGCCTCGGGCGCCAGACGACATGTCGTCGGTGCTTGGAGTTAATGAACCATCGGTGACATATCGAGCTGGCGAGGCAGAGTTTACAATCACGCGTGCGCCGCAACGGGGCGGCGCATATTCTCAACGAAGCGAACGGTGCGTGGGCTGATGGACTCGGGCTGAGTTGACTTGGTCGCCGGAGCGGCACTTCGCGGGATGGTTTTAGGATCCGACAAAACGGCGCGGGGAGTTGTCTTGGGAGACGGGGTAGACCGGCCTGCAGATGAGGAAGTTTTCTTCTCTCGCAGACCATCAGCAGACCGGTCAAATTGTCAATCGATACCGTGCTGCTGCTTGAGCCTCGCTAAAGATTCGCGGCGTGCCTCCAGGTCCTCTTTTGACTTGGCCATCTTGTCTGGCTGGTGGTATAGTACTGTGTGAATGTTAGCAGACAATCAAAGCAAGGCGGCGCGTGAGGGCTAGACGAAGAGCGACATTGAGAGTGACGAAGGCGTTGTAAGGGGCAGCGTACCAACTAGATAGCGGTTCTGAAAGTTGAAGCCGTTGAGCTTGTCGCAGGCTTGCTTGGCATCAATGACATCCTCATACACGACAAAGGCGGTTCCTTTGGTTGCGGTGGCGATGCCCTGTCGGACCTGGCGAATGGGCCCAAACTTTCCAAAGAGATCAAAGAGCTCTTCTGGCGTTACGTTGTAGCTGTCAAAGATTTTCATGTCAGTACAGAGGCATCGTATATCGCGGTCGCATCGCGGCAGAAACCGGCGGCAACGGAGAAAATTCGCGGGCGGGAAAATAATGTACCTCAGGTTCTTGACGAACAGAGCTCTATGAGACAGTTAGCAACGGCTGAGATTGGCGGTGTTGATGGCGTCGATGATCCCTGGGTTGTCAGACGACATCATGCAGGCAGACACACTCGCCGGCGCAGGGGCCAGGCTGCTAGTGGTGAGAACCAGATAGAACGCGACAGCCGGGCGACTGGAAAGCAGAGACTGACCGATTGACTTCGGGGGCAAGTTTCCCACCGCGACTACTCATCTCTTGGATGATTTTTTTCGGAGGGCGATGACGGGGGTCGTGAAATCGGGGACGGGCTCCGATGGAGAAGTGCGTAGATTGATTTGGATGTTGCGAAACGCAAAGGCGGCCTTGCTGGGCGAAGAAGAGGCAAGTGGGCGGGCGGTGGTTATCACGTGACGCTAGAGACTAAGCACGTTTCTCCGGCGATTTTTGGCCAGGGAGTCTCTGGGGGCGACTTTGTTCAAACGTGCTAACAGCGGGAGCCACAATGAAGCCTAATAACTGAAGACAAGCCTTCGAAGCTTGCTGACTAGTGGCGCCAGCGGCCTGGCTCCAGTTCTTCCTTTGGCCCTCAGCGGTTGGCTTCTCGGCGTGGCGTGCTTTCTTTCGGCCCTGACGGAGGAGCGATGTTGGGCACAGCTGTTTTCCGTATCGCGGCCTTGATAAACTGGGGCGTTGTCGTTGCGGTGGGATGATTGAAAAAAAGAGCAGATTTGAATGTTAGAGAAAGAGATAGAAGGTAAGATGAAAAAGAACAAAGCTAGGCCGTCTTTATTATATAACTAGAAACAGACTTCCTGTCAATCGTGAAAGAATCGACGAGGCTCTGGGGTTGCACGATGCCGCCCTGTGGCACAGCCACGCGGATACTTGTTCTCTATGCGGCCCAATCACTGAGGCGCAGCACGGCTTGCTAACACACTACCATACAAGGTTCGCGCTGGTCTCGTTAGTGATTATCTTCCCCATCCAGAACGGCGACCGACCTAAACCGAGATTGTAATCGTTTTCACGTTAACAGCCAACCGCAGCACGGAAACGCTCGTTGCTATCGATCTTGATATGTTATCCATTGAATACATTCATTTTCCAAGCACTCCCTTCCATCATGCCACTCCTGCCCTGACTCAAAAAGTGAGCTCCAAGTGAGCTGGCCATGGCCGAGGGGCCAATTTCCGGCCGACAATCACCCTCAAATGGGCTCGCCATCGCCAACACCAAGGAGTTTCTCATCTGCTTCTACAGCATCTTCATTCAGTCTCTATTTTCTCTACAAATATTCGATAAGTCATGGCGCCACGCCTAGCCGACAAGATCCTCCAAGTGTTTAACGTCCGTGCCGACGCGTACGACTTTCTCGTCGACCTCTTAGAGCACCGCGCAGCATCTCCGCATGACTTGAAGGCCATCGTTGACCAGCGCTTGGTCGCTAGGGAAGAACTGCAGCATCATCGGGTTGGTCGCTCTCAAAACAGCAATAGCACCTCCCAAGCACCCCCCACTGCAGAGAATAAACACGACCTAGCCGGCTTCCGATGGGAGGCTACCGACCGTCTTATAAAGCGAGCTAGATCTCTCGCCAGGGAAGCTGCCGATGTCTTGGTTCTGGGCCCTCACAAAGTAGAAGGTCAAAAGAAGGGTAAAATTACCAAGGCAGCCAAGCGCAAAGCTGATACTACTGAGTCGCACTACTGGTGTCAAATTGGCGTCGATGCGGACGACGTCTTTGCTCCGTCGAAAAGATTACGAATGGAGGATGAGGCCAGAAGGTTCATCTCGCAGCTCAAATTACCTGTATCGGGTCTTCAACCCTCCTGCGTTTACCCAGGGGAACCCAACGAAGCGCAGCCGTCCAGTGTTCACAGCGATGCCGGCACGTCACCTTACTTTGCAACGCCAACAAAGGCGCCACAGCCCGTCCCCCAGCGTCCCAGTCCTGGAACTGTGTCTTGTATCCCTTTCCCTCCTCTCAGCGCAGAATCATTTGGCATTATCCAGGAGCAGGTGGCCCATGACCCTTTTTGGCTGCTCATTGTCGTCACCTTTCTCATCAAGACAAAGGGCCTGTATGCAATCCCGACTTTTCTGCGCGTCAGAGAGCGCTTCCCGGTGCCGTGCGACATTGCCAACCCTGAAAATGCGGCGGAGATACTGAGCATGATCCGGCACCTTGGACTCGGTCAAAACCGGCTCACTTGGATGCAAAAGTACGCGCGGCACTTCATGTTCAGCCCGCCGCGGCCGGGCGTGCGCCACGCTGTGCGCCGGTACGACTCGGGTGAAGTCAGTCACGATGCGGAGGGCCGCTCCAGCGTATGCGCCGAGGACGCCGCCGCGTACGGTTGGGAGATTGGGCACATGACGCAGGGCGCGTACGCCATTGACAGCTGGCGCATCTTTTGTCGAGACGTGCTGCTAGGGAAGGCCAAGGACTGGAACGGCAAGGGTGCCCAGGGTGAGTTCCAGCCAGAGTGGATGAGAGTCTTGCCAGCGGATAAGGAGCTCCGGGCTTTTCTACGATGGATGTGGATGCGCGAGGGCTGGGAGTGGGATCCGGCGACGGGGGACCGCGCGGTGCTGCGGGAAGAGATGTACCGGGCGGTTGAGGAAAGCCGAGTCGAGTATGACATTTACGGAGGGCTGCAGATTCTTGACGAGAAGTGAGCGAGCAGCAGGTAGGTAGACCGAGCGAAGGTGCTGAAGCATTGATACCCGGTTAGGCAGGATAGAACCAAGTAAACTCCGCCTTACTTTTGGATGAACTTCTTGAATGAGCTTTAAGAAGTCGATTAATATTCACTCCTAATCGCATTTGCCTTTCTCTTTTGGCGATGCATCATTGTGCTAATTGACTTGGGTCTGACATGGGGGATGAGCTGCAGTGAGCTTTGGTGGAGTGCATTAAGCTAATAAGCCAGAGGCGGCAGGTACGAGACAGCAACGCGTGCCTGGATTTTGCAGGGCTCGCAATACCATCAAGCCACTGGAAGGGAGCCATGAACATCCGCCATGAATGTCACCAGACGAAACCAAACCCAGCATTCCCAAAGGCCTGGTGGAGATAGGTACGGTGCTCGGCTTGTTGCCCTGATCATCTGCTAGTGTATCTGCTAACTAACGTTACTAGTACAAACAGGTACCTTCGTCATACAATTCAAGTGGTGTGTTGACCTCACTTACCCATCGCCAGAAAGGACACAGTTGCGCCAGGCATGACCTGAGGTCATAGCTCGCCGAGCCACATCAAGATCCCACGATTCAACGCTGGTCACCACCAGCCACATTTACCTCGGTGTTTTTTGCTGTGTACCTATGTATGCTTACCTAGCCACCATCATCTACCAGAATGACATTTGTGAAACGCCTTTTAAAAGCAGATACGTTGAAAATAATAACAGCAAAAAGTATTAATACACTCATGGCAAAGAACACATCATCTCGCATCTACCATTACATACCCCAGCCTCCCTTTGTATCGCGCCCGCCCCGGTACCATCTTCTGACGCCTCGCCCGCTCCGCTTTCCTTTTCTTTCGCCCCCGCCCTTCTAACACCAGCCAACCAGCCCTAGCAAGGTTCCTCCAAGTAGTGGACAGCTGGTCTGAACAACCTACCACCTTCGCTGTTCGCCCGCGATTTCACCATCTTTCCCGTACATCAAGCCAATTCTCCCCGCCGCCGCCGACTCTCCATCAATCACGCGATTCGTTGGAGCGCGCGTCCTTTTTTCCTCTTTCCTTCCTTTCCTTTGCCTCGCCTAAGCAACGCGTACCACCCGTCTCCCCATCGCCGAACAACAACCATGTCCCTCCGAGGCGGCTCCTCAGCCGGCTATGGCATCAACAGCGGCCCCAACCCGTACGGCTCCTCCTCCCAGCAAGAGGAGCAGGGCATCCTCGACCAGATCCGGCCCTACACGAGCAAGGTTGAGGACCTACTCGAGAGCGTCAGCGAGCCCATCAAGCCGTGAGTCGCCAAATGAAACGCCCCCCCGAGCGTGCGCTCCCTCGTCCACGATTCGCCGTGCTCTCCCTTGAGGATAGTTGCGCGCATGAAGCACGACGCACGACGCAAAAAGACCAATCTAGCTAACCAATTCCTCTTCTCTCTGCGATGCAGATACCTTCCCGCCATTGGCCGCTTCCTCATTGTCGTCACCTTCCTCGAGGACGCGCTCCGCATCATGACCCAGTGGAGCGACCAGCTTCTCTACCTCCGCGACTACCGTCACAGTAAGCTTCTGTCCCCCCGCCGCGCGCATACTGCCACGGCAGAACTCAATGCGAGTATCTCTCTTCCATACTAAACACCCAAATCATCAGTCCCGAACTATATCACCCACCTGTTCCTCCTCGTCAATGTCGTCGCCATGCTCGTCTGCTCCACGCTCGTCATCATCCGCAAGTACTCCGACTACGCCGTCGCCGGTCTCATGGGCGTCGTCGTCACCCAGGCCCTCGGCTACGGCCTCATCTTCGACCTCAACTTCTTCTTGCGCAACCTTTCTGTCATTGGCGGCCTCATCATGGTCCTCTCCGACTCGTGGGTTCGCAAGACCAAGGCCTTTGCCGGCCTGCCTACTCTGGACGAGAAGGACCGCAAGATGTACTTCCAGCTCGCCGGCCGTGTCCTCCTCATCTTCCTGTTTGTCGGCTTCGTCTTCTCCGGCTCCTGGTCCATCTGGCGCGTCATTGTCTCCGTCCTCGGCGCTGGCGCTTGCGTCATGGTCGTCGTCGGTTTCAAGGCCAAGTTTAGCGCCACCCTGCTCGTCGTCATCCTCTCCATCTTCAACCTGTTTGTCAACAACTTCTGGACTGTAAGTTTTCTGCGATGGCATCCTTGCCAGCTCCCAGTGCCTTCTCGTTTTACTAACCTCGTCGCAGCTCCACCCCCACCACCCCCAGAAGGACTTTGCCAAGTACGACTTCTTCCAGATCCTCTCCATTGTCGGTGGTCTCCTCCTCCTCGTCAACAGCGGCCCCGGCCAGTTCTCCATCGACGAGAAGAAGAAGGTCTACTAAGCGACTCGCCTTCCCATCGGCCCTCTGTGGCGTACCCGCTTTTGTGTCACAGAGATGTTTACGCGCCATGCACCCTATTTCGACCGGTACGGGTAAAATGAAGCCAAGGCTCCGTCACCCTCTACACCGGTTAACGTCTACAAAGCGGAGGAGGATTTCTCGATTTGATTTTTAAAAGAAAGTGGTGGACGAGAGAAGGAAAGGAAATATTTCACCATGATCATTACCATGTCAACGGCGACCACGCCAGCTATCTCATATATAGAAAAGCTTGTTTGGCAAATTGTCGGCGTATGAATTGAGCAATACAACACACAATTGAATTTTTTTTTATCACAGTTTCCTTTACAGCAACAGCGTATTGGTCCTGCGTAGTAATACGTCACTTGTATGTGGCTGGTTTCCTCCTTCGTTTGGCTTCACGTGATGACATTAGCCAGCTCGGCAATCGCCCGCCAAGCCTCCCTAAATCTAAACCGCACTTGGCAGCCTTGACCGGAGGGCGACGCGACAGCTGCAAACATGCGCGTATTGTATTCAACAAGAAGACAAGAAACAGACGAGCGTACATCGGCCCGCATTGAGCCACGCTGGGCGAGTTTGCCGGTGGGGGGGGGACGTTGACGAGGGTTCAGGCTCAAGGGTAAGTTGGGAGAAGGCCAGCCTGGTGAGGAAGCGCATCGCGTCCATTTCGTCACAAAAGAGTGTATGACTGATCGTGGTGATGACGATTGTGCGAGTTAAATGATGAAAATATTACTTTCAAACATGACGCGTAGTTCAAAAAGACTCAATAATTCAACAATACTTTGAATTTATGCCAATGTGATACCGTGATATATAGAAAACCAATAACAAAAGCCAGTCACCAAAACGAACAACAAGAAAAGGCACCAGAATTGTCGTCTTTAGTCATGCCATCAAAAAAAAAAAAAAAACCCCCCAATTCTTCGTCCCTCACAGCCAAATGGAAAACTTCCGCTCCCTCTCTCTCTCACCATCCCGGTTCGGCCGTGTCACGAATCAAGCAACCATGCGAGAACAAGAAAACCAAATAACCCAAATGCCAAGTGCTGAATAATGAAAAAAATGCAACAACGCCCAACACGCACGCAAACCAAAAGTAGATAGCCTGCCATCGCGCAACCTCGATCGGGGAAGCAAGCAGGAGGTTGGATGGTAAAGCAGACAAGCTTTCCCCATTAAAATGCTCGACTGTGGCCATGTCGACCGTGATCATGCTCGACCGTTTCATGCTCGACCGTGAAATAATTTCTTGTTGCGCCAAGGACATAAAAACACCAAATCTTCAAAAGCCAAACCATGCAAACATGAAATCGCCCAAGAAAGAAAAAGGAATACGTTTGGAGTCGTCATCGTTATAGAAAGAACAAGGAATGATTCCCAAGATGCTGAAAAAATGCAATTGTTTTTCTCTGCTGCTTCTTCTTCTCAAAACAAGAGTCGTTTGGCTCGGGCCGTCTTCTATGCGCCCGACACCTTGCGGGCGGTAGCCATAGCAGCGGCCGAGGTTCCCTGACCGACACTACCCACGCGACCGCTCGTCTTGCGGATGCCCGCCGACGAGGGGGACACATCCTTGTTGCGGAGCGGTGACTCGGGCACGGCGCCGCGCCTGCTGCCGCGTACACGAGGTAGTGTTGCCGAGGCGCTCTGGGCGCGCTCCACGGCTTTGGCCGGTCGGCCGGCACCAATATTCTCGGCGTCCTGCGACGCGTCGTTGTCAATCATGTAGATCGTGGTCGTTGACGTGGTCTGGCTCACGGAGCGCGACTTTTGAAGAGGTGACTGCGACGCCTTGCGGGAACTGCGCATCCGGACGAGAAGCTCTTCCTCAGAATCCCCTGTGGCGCCGCCAGAGCGCCGTTGTACGGTTACGACTTCCGTCTCCTGCTCAATGCTTTGAGATTCCTCGATTGTTGTCGTCTGGTGTGATCCTGAGCGTTGGTACGGGTGGTGGCGATCAGAGCGCGTCTTTCTAGGCTGGCCGGGAGTCGGCGCGGGCAGGTAGTCTTCCTGATTGTGCACTTTGTTGCTGCGGTCGTCGAGCTCGCTTAGTGGCGTGCGGTTCGAGGGGCTGCGATTGGGGGGCGTCGATAATTGACCGTTGCGGAGAGAGCCCTTCTGGATGGCGCGGATGGGCGTGCTGGGCACCGGGTTCGCGGCCGCCATCTCGCGCCGCAGTCTGCGCTCGACGCGCTCCTCGATCCACCACTCGCGGAAGGTTCCCTGGTTGAGGTGCAGCCAGTGCTGCTGGGGACCGACCACCATGCCAGGGCGCATGAAGCGCATGAAGGAGATGACCTCGTCGGCGGTAAAGCCGTGGCGGTAGATGAGGTAGGCGCCGATGAGACAGCCGGTGCGGCCGAGGCCAGCCTTGCAGTGAACTGCGATACCCTTCTTCTTCACGGTAATCATCTCGTGGGCGAGGCGGATAAACTTGCGGACAGTGGTCAGCGGGGGGCAGGTGCCGTCGTCAAAGATCATGTCAATGTGCTGGATGCCGAGGGCCTCGAAGTAGGAGGGGGAGTAGAGGTGGGAGTTGAGGCGGACGACGAGCCCAATATTGCGCTCGGCAAAGTGCCCGAGCACGCACTTGAATTGCTTGGGCAGTGTGGGGTGGGCGTCGACGGCGTCGAGGTCTCTGGGGAGGATGTTGAAGAGGTCCGGCTCTGCTTCGGTGATCTTGGCGACGGGGGTGTGCTGGGGCGAGGCAAAGGCGAGGAAGTTGGGTGTGATCCAGTTGAAGTCGCCGTGCTCGACGCGCTCAAAGCGCTCGTACTCGTCGAGGTCAAAGTTGTCGAGGTCGATGCACTTTTCCTCCTTGGCTTTCCAGACGCCATAGACGACGTCCTGGACAGTGATTCCGTAGTCGGCCTGACTATAGCCGGCGTCGCGGAAGGGCATCAACGGGGGGTCGACCTGGGCGATGGGGGCGAGGGCCAGGTGCGGGGGCCAGTTCTGGATGAGGACCATGTAGCACGCGAGCATGCATGCGGCATTGGCACGACCTGTAGGGAGCAAGGGGGTCAGTAAAGAGGTGCGCAGCAAAGACGCAAATCATAAATGGTAGGCTTACTCCTGGGGTCGGCGGCGCTCCAAAAGACGACAGGACGATCCTTGTTCTCCTTAGCAGCGAGGATTTCGTGGAAGCGAATGGCGAAGCGGTAGAGGTGGCCGATGTGCAGGGGGCCAAAGTCGTGGTGGAAGGCATTGTAGAAGAGGCTGTCGTCAATGGTGAAGTAGCAAGGCGGCGAGCGGCGGCTGGGCGACGGCGCGGCGGCGCGGCCCGTGGCCGTCCTTTGCGCTCGCTTCCGCGGCGACTCGGGTGTCGCAGGGAAGAGGGTGTCGGCCGTAGGCGGCGTGATGTAGGCGGCGAGGTAGAGTCGGTCTGGAAGACGAGAAAAGGTCAGCCAACGTCCAGCAATGGCCATCCCAAGAGACGACGAAACGCACCAGGAATGTACTCAATGATCTGGCCCAGGTTCTGGGCTTGACGGGCGGTGGGAGCCATGGTCGAGATGGCTCGCTCTACCTGTGTTGCACCGTTGCAGCTAGATGTTTGTGTTGTTGTGGTATCTGGACCCCTAGCGAGCTTTTTTGCTGCTCCTGTTTTGATTTGCGACCCGGGCCAGGAAGAATTGGGAGATTGGGATGCTAAGGATGCTCTCGTCAAAAAGTCAAAAAAAGAATACAAAAAAAGAAGAGACGTCGAATGAGAAGAAGAAGTCTTGAGCTCTTCTGTTGCAACAAGAAGAAAGATGCAAAGAAACGGTTGGCGGCGCTTGTTGGGGGGGGATGATGTTGTTGTTGTTTTGGTTCGCCGGGGGTGGGCAGAGGAGGAGGCGTGAAGTGTGGAGGACAAGGGAAAGCCTTGGGCGTTGGTGGACCTGAGCAGGGCTGGTCTCAAGGCGGTGATGAAGAGACAAAATACCAAAGCGGGCGCAAGGGGGGATGCGAGGCAAGCAAAAAAGAAAAAAATGATACAGGTGAGATGCTTGACGAGATTCAATTATAAAGAAAACGGGAGCAGCCGTTGGTAATAAAAGGGGAAATACACACACAGGCAAGCAAGCCGGGCCAGTGCCTCGCCACAAACAGCGGCCGACCCAAGTCTGTTGTTTATGCCAGAGGGGCCAGAGTGGATGCCGATGAGCTTGCAGTTAGTGCCCAGGCAGGTATTTCGCTATGGGAAACGATGCCCTTATTCTTTTAGCAGTATCAAGCCTAAAGAGCAGGTAGCTTGTCGGCGGCCTTTTACTTTCTTCTTATGCCTTCTATTCTTGTCCTTCCTTCCTTTCTTCTTCTTGTCCTTCTTCTGTCTGTCCACAAACCTTCTCCGTTCTCCGAAGTGTGACAACGCCCGCCTTTCCTCACCAGCATTGACCTTGTACCTCGTCCTGTCAGCCAATCCCTGCCTGGTCTCTCCCGGGCGGGCGGCTCCAAGTTCCATCCAACCAACCAACCCGTCCCTCCGTCGAATCTTCCCCCGGCGCCGTATTGTTGTGGGGACGTTTTGGTGAGACCCTCCCCAGCACGGTCGCCGTAACCACAGCAACGGCGCCGTTTCGAGAGCCACAAGTGTGGCTTTCCTGCAGCCACGAGCCACCCGGCCTGTGTGGCTTGCCGCCAGAAGGAAGAAAAAAGTTGACCCCGCCTTGGTGCTGCTTCACAGTCAGACAGAAATGAAAATACGACGTCTTGCTTCAGCTACATTCCAGCGAGACCGCGTAGCCACAACAGCACACGGCTAACAAACAAGATTCTTTTCATCGGAGCATCCGAGAGAAGAGCAACATTCCAAAGAGGCCATCGACGTTTTCACCAAAAATAGAACGCACTGTTCATCGAAAGCTGGACGTATCAAACTACTTTCATCATGGCTGCCTTGGCCGACGACGCCTCGTTTCCCTGCTCCATGTAAGCATGCCCCAACACGTACTCGCGATTCTTGTGTGTTTTTTTCTTCATCATCCTTAAAAAAAAACCGCACTACCCATCCCGCGTTCTTGTAAAACCTGAAACACAATATATGAGATCCGGGCGCTTACTTACATCCCCTCCCCTCCCCCGCAAAAAGCTCCCTGCAGGTCCCCTTTCCCACCGACCGCCTCGCCTCGACGGCCCTGCGCGCCATCGAGGTCGACCCGGAGCTGTCGCCGCTCGTGCGCCGGCACCTCGCGCTCGCGCCCGCTGACCCGCGCGTGCTGCGCGTCGACTACCGCGCCGCGACGAACCGCATGCTGCGCGTGGCGGTCAACTCCTTCATGGACAGCCTGGGCCTGGTCGTCGAGGTCATGGAGCAGCTGGACGAGGATGTCTTGGCGAATCCGCCGGCGGAAGCGGAAGCGCAGTGAGAGAGAGGGAGAGAGGGAGGGAGGAAACCATGGAGTCGAGGTGATGCATTGTATATAGGCATCATGCATTTGTAAATAGAGCACGCATGGGTCAACGGCATTGCTGGGACAAGTACATATACCACATGAACACAGCAATGGAAAAAGTCAGTGTTACGTGAATTTTCATCTTCATGCCACCTTCAATAGCAATTATAGGATGTAGGTCACACAGTGTATAGGAAGCTCAAACATCGTGTATTACATGGCAATGTCATGTCCACTGGCATAGTACAGACTGGTATATACGTAGCTGTTGTTTCTAGTAGCCAAAAGCGGTCGCTCACATCGCAAACAAGGTGTATAGAAGAAAGGGAGCTCTAGAAAGACAATCCAGGGCAAATAAACAAATTCCCCAAGCAGAAAACCCGAGTAACCATTAATTGATAGAAAGAAGCCGCAAGGAAGGGGACCCCCCACGCTCTGTCGCAGCTCTACCCAAGGAAACCCAACGACGCCATTGTACGTGTGTCGTCGTCACCATCCAAAAACACAATTGAAGAAAAGGAAAAGGGTATCCCCATCCAACAACTCGCCCATAAAAAACTCCTTCGTATATAATGCAGAATCGCTCATAAAAGACCCGAGAGACCGACCACCAAGAGAGACAAGCAAAGGGCAGGGAAAAGCAAATTAACGTCAATACCTACCTAATGGTAAGTCGGTATCAACTCTTTTGCATAGCCTCCAGCTTATTCCTCAACTCCTCCAGCTCCTTCTTCAAATCTCCGTTTTCTTTTTGCAGATTCTTCATGTGCACAATGGCATTCTCCACCACGCTCGCCTTACTGCTGGGTGTGTTGTTGCTATTGCTGCTGCCTCCCGGCTTGCCGTCCTTCTTCTCTTCGCCGTCCTCGGAGGTGGGATTCCCCTGATCAGGCAGAAGGCTCGCCATAACCTGCAGCGCCGAGTTTATGCGATTACGGCGGCCCTGCTCAGCAATTTTGTGTGAGGTGCGCTTCGAAGTTAGGTTGGTAGACAGCTCCGTCGGGTAGCTGACACCAGGTACGGTGTTGCCCTCCAGAATGTTTTGGTAATTAGACTTGGACATGAGCAGCCGCGAAGTGTCCTCGGCCGACATGCCTGGCGTACCGGGGATGAGCGGTTTGATGTTGGGTGAGATTCGGGGAAGCAGGGCGGGGGACACATGGACGGAGCCAGTGGAGCGCTTTCTGCTATTTCGTGAGAGCAACTGAGGGGTCTTGCGCGCTGATGGACCGGCCGATCGGGGGCCGAGCGAAGGGCTCGCGCTGGCGGACAGGGTGCCGCCAACGGGGCGCAGATTCGGTGATGGCGAAGGGTGGAAGCCGGTGCTGCGGGCAGAGACGGGCTGATCGTTACCAGGGAACTGAGAGGATATTTGCGTGTTGATCGGCGCGAGCGGTCTGTTGGATACAGACTCCGGCAGCTCCAGAGACTCGATGTGTTCAGTGGCTGTGTCACCTTGTTGCGTCGACTGCGGCTTCTTTCCCTTGGAGGATGGCAGCTTCATTAGGGAGGCGGGCGTAGCAGGGTGAGGCTGTTGGCGCTCTTCATTGATGGAGAGTGGCAGTGCCTGGCTCGGGTTGCCATTTTGCGCCTGGATATAAGGGGACTTGCTGTTGGATCTCCGTGCAGGGACAGGCGGCGGTGGCATATCTGTGAGGTTCTCAGGCGAAACGGAAGCATTCTCATCAGAGCCCTCTGTTGACGTGGCTGGTAGAGGCAGCAGGCCAGTTTCACCGCCGCTTTGCAACCGTCTCTCATCGACCTCGCTTAGAACCTGGGAGACAATGGCAGGGCTGGGGCCAACCTTGCGGCGCTGGGGCTTCGCAATGGGGGAATTTTTCACACCAGATTTCGAGCGGGCTTTGGCAGCATTGTTTCTGCGAGCCTTTTTGGCGAGATCCTGACTGGGAGGCACGGTTTGCGTGGCGGGTGGTGTCTCGAGGTCCATGTCAATCGGGGAATTGTTGGAGTTGGTGCTGTGGTCATAGACGGAGGCATCTGGTTGGGCGTGCAGGGCAGGCGAAGTCAGGGGACTAAAATAAGAGCCGGGAACGGCAAAGGTGCTGTCCATGTTGAAGTGAGGGTCCAGAGGGGTGACAGCGGGCGACACGAGCGGTGTGAAGGCCATCTGTGGATGAGATTAGTTTCAGTCATTGCGAGCCAACAGCTCCGAGAATCTGAGGGGGGAGACGGATAAATCACCTACATCTTGCTCGGCGACGCGCTGGTGGTAGCCGCGATCATAGGCAGTGCGCTGGGGCAGCTGCTCTGCCTGAGAATAAAACTGGCCGCTGCCGGGAGGCATCTCGAGGCTCTGAGGGGTGGGAGGGACGGAGTGGTGACCGTGAGGGCCGTAAAAGGTGGCATGCTGGTCCTGGAGCTGGCGCTGCTGTTGTTGAAACTTTTGCTGCTGGAGGTAGTGAATCTGCGCGTCAATGTTGGAGATGGAATCGGGTGCTGAGGTGGCGAGCATGTGGGCAGGGATGGACGGGTGAGAGACGGCGGACATGGCGGGCGTGTGGTTCTGCAGCAGGCCGTCGCTGCGGGGGATCATGGCGGAGGGGTCCGGGTCCGTCATGAGGGCATCAGCGGCGGTCGGGGGAGGTTGTTGCCGCTGCTGCTGATGTTGATGTTGATGCTGATGTTGGGCATGTTGATGTTGGTGTTGGTGGGCAGCGCCGGGCATCATGGGCTGGGGCGCGGAGGAGGAGGCGTCGTTGAAGGTGTGGAAGTCGAACTGCATGGCGGTCGCATCGGGAATCGTGCCGATGCCGGTCATGTCGAGGAACTGATTGAACTCGTCATCGGGGCCCGTGGACATGTGCTGGTCCTGGCCGTCCCAGGCGGCAGAACTCATCATGGCGGGAGGTTCGTTGGCGAGGGCCTGGTGAGGGAGAAGCCGTTGATGAGAGTGTTGCGTATGTGGTGATGCGGCGCGGCGCGCGGGCTTTTTTTTTTTTTTTTTTGTCTTGTACCGCGATGCGGCGGTGACGGAGGAAAAGTCGGATTTCAAATGTCGCAAGTCGTGGCAGTCGTTGAATTGGCGGTGCGAATCCTTGTTCCGGGAGGGTTTCGAAACGACGAGGCGCCGGGGGAGGCTGTCTTTGTGGAAAGCCGGAAGCAGGAGAGCGGCGACGGCAGCGGCGTAGTCTTTTTGGTGAGTCGGGCAAGGCAAGACAAGGCAGGGACTTTGTCTGGCTGTCTGTATTTCTGTCTGGCCTGGAATTTGTCGGCGGGTCTCTGGGGTGGGCGCCTGGCGTATCGCAGGTTAGGGTGGGTGGTCTCGAGGTTGGAGAGGTCGGCGGTCGACGAAAGGAAGGAAGGAAGAGGAAGACGAGAAAGAGACAGGCTAGGAGTCGATGGATGGAAGAGGCGAGGCTGGAGGTTGGAAGAAGCGGCGTAATGGTGTGATGGCAGGTGTTTAATTTGGTTGCAGGTCGGCTGTTGGTAGACTTTTGATGATGGGCACTTGATGGGGGCGGCAATAGTATGTACATGCATACATAGGTAGCGAGGTGCTTGGTGGCTTGTGCCTGTAACTGTACCCAGATCCCAAGAGGGACGGTGGATGGGCAGGCAAACCGGGCCGGAGCAAAAGCTGCAGCTGGTGGATGCAATGCAGTCAGTGCAGAAAGAGCTGTAGCGTCCCTCCTTGGATGAGTTTAGTGAGTGGTGGCTTTTGTTATTTCGGCCTCGCTTGCAGCCTTTATTGATGAATGCATGTCCTTTGAGCATCGGAAAGATGTGCGGGTTGTATCGGAGAGGAGGGGGGCTCTTGCAGGCCGGAAGGTGGGAGCAACTCCAGTGGTAACTTATGTACACAGTACTAGCAGCTGAGCTTTGTACCTACCAATTCCTTGGGCAGTACGGAGGTATCAACGAGGGCATGAAGGAGGGGCTAAACTCTCCCGCCAACGCTTGCTACAGTCCGCGGCCTCATATTGTGATGCGGGTGGGTTCTTTATATCTCCTCCAAGCTCAGTTCTTGTTTTGCGACAAGACAGAAGCAACTCAATACTCATACTTGACACGGGCGGCCATTACCATGACTGGTGGAGGGGCCGCGCAAATGCTGAATGCCTTCAGGGACCGAAAAACAAAAAAGAGTCAAGCAAGGCCGGACCCTACCTCTACCAGGCACTGTATCCTCTGTGGAACTCCCCAAGGTGGGCTGTCGGAGAGAAGAACCAGCCCAAGCAACAACGCACCAACTCACAACCAACTCTCGTTAGTTACAGCCTTGTTCCTGTTGCTGGGTACATTCTGTGGGAGACTTGACTCTGTTGCAGGTCCCCGTCTTCTAGATTGAACCACTTGCCCACCCAACTAGTTTGCTTGGTAGCCCACCTAGCCCCCCTAGCCCGCCTATTGGTCGTATCTCGTGTTAGCCGACGGATACTGGTACAATACTTGTTCTTTGCCTATCAGCATCTCCATCTCCTGCCCCAACAGGACTGGCTCCAACTCCGAGGTAGATAGTGGGCATCTAAACTAACTAACCAACCAACCAGGCTGCGTCCTTTATTACTGGTTCCTAACCTAACTAACTACTAACGAATTCATTGCTTCCCATCTTGTGCCGAAAAGACGGAAAAGTAGAAAGAAACCTGCAACATGACTATCAGACCTTCAACGGCAAACAACAACCAGTCCATTACGTATCGGATTACAGACACTGGTCCCCACAGTCTCTACGATCGAGTGACACAGCCCTCATCATCATATCATCACCGCCACCAGTTCCTCTTCTTCTATTCCTCTTCTGCCTGCCCGCCCGCCCGTCTTGGTTCGAGTGGCTGGCTGCGACAGCTAGTCATGCACCACAGTTCACGTAGATTCGTACCAATCCTGCAAAAAAAAAGCTGTGTGTCATTCGTCCGCCTAGCGTGGCCAGGGTACCTTTCAGCCATTCCATGCGTGGCGTTTCTCCTTCAGCTGCAACAGGGCTGAAGCCTGTGTCGGCCGGCTGTACGCAGCAATATATCTTCCAGGTTATAATAGAGATGCACAACAAGCCCAATATTGAATGGCAAGAATGCGAGATGCTCCGGACTAGTTGCCAGTCTCTTTTCCCCCAGCCACAATATTCGGCCCCTCGCCACGGCAAACAAGGACTGTACTTTTTTTTTCTTTCAGAAAGATATATTCTCGGCCCAAGAGAAATGCTACACAGGCTACTTACTGGCAGGCAAATCCATCATCATCATCATCATCAACGTCGCCAATACAGATTACTCAACATCAAGAGTTCCAAACCACTTCGTCCAGTATCAGGTAAATTAACCCGTACCCAAATTCCCCATCCCCCATCCTACAACACCCAAATGTAAATCTCCGAGACCCAGATAAAAGCAACCACAACTCAAGCAACAATTAAAACATTAAAACACCAAAAAAAAAAACATCTCGGACCAACAGGCCCACTGAGACCTTTTTCTCCCACAATCCATAGTTACTTACCTCTGGACAAGTTCCGTGGTGTCAGAGGGGCATGGTCACTGCCACAAACTCTTCTGCTTCCTCCCCAGTGCTTCTTTTTCCTTTCCTTCTTCTCACCTTCTTCTTTCGCTTCCGCACCAAACCCCCTCCCCTTTTTTAACCTTTTTTTTTTCTTTTCCCTTTCCCCGCTACGCACGAACAGGGCATACATATCACCTTTCCCTCAAATCCCCCCTCTGCCCCTTTGCCCCTCGCTCTTTATCCTGAACGTTGCATAATGGCTGTGTGTGCTTGTGGCCCAGGAACCCAACCGGCCCGGTCAACAAGATATATCAAAGATCCAGAAGGGGGGCGGAAAAGGGGAACCGACCTGCCAACCGTTGTGTAGCGCCAAGTAGATTCCCGCCAAGGTAATGGGCAGCTTTTCAACAGCCGGCCAAGAAACATCCGCGGGTGCCCATGAAAATGTCCAAGTCTGTCCAGAGTGTCCCATACATGTTCAACCCATGAAGGCTCCTAGGCTTCGGATGAACTCTATCCCCACGACGACGGACATGACTCGCCCAGATTCGTTGCTGCGAGAGAGCATGAGAGAGAACTCACGGCCGGTGTCCGGTCCTTCGCTTACTGAAGCAAAACACAATGCAGATAGTAGCATAGACCATGACGGATTTTGAAACCCTTCCCATGATTCTCGCCAGTGACATGCAGTGGATACAGCCTGAGATTACCAAGCTGCCAGAAATGCCCGAGATTCGTTACTATCCGTAAACATCACGAAGCCTGGCTATACACCTTGTATTATTGACCTTCACATCCCCCCCCCCTTTTTTCTTTTTTCTTCGCTTGCAGCTCTTCTTCACAAGGATACTTATTACTGACAGAGCCTCATCTAGGTCCATCGGCCGAGCCTCAACCTAGGCAAGGGTCGGTCAACGACCCGCGACCCGCTTTCGGACATATACCCGTATTCCTTCAATCTGCCAGAATGCAACGCTGTGCTTTTCTTCTTTTCTTCTTACTCTTTTTTTTTTGGCCTTGCCTAATTCGCAAGGAACTAGTTATCAGCTCTCTATCCATTCTCAGCTGCAAACGGGGGCCAGTGACAGAGGGAGATGCGGCAAGGGTCGGCCCAACGACTTCGAGAGAAGACGCACGCCACAAGGCGGTCTTCTCCCAAGTGCCGCCGCCCATCTGCTCGATCATCTGCCAGCCATGTGTCATTTAGAGAGAGACGCTCTCCTGACCATGGAGGACCACGCGGCTAGCTGCTAAAGCCGACGGCTGAAGCGCAACAGGCAAGCCGGACAAGCCAGCCAAGCTTGACCAGGGAAGCAAGGAATCTGACAAGTCAGAAAACAACAAGACCCCTCCCTCCTCGTATATCATCATTCCATCACCCATATACATACGCAAGGCAAAGCAAAGCCCATGAAAACAAACACGAAGAAAAAAAGAGCACGGAGCAGCATCCGACGCGTGCGTGAAGCGCTGAGATGTCATGAATTGCACGGCCGGGGTTTATAAACCAAGAAAGAATCTCAGTATAATCCCCGTCACCCCAGTCTTGCCCAACAGAGGCCAGACCAGCCAGTATAGCTGCGTCGTCTCGTGACAAAACCTCACTGTCTAACCATTCTAACCACCCCCGGAACCCCGGCCCCAGCCCGTCAGCAGCGCCGCGCCTCTCGGTGGAGGCGGGCTTGTCCGCCCCGGTCGGTTTCCTTTTCCCTCCTCGCTCACCGAACAAAAAGGACTCGCCCACCGGGTCTGCAAGAACATACAGGAACGAGCGTTGGCGTTTTTCTCTTTGTTCTCTGCCTCGGTCTCTCTTGAGCAAAAAAAAAAAGTCCGCGAAAATTGTTGCAGACTTTTCTTTGGCAAATTGCGACCCTATAGTTAATTTGCATGAGGATGAATCAACCATACAGGGGTCGATTTTACAGAAGTGCAGAACTCGTCTCTACAACGTCATCCCGGTCTTCAAGTCGAAATACCGTATGATGCGCGGAATGGTTGGCATCATCCCGCAAGAAAGTTTGTAAGTAGTACACATGCCTTCCACCAGTCAAAGACAATCTCGAATAATCCCCTGCCATTTGCATCTCGAGGCTAGCCAATGAAAAGCTTCGGTAATCTTCATTCATACATGAAGCGGGATTCACAGAGGCAACATCTACAGGTAAAATACTTTCGTTAAATCGCTATGAACCGCTTCTTTTCCCACCCTCTTCAACTATATGTGTCAGGAACTGGTATAACGGCTTCAATTGATTGAAATTAAGAGCAATGCGGACCAAACCCGGGTCCTCGTCTAGAATGTATAAGCGACAGATAAAGAGGAAAATGTGTGATATGAGGCGGATATGTCCAATCGGAAATCTCAGGCCTTGTCATCGGGGTCCATGCTAAAAATGTGCATAGCCCCGAAGCCCCCCCGGACGTCGACAGAGACGCCCTTGCGCTTCAAAACAAAAAGGTTGGTGGGGAAATAATGTTGAAACCAAAGAGTGACGCTCTGTCGCAGCCCGATTTTGCTCGCGCTGCGCCAGTCTATGCAATATGCTTCCTCGAGACCCGATCTGGGAACTCTTCCCCTTCGAAACCACCGAATAGTATAAAGGAATCCTGCCGCGCTGACAGGCTCAAGAACGAAAAACGCTATCAAAGAATAGGGGTATCAGCCAACCAAGGCATCAGGACCGGATGCTCAACGACTATGCCTTCGTCACAACGTTGCAAAAAGCCAGTGTCCAACATCACTTGCGGTTCTGGTCGCCCAGGTTGAGCCAGCTCATATCTGATGAGGTGGCTGCCATGGCAAGCTGTGGTTGTTGGCTGACTCCAGAGCTGTGCGGTACTGCTGTCGACCCTTCCCGGCCACTTTGGTATATGCTGCTTGGGGCACGGTCGTGACCCCAAGGCCTATTCTCGCTCGAGTGTCTGAACATCTCATTGATACTCTCTGGTACTCCGCTTGAGTATCCAGACACTGACGACAATGGCGAGACGGGGCGCTCAATAGTGCCCGCCATACCCTCAGTCGGAACCTTACTGATGTACTGCGACACAACGGGGCTTCCGGTATTGACGCTGTTTACTTCAGGCGGGGACTCGAAGTTGAGAGGAGGCACCGTGGCAGAATCCTGAGTAGCCCGGACATTGTTATTAGCCGAGTTAGACTCCGAATAACGCGAGCTGCGCTCCGAGGTGACCGTTGCTCGCTTGTTCCCGTAACCGAGAATCTGCAGCGCGCTGCCTCCGGACCAGTACTTGTTCCATCCAGAGCTACGGCGAGTACCGTCACGTGTGGAATTGGGCTCGCCGTTACGTGGACGGGGCTCAGCGACGGTTGGGTCGAAAGCAATACCTCGGTCATCGTGAGCTTGTAGCATGGGGTTATTCGACGGCTGCGGAATAGGCTTGCTGATGGTGCTCTTGAACTGCTTATGTACAGAGCTCATCGAGCTCCTCGAGGATGCCCGTGACGTCTTGCTGTTAGCACCAGCTTGCTTCTGGGGTCCCATTCGGCCCATAAGGATGGCGACAGAAGAATACGATTCGGTGGAGAGCGTGGGATTATGGCCGCGATAGTTGGCATGAGAGACAGGAGGTTGCGTGCTCCTGGCAAACGCAACGGTATCCTTCTCATCCGGATTGAGGACAGCACCCTGGTTGGGGTTCATGCGACGCTTGCGTCGCTTAAGAAGAAGTAGGATGACAAGGAGGATGGCAAGGAATGCTGCAATAGTTCCCAGTGTGATGCCGAGAATAGCATTCGAGCTAGGGCCGTTCTTTTCGGTTGTACTGGCAGGACTAGTTGCAGTGGGAGTTGCGCTCGTCGAGCTGGCTGTGGTGATCGAGGTGGCAAAGGTAGAAGACAGCGAGGTTGAGGTGGTGCTCGTCGTCGATGTTGTTGAAGAGGCGAGGTTCTTTTGTGTGCCGTCACCAAGAGAGTCGGTAGTATTGACCCAGCTGTTCTTCTGAGCGTTGAAGATCGCAACCGGCTCCTTGGCGTTACCCCCGGACATGACGATCATGCCATTGGCACCTTGGGCAACAGAGTAGCCAGTTCTTGTCGTGTCTGGCGCATTGGTGCTATTGTATTCAGGCCAGTTACCAAGTCCAAAATCAACGCTGCGTTTTGTTGCAGCGGCTGCGCCATACATAGCCGCGTCTGGAGCTTTGGCGAGAGGTATCCTTGTCACAACGTTGGGTGAGCGGCTCAAGTCGAATTTGAGAAGACTTTGAGAGCTGTCGCTAGTGCTAGAGACGAGTGTGCCCCGGATTGCGGCAGAGTCTGAAGGCCATGAGTCTTTGACGCTTCCAACTGGTCTCCAACCATCGGTGTTACCTGGGTCCGCGTTCATAAGCCAGATGGTGCCACCATCTTCAGGGCCAGAGATCAGGGCAATGTCAGCACCGGCCCAAGGGAAGAGCATGGGCTTCACAGCACCAGCTTTACCAGACTTCGGAGGGTTTGCTGCGTGCACTTGAGGCGCTTGGTCTCCTAAGAACTTGATCTTGTAAGTCTCCTGTGAAGCGCCGGCGGGGGCACCTGGGTCATCCGACTTGAGGCCAGAGAAGACAACCATGGTATCGGAAACGTCATTATACACAACACCATGACCTCGCCGGTTCTGCATGTCCATGGTCTGGGCCGTCAGATTTTTCCACGTATTGGTGGAAAATGTATACTCTTGTAAACCCGAGTAACTCTTGTCGTCACTGTAGCCACCGACTACCAACAGGCTGGCTGCCCCTTTGTCAGTCAGGTGCTTGCCGGCGCACGAAGGCCCTGCTAACTTGACACCGCCAGGTAAAGTCTCCCATTTCGCATTTCCCTTCAAAGACAGCGACATGAATCCCTTCTCTGAATAAGAATAGAAGGTATCGTCCACAATAACAGTACAGGCATTGTCGAGCACAGTGATGTCTTTAAGCCCCGGGACAGACATTGTGAATGGCTTGTCCCTTCAACCTGGGCGGCTGTTTTGAGACTGACTGGTTGCGCAAGACAGTCGAATCAAAATGACATGACTCTGCGGCATCAATTGGAAAGTTGAGGGTGCTTCTCGAAAAAGAATCGGCGGGGTTGATCAATTCGGATGTGTGCGAAGGATGTTATATCACTGAGAAACGTTTCGCGATTCGTCGAGGTGCGTGTATTCACGTGAGGAAATAAAACAGAAAATGGTGGTCCAAATTTCGGTGAGAATGAGAAATTCCAAGGTAAATGGTCGTTGAAAACCAGTCGTCGAGATGCTTTGCGTGTCGCCGTGATGTTGTAATGGACACTAGTAAGCGGTTCGTTTGCACCGTTCAGGAGAGAGTTGCGGCGCGCCAGGCGGCGGGATTGAAGAAATTGGAAGATTGTAAAAGGAAGTCGAAAGAGAGAGCGCGGCTCGTTATGGTCGGAAGACAGGAATATCGTGTTCGCGAGGCGTGCTGCGGCCAAACCTCGTACCAGACGGCATGTATTGGGTGTGGGCAGCTGTTTGCTGGAATGCAGCGAGCAGACGGGAAGCCGAGACTAGCCTTGGGTAGCTGAAAGCTGGAATGATAGCTACGCACCAGACTATGTCAAGAGAGAGGAAGAAGAAGAAGAAGAGGGAAGCCTCGATGATACTTCGAGAAACGAGGCAGGTGAACAGAAAGAAAGGGCAAAAACGAGACCTGCACAAGTGAGAAGCAGGAGCAGCGGAACGGGAACGGGGGAGAGGAACGGTGCAGGAGAAGCAGGTAAATCAGGAGAACACTGGCCAGTGAGCCCAAATTGGGAGGGGCGTGCGAACTAACAATACGAAGGCACGCCGGTACCGAGCTTCGGGGAGGGTCCACACTGCGCGGTGACTTTGGGAGGCTGGCAGCGAGGGCGGACTGGGCAGGTACCATTTTAGCTCGCGGGATGTTGGTGCTGTACTGGAGAGGAGGTAGGGGGGTGGCTGATATTTTTTTGGTGATGGGGTGCTACAGGTATTACCAGCATTGCTGCCCCTATCCAGTTGAAGAACGTTGCACTGAACTACAAAAGTCACTCTAGATGACAACGGGGTGCACAGACTAGTCAAACTAAAAACCAAGGGAAAAGAAGGTTGCAATGGGCAGCGATGGAAATGTACGGCACTGACGCTCATTGAACGCCCAAGAGCCCTTGCCTGGCTTTTCTTCTGCATATCGTGGGGCGGAAGCGGTTCAGGGGAGAACAAGACGCTAATAATTTACTAAAAGCTTTGGTGGCGCTGGGGAGAGGAGAGTTGGGCCAAGAAGAGGGCAGCAGGTTGAGCCTCAGATGAGAGTTCTAGTTTGCTTCTTCGCGTATGTCAATTCATTCATCAGTTGAGTATGGATAGGACCTAGCAAGGCGGTTTGTCTATTGACGAGTCTACAGCAGATAACCCCCGGCTCAAGGTGCTATTCATGTCCCGCTGCACGCTGGCTGTACACTTGGCATGGCGTGTTGGAGGTTCCGGTGGTCAAGCGGTGGCCTGTCTACGAGCAGGTCCCTCTGGAACGGCGGTGGTGGCATCCTGCCAGCGCGTACATACGGAACCTGCAGAGCACTGAGCCATGCATACATATTGCGGGCGTGCGAGGTTTGGCAGTGCTGCATCTGCGAGCGTGGCTGGTTTCAGGGGCCAGTTCTTGAGAGGGGTTAATGTAATACTGGCGGTGGATGGCGGACATGGCGGATGGTGGTGACAGCCTGGCTGTGAGAGTAGTGGCTCTGGTGAGCATCTGAGAGACCGTGGTTCCTCGTGCTCACCCGCTCACCCTCCCTTGTTCCTGGCCCTTGATTTTAGCACCGCTGCTAGCGCAGCACTAAGTAGACGCCTAGGGGGGGCTAGCTGGCCAGTGACGTCGACTGAAATAATGGCACAAGAGAGGCTTGCAGTTGCAGGCGGTTATTAACCACCAGTAGGATGTCTTCCTACCAGATGCAAGCATTGAGTGAGGCTTCCAATCAGCTATTGCGAATGGACTCTGTCCGTTGTGGCAACACGAGATGCGGAGATGGAAGAAAAATCGAAGAAGCCATTGTAGATAGATAGATGGTTTGTATTCGTAGATCCGTCCAGGTACGGAGCAAGGTGTGAACACGAATCAAAATTCCAGGCAGAGCCAACGAAAATCACCCGAGGAATCGTCCATGCAAAATCGCATTCGGACGCGCACGGCACAATTCCATTGTTGCCGCATTGCTTTGGAAAGCAGGCAGCCCACCCAATAGCGCTCGCTGCATAATGTCATTGCACTACCGATGCAGAGGCATGCCATTGCACAAATCGACCCACACCAACCACGGGCATTTTGTTCGACGCGAACACCACACCACCACACCATCACCATCACAGCGCCAAACCGCGAATTTTCACTCGACGCTGACTTCCAGGCCGCGAGTCTTTCTCCATGTGCATGTACTTGCTGCAAGTCATTTGATCTTTTCGCGTCACCCGGACTGATTTCTTGCCACGTTTTTTTTTCTCTTTCCCCGTAAAAATACGATCTCTCAATCTGCAGGCTGTCCTCGCCAACACACAACCTAATCACCTGCATGCTCAGTTTCCATTGACTTGCATATGTGCGTAAAAACAAAAAATAAAAACAACACATTTATGAAATGTTTGCCATTTTTGTGTTAATATTGTGCAACGCTCCCTCGCCAAGTGCAGCCGCTCAGACGCTCAGACCACCAGCCCGACTATTCGTACCCGCATTAGAGACATGCAGCAAGCAAGAACATCACGATGCGGGAAGCGTTGCTCAACTGTCCGTATTCCTCCTACCTTGATTGCCGATTGCGTACTATGGATTCAAGCGGAGGAATATCACCCAAACGAGACAAGTTTCTCTGCCGTTGCACTGCAGCCAATACTTGACCGCGGTGTGCTAAGACATAAAAAGGATTTGAGACAGCGACGCGGCCAAGCATCGCAGTCCCTTGCCTTGTTCTGCCTCTCTTCTTGCTCTTATTACCAACAATCGGGCATGCCTTGAACTAATAGACAGCTCGGGGAATATCGAACCTCATCCTCTTTGACATCGACAACCGAGATTACGACTGGCGTCATTGCGAGGCTTCCAGGGTCCGACCCTGTTTCCATCTCTCCCGTCGAAATGAGCATCCTCCAAGCCACATGGCCGATCATGCAACCTCTACGAATACTCCAGACTTCTTGTCAAGTCTGTCGTCTGTGCCTGTTCACCTCACCAGCCCGCTCTCGCCCACCTCTCCTTCTCTACTATGTACATCCAGCCAGAAAGCCAAGGAAAGTCACCTCAGTCCTCAGTCCTCTCGACTACTCCAGCCACCCCTCCCCAGCAAACGCCCCCACCGAAGCTCATCAGGATGAAACGCACTAAAATCACTGGTCCAGTTTGTATTCCTTCTTTTTATCTCAACTTCCAACGTCAACCGACAATGAGATTCTGACAAACTAACTAGTCGTCGCGTGCCGCTACTGCTCGACCAACGCGCAACAGCCATCATTTTTGCTTTGCTTTATCCCTTTTCTGCGCCCCGAATTTGCTTCTTTTGTGAGCTCTTTCAGATGTCGGCTTTCTGACCGCATCGCTACCTCGTACAGTAGGACACGCTTGCCTATCTATGTACATATCGCTGGGCGAGGCTGGTGGCGGCCTGATATCAACGCTTTCAACATTATGGGAGCCGAGGCGCTGGATCCTTCGCTGGCTGACGTGCATGCGAATAACCTTTGTCAACGGTCGAGAATAGATCGGGCTTGTCCCCACGTTTCGATACCCAAGCACAGGCTGCACAGCCCACGAACGGGGCCTTCAACCACGATAACTAGTATAAAAGGCAAGTACGTGTACCCATGCAAGAAACTTCCCCGATTTCCGTTTACACGAGCAAATTTGAAATTGGTCCAATCGAGGCTGTGTAGCTCCAGATTGTTGGTGCCTCGTCACCGTAGAAATTGGTATTACGAGCAACGGAATCGATCTCACAACAGTCGAGCAAATTTACTCTGCGCTACGGGCCGCTGTGTGCCATCCGCAGTATCATATCACACCACTGTCACCGTGGCATGATTGGTGGGTTTCGACAGGGTACTTGGCCACGGCGAAGCCTTGAACCAACGCGGCGACGACCGAAGCCGGCTACGGCATCGGACTTCCGTGCGGCCTTGAAGCCGTCTCCCAGAAGGCCGGTGATTGAAGACATGACAAGTGCCTGACTCTACCCAACAAGCCTATCTTGCACATCCGGGCACCCTGAAGACTCTGTGAGCCCACGGAAGCGTCGCTTTGCTGCACGCGATATCACTGTGACGAGTAAGTCGTCACTGCAGGATGCACAGATCCGTCTACTAGGACTGAAACATTGGATGCGAAATCAGACCATGTTAAAAGCGCACAGAGGTCTTGTCAGAATGAGCCGCGGTGAATAGGAAAGAGCCTTGCCTCGACTCTCGTCTATAACTAAACGAAGTAGGAGCTGGCTCTCTCTAGTTTTTGCCAGAAGTTTCCTTTTTTCTATACTTGTCATCACAAAGAATCCGCCCAAAAAAGGAGGCAGCACGGTTCATGAAAACAACCCGAAAACGGCCATGGCTTGCTTCACTGCATTTGCCTTGCATGAGACGACGCCGTGGCGTCGACAGCCTGCTGGGGTTGGCCCGCGAGCTCCCATTGACTCCTGAGATCGATGAAAGACGGCAATACAGTGTACGTAAATTCGACGACGAATAATTAGTCAGACGATGGCAAAGAAAACTGCAGTTCCCAGCCGTTGGGGCTTTATCCTAGTTACAGAAGAAGATCTCCCTCGTCGTCGGCCCCGCTGCATGAAGCACATTGATTACGAGTTATAACCTGGCCAAGAGGTCTGGGCTGTAGCAGGCAAATTGGGTGCCTGTTCCCAAATTGCACCATGGCATCCGCCGCCGGGGGCTATCATCCTGAAATTTCTACCCGATTGGACCGTTAACTTGAAGTTTTCTACTGTAATAGCCACCGTTCTGTTTACATATGTGATTACGAATACACGGCGCCAGAAACAATTTTGTCGAGTTGCGATACGAGCAGCGCCAAACCCCCGCCCGTACCTGATCTCAGACAGAACTCACAGAAGCATCGTAGTACAAGGACTCACTCTATAAAAAGGGAGAGACAGGAAAAAGCGGCACGGGAGCAAACGACTACCCCTCGCGTCATTCTGTCTTGGACGACAACGGTGAGGCTAATAAGAGTCAAGTCGGCAGCCTCGGCAGATGTTTGCTCTGCCACTTGTCCTTCTTTTCATGCCGACGGGGCCTCAAACAACCCGGGGGAGGGGTTAGCCAAAAATAAAAATAAAATACATGAGAAAGAAAATCCGATCAGCAGAAGGGATAGGGAAGAAACAAAGGGAATAAAAAGGGAAAAGCAATTAAGCCAGGCTCTCCGCCCAATCCCTCCTCTGTGACAACAGGGGCCCACTGAGAAACTCCTCGACTACAACATGATCAGTTTTTCTGCAGCAGAAAGAAGCAAGGAGAGGCTATCGCTGAGATGTAGTTTGGTTCTTAAAAAGAAAAGGGGCAGTGAGGTTGGCGAAAATTTTTAAAAGGAAAGAAGGGGAAAAAAAAAACATCTTTAACCCGCACTCTGTAAGAGCAGGGCGGCGCACTCAAGAGCAGCATCACATTCAGTTGGTGCGTACCCTAGACGCGAAGAGAATGAGCCGCGTAGACATGTCACGATGAATTAAATGCCGTTCAAGGCTCGTAAAATAGTGTTCTTGTGTTTTTTGAATCAGGCGCCTCAGTTTGGTGTGTAATTTTAAATCAATTTGCGTCTTCGTTTCCAATCTGCAGAGCTGCTCCAAAATCATGTTTGTTGGGCTGAAACATGGTATCGGACCAACGGCAAGCCCAAGCCAATCTGATGCATGCACACGACTAATCAACGCGCACTTGTAGTTCATCTCGATGGCATTCGTCGCGCACATCTTCTCAATATCAAAGAGTCGAGGAATTTTGCGATTGAATGCAGCAGTCCACTTGCGCCTTGCCCCATGTATGATACAACGTGTAACCAGCTGAACAAAGTAATGCAACAAAAAAGACAAGTCACCACCCCAAATAAATTGTATCCTTCCGACCCTTCCTATCCTTCTGATTCCTCCCATCCCAACTAATCCTTCCAATGTGCGCAGCTCTCCAGCTTGCGGTTTACTGCCCGGGAGTGGCAAAGGCCTCGGCTGGCAGTTGCGCCTATAGAACCAGTTAGCAGCTGTTCATTTGTCGTAGACGGTCAACTTTACATACCTTCCTCTCCTGAAAAATAGCAAGCGCCTTTGCAAAGTCAAAGTCCACTTGTGTCAGGCACATCTCAGAGTACTGAGGTGTCATGCCCGTCTGCTTGCACAGCTCGACAATCATGGCTGCTCGCTGGTCTTGCGCTTGCCCGGAAGAGGCAGCCGGTGCTGCGGCATTGGCGTTGAACACGTCTGGCAACCTGTTCCATGCGCGTAGCGACAGGATGTCGCTGACGACGCGTATCCCAGTTGCCAATTGACCGGGACCAAGCACAAAGGTGCGCGAGAAGCTCCTCTTCCCTGTAGTGGCACTCTTCTCGTCATATTCATCAAACTCGCCATGGACCGTGATGATGAGGCCATCCACCCCGAGACGATTCTGCCCAGATGGGTCAGCAAGGCCCGGAAGAGGATGACAGTCCATGATGTATTTGTTCAGATCTGTCTTAATGTTGGGATGCTGGGTCAAGGGCAGAAGTTTCCATAAGTCATAAATGCCGCTCGCGCCTTTGAATAGTCGGGTGGCTCTGGCGTTTGGATGCGTGATTTTGACGAGGTTTCGTGAAAACCTCAAGTACGCTGCCCAGGGCAGCGGGAGAGGCGCACTCTGATCACGAACGGAATTGGTGTCGATCGCCAGGGAAAAATGACTCGACTCGTCATACAGACTGGTGATGAGACCTTGTCGATCTTTATCGTACTGATCAAAGAACTCAAGCAAGAATTTCTCGCCGATACCGTTAACATCCCTGAAGTCTGGGCCGCTTTGTGGAATAGGCTTGGGCTTCAGCGCCTCTTCGCGTTCCGCAATTTGTTCTGCGGTACGCACAGCGATGCCGTTGATATTTTGAAGCTTGGGGAACCATTCAAGCAGAGTGTTCTTGTAGTTGAGGTCATCGGTTTCGATGGGGTTGCCAGCCATGTAGAGCGTCTCGAGCTCTCTGAACTTGCCCCTCCATCGCTCCATGGCCTTCATGGTCGCGATTTTATTGCCGCTCAGGTCGAGATTCTTGAGCTGAGGGAAAGTGATTGCGACGTTTTCGATCTGGACGACGTCGTCGATGCCATTGCCAGCAACGCTAATGCTTTCGATGGCGTCCCGCTTCGCCTGGGCTGTTTTGAAGAGGTCATCACAAATGACCATGAGGCCCTTGAATGTCTTGAGAGCTCGCTCGCGATTCTCAAACATGCCGAGATTGACAAGCTCTTCATCTGTAGAGAGGGCGTCAAGCTTTAGTAGCTTGTTCGCCTGGTAGTACCTCGAGCTTAGAATCGACTGCAATTTAGCGCGAAGCTCCTGCGTTTCCTTTGATTCCGTCGCCTTGTTAGGGAGCGCGAGTCCTTCATCCGATTCAACAATTTCTAGGGGCACTCCGGCGAATGCGAAAGAGTTGAGTTTGATTAGTTCTTCTGCGTCGGCTTTGCTGGCGCCTATGAATAGATAGTCTCCAGCAAGGTGTGACTGGGCCATGTCAGTAAGTAGTCGTCGCCAAGTGTTGGTCCCGGGGCATTCAATTGGTGCAGTCTGCGGTGTGCTGAGAAAATCACGTCTTGCGCTGAGCGCCTTGCTTGACCAGTAGCCATCCGGTGTAGTTGCTGGAAATCGATGTGCCCTGAAACATGGTCAATATAGCCACATACCTTTTTTATCATCACGTTTTTTCTTTGGCGCCCCGTGGTGAAAGCGGAGGCTTTCCTTTCTAGGAAGTTGAGGAGATCCTTGACGCCGCCATCAGGATTGGTGGCCGCCTTGCTCTGCTTCAGGCCGTATACTCGGAGGTAGGAAAGGGCGGGCTTTCCTCTAGTGGGGCGAGATGGGACATCACCAATATCACCGTTGGCGAGGTGTTTCAGGAGGTTTTGTGCCGTTCTGGAAGTGCCACGAGCAGTCTTCGCAGAGGACCTTGTATTTGGCCTTGCTTGCCCGCCACTTGACTGTGCACCAGCGGATTTGGCTGACCGCCGAGCAGCGCTCTCCATATCGAGATCCCCATCTCCGTCAATCTTTGTCGGGCCAGCTCTCTTCTTTTGAATACCACCTCGAGAGCCGGCCGAGGACTTCATGGAAGTCGCCTTTGGGCCGCGCGATGGCTGTGTGCCACCGTTGCGAGCACCACGTGGAGCCATAGTTGTTTTAAGTAGATGTGAGGCGGTTGGGCTATACACGTAGGCTATTGATCGTGCGGAGTTGAAGATGCGAATGGACGAGCGCTTAGTGCTGGCAGTGCTGCGAGGCCAAACGACTGGTGATCACACCGCAGGTGAGGAGTCTCCTGGCCAGTCTTATGAAAGGAGTGTTGTGAGGCCGACCGGTGCTGGGAGTTGATCGAGTAAAGTAGTGTTTTGAACGTTGTAGGAGTTTGGGGGTGGCGATGTTGACAGAGGCTTGAATCAGCTCGACGCGTTGTCAGCTGGGACAAGATGAGCCCGTCTCTAGCAGAATGCCAAAGACTATATGAGATTTGCTGGAGTTGCGTGAATGATGCGTAGAATCGCCTGTTTGGGCTTGGAACAAAGCCGTATGAAAGGAAGAGAAGTACAAGGATGAAGAAAAGTGGCAATCCAAGTTAGAGAATCGAAAATGGGGTATTTTCATGGGTGCCCCACTTTTGCATGCAGGCTGCAAGGCGCATTCGCTGCCTGACAAAGGACAACGTTTGAGATCAATGACAGCACATGAGCAACAAGGGTAGACACTCAACAGTTCAGTGACAAAGAAGATGAATACTATTTCTATTCTAAGAGCTACTTGAAAAACCTTCAACTTATCTGAATATATCTAGAGCCGATGTATTGAAAAGTCGAACAAACTGATCAAACATCAAGGTCACGTGACCTGGTACTTGTTTCGCGTCGCGCTTTGTCAAACGCGGACACCAGCGCGTAAATTGATTTCAGCGCCTCCAGATGCACTCAACAGCGGCACTCGTTTTTGCGGCTCGGCAGCAAACATCAATTTTCGAATTTAAGCTACCATGTGAACTACGTATACTATGCAGCCGATCTAGCGACTGATAACTATCACCTTACGCGCCATTTCTCGTGGCGCGAAGACACCGGCTGCCATGAGCTCGGATGAATTTGACGACGATATCGCTGACGAGGACTTCAATACCGCCTTTGATCAGGTATCTTCTTCTAGTACCCGGTTGAATCAGTCTTTTACCTCTTCGAACGGACATACTTCTGGGAAAAGACACTCGGCGAACCAAAATGTGGCAGCAGAGCTAGAGGGTCTGCCGGACGATGCCTTCTCTTCTCCTGAACCACCCCCGACTCAATTTCGACCAAATACAGCCCAAGTGGCGCCGCGCGCTGGACTCCAGAGATCTGGATCTGGAGTGTACCGACAAACAACCCTTTTTGGGAAACCACTTGGTGACCCTAGCAGCCAGCCGCAGGCACCGAACGCTACTAGAGTCTTTCGCGCTGACCTGCCTCGAGAAGAGCCGAGCCATCATGAATTGAACAAGGAAGCGTTGGAAACTTGGGTGTATCCCACAAACCTTGGAGCCATCCGAGACTACCAGTTTACCATTGTGAAGAACAGCTTGTTCAACAACACCTTGGTTGCGCTACCCACCGGTCTCGGAAAGACATTCATCGCTGCAACAGTGATGCTTAATTTTTACCGATGGACGAGAAAGGGAAAAATTGTCTTTGTTGCCCCTACGAAACCGCTGGTTGCTCAGCAAATTGACGCCTGTTATGGCATCGCCGGTATTCCAAGATCGGATACTACATTGCTGACGGGCGACGTTCAGCCTGTTTTGCGCGAGGAGGAGTGGGAGAAAAGGAGAGTTTTTTTCATGACACCGCAAACGCTTCTCAATGACTTATCGCACGGATACGCGGACCCAAAAAGTATCTGCCTCATAGTCATTGACGAGGCACACCGTGCCGTCGGAGAGTACGCATACGCCAAAGTCGCCAAATTAATACGACGCTTTTCCAAGAGTTTTCGGGTATTGGCCCTGACGGCGACACCGGGTTCTAAAATCGAAACAGTACAAGAAATCATCGATAACCTTGGAATATCGCACTGCGAAATCCGCACAGAGGACTCTATCGACATTCGCCAATATGTGCACGACAGAAATGTCGAGCAAGTGGTGCTTGATCCATCTGATGAAATGAATCTCGTCGGCGAACTATTCTCCGAGGCGCTTAAGCCACTATTGGATAAACTTAGCGCGCAAAATATCTGGTATGGCAAAACGCCAATGTCGATGTCAGCATTCGGTTTATTGCAGTCGCAAAAGGAATGGTTTGCGACACGAGGCAAACACGTCAACGATGGCGTTAAGTTCATGATGCGCGCCATTTTTAGCGTTCTGACAAGCTTGGCGCATTCGATCAAGCTGTTGAATTTCCACGGAATCAAACCATTCTACGACAATCTGGTGGATTTTCGAAGCGAACAAGAGGGCAAGGGTCAAAAAGGTTCCAAGTACAAGCGACAACTCATTGAACATCCCAGCTTCCAGGACATGATGAACAAAATTGCCGGCTGGATGAAACGAGACGGATTTGTCGGGCACCCCAAACAAACAGCCTTGGCCGACACGATTTTAAATCATTTTATGGATCGGGGAGAAGGATCTGGCACGCGCGTCATTGTGTTCAGCGAGTATCGAGATTCTGCGGAAGAAATTGTGCGAATGCTGAACATGCATCGACCGCTGGTTAAGGCTAGTATCTTTGTTGGCCAGGCGGATGGTAAGCGAGGCGAAGGCATGAAACAGACGCAACAGATTCAAACGATTGAAAAGTTTCGCGATGGTCATTTCAATGTGCTCGTTGCGACTTCTATCGGTGAAGAAGGATTGGATATCGGACAGGTCGACCTCATTGTCTGCTACGATGCTTCGGGATCCCCAATCCGCATGCTGCAGCGCATGGGCAGAACCGGGCGAAAACGAGCAGGCAACGTTGTACTGCTATTGATGCGAGGCAAAGAAGAAGAGCAGTTTGCTAAATCCAAAGACAATTACGAAAAGATGCAAACATTGATTTGCGAAGGTAGTCGCTTCAACTTTCGCTTCGACTTGTCGACTCGCATCGTGCCTCGCAACATACGACCCGAGGTGGACAAGAGGCATGTCGATATCCCAGTGGAAAACACGCAAGACACATCATTGCCGGAGCCGAAAAAGAGGAGAGCTGCAGCGGGAAAGAAGAAGGCACCGAAGAAATTTCACATGCCTGATGGCGTCGAAACGGGCTTTCAAACACTGACGGACTTTTTGAAGGGTCCGGCCAAAAAGACAAAGAAGGCCGAAGCGAAGCGCAATGCCGAACTGGATGACCTGAGCGCAGTACCGGACTTGGACGGCGTGTTGCTCAGTGAAGAACAGCTTCGGGAGCTCAACCGGTCCTATCGCGACCTGCCATTCAACCAGAGCACATTCGAGGAGACGGACACGCTTAGCATGACTGCTCATCCGGAGCTTCAACGGCGCCTGGGACCTGCCTGCCTGATAAAGCATGGCTCGCATACCAAGCGCCTCGTCAAGATGCTGCATGTCATGGGCACCGACCCCGACAAGCTGGTTCGAGCACGCCGCCACAAAGACGACAGCGCATACCACGAAATACCGGTTCGAAGATTTGTGGCCTCTGATGGAGAGTCCGAGGCCGAAGACGACGGCGACGTAGTGGTCGAGGCACAGAAAGGACGACGAGACTCGTTCAGTTCAACCGGGAGCCTGCCGGAGCTAGTCGAGGTGCGGCGGGCGGCTGCGAAGGCGGCTCTGGAAGACATGGCAGCCGAGGCCGATGGAGATGACGACGGCCCGAGAAGAAAAAAGCAGAAAACGCTCAAAAAGGGAGGCAAAAAGAATAAGGGCCGCGAGGGGCGAACAGCCGTTAACTTGGAGGAGGTGGGCGATGACTGCGACAGAATCAGCGACGTCCTGGACACGGATGGGTCGGACAGCGGCGCAGACTTGCAGGGCTTCGTCGTTTCCGACAATGCGCCGACGTCAAGCATGAGGGACTCGCAACCGACGTCGTCGATGCCGGCTGGTCAGGGGACGCCACGCGGCGATAACGCGAAACCGAAGCCGTTCTACGAGCCGACGACGTTTGTAGCGACGCAAGAGAGCGAAGGCGTGCCGGAGCTGGACTCCATCGTCGACTCCATAGGCAAGGACAAGCCAACGGAGAGCGACATGGGAGTGCGACGGGCTGGGCGAAGGCGTCCACGGGTTGTGGAGGACTCGGACAGTGAGATGGACTTGCTCTAAGGGTTGGGCACGTATTATTGTACAAAGGGTTTACGATTGCAGGTATAATGGCAATAATGTATATTTAAGTATGTAATAAAGATTGTCTCTGCATGTTGGGCTGAGTTGTTGGAGCTGGGAATAGACGAACGGCAGATGTGTTGCTGAGGGTGAGGAATCGAGAAAACTACTGCATGAATGAATGTTAGCCCATCCGGGAACTTTCAAAGCATGAAACGTGAGGCAAGCAACGAGTTTTCTAGCGCAAGAAAGCAGGCCACAACATCCTAGCGGATAGCCATGGGCCTCCAGACCAAGCCAGGAAGTTTGAACAAAAAGAATCTCCGTCAGAAACCTCAATTTATAAGCACCACGACCCCCGGCGGCAACCAGACGGGTCAGCCCCTTAAGAACGAACCTGTTATTTCCATCCCCTCCATCCGCCAGGTTGATCCTGCCAGGCAACTCCTTCTCTGTGACGAGAAGCGGCCGGCGAGGAACCCCCCCAGCAGAAGTCGGGAGAGGAAAAGGTTCGCGGGAACTGGCAGCCTAGCCCGGCCACGCGCAGTTGGGGGTTCGTCTCAGACGGCTCTTCCTGAAGATTATAGAGGGGGTGTTGATATTATGAGAAATATCGAACGGATCATCATTTGGAGATTTTTTTTGTGTGTCGAGGGAGCAAGAAGTTGGCGTGTGAAAGACGTACCGTTTGGAAGGGTTGACGTTTGTGTGTTCGGATCGGTCAATGTACCATGTCACGATTCAAGGGAGGGGGTGTAAGCAAGCAGCAGCGCTGGGGTCTGACATGGCGCGTTCTGGGAGTCGAAGCTGTCGCGATGCCCGTCACAGGACCATTGAAGGTGTTGTAAAGGAAGCAAGAACAAGTTGCATTTGGGCTGGAAAAATAAGTTGCAAATGCTGGGTCGACCGCCTTTGTGGAGAACGCCGCCGGCCCGGCAGAAAACCGAGCCTGTCGAGCTTCCCCACCAAATTTAGGCCGTTGTTTGTTAGCGCCGGCGTTACTGGTTCCAGCGCTTCCTCGCCTCCCCCGCCCGGCTGCCGGCTCGCTCTTCAAACGTCACCAAGTCATCCCATATCCGCCGGCTGTCACTGG
The DNA here is from genome assembly GCF_001636725.1 of Cordyceps fumosorosea ARSEF 2679. Taxonomy (NCBI): domain Eukaryota; kingdom Fungi; phylum Ascomycota; class Sordariomycetes; order Hypocreales; family Cordycipitaceae; genus Cordyceps; species Cordyceps fumosorosea. Next base: position 501,139 of record NW_017387301.1, read on the forward strand.
TCCGTCCTCCCTTTCTCAAGTCAACCAAGGGGACACCGACAACAAACCTCAGCCCCCGTATCCAACTGCTGCAAACCCTGTCGACGACGACCATGGCGTTCACGACCATTCCCCTCCTCAAGTTCGTAGGGACCGTGTCCCTCGGCTTGCTGACGGTATGTCCCCCCCCCCCCTTGTCCCATTCTCCGACCGCCACTAACATATTCGCACAGGGCGTCTCCTACACCGTCTCCCGCCTCGCCCTCCCCGCGCTCCTCGACCTGCCCTCCGCCGCCGCCGCCGGCGACGCCCTCTCCCGCCTATCCGCCTCTCTCCGCGCTCCTCTCCTCGCACTCCCCGCCCTCGCCGCCGCGCCCCTCGCGCTCGCCTACGCGCTCGCCCCGCGGCCTGCCCGCCACCCCTACCTCCTCTACGCCGCGCTCCTCGCCGCTCTCAGCGGCGCGGCCCCCCGTCTACTCCTCAGCGGCGCGGCCCCCGCAGCGCCGCGGCCGGTGGTGGTGAAGCCGTCGGCGCGCGCGCGCATGGAGGCCAGCTACGAGGTGCTTGGCGACGTCCACAGCGAACCGGCCAGCGAGGAGGACGCGGACGAGCAGCAGGTCAACGGCGAGGAGGTGCGTGGGCGCCTCCAGGGGAGCGCGAAGGCGCATGCCGTCCAGGCCGGGCTAGCGGGCCTCGCGTTTGCCATGTCCGTGGTTGGCCTCTGGGGCGATGGTGCCCCGAGGGTCATTGTATCCTAAATGAAAATGCAGAAGAAAAAATCGCTGTTGTAATGTTAACCCTCTATATTCTGTTGTTCCTTCAAAACACACCACTTGGTCTTTTCAACGGGCCTTTGTGACAATGCACGATTATTCATTCTACTCCTGATTATATAGCAATGTTGTCTGATGTCTGCCTAAGGGGGCGTTTTCAAATAATTCGTTAAATACACTGAATCACATTTCAATATATGCGATATAAGCATCGACAGCTAGTTACATCAAAGATTGCAGTACAGAAACGAAGCAAAGCCACGCACAGCTTTTCAGAAAACGGAATACTATCCAAGCTGAACCCTCCCCTACTCCTCGTCACTGTGGCGCTCCCCGCACTGCGCACATTTTGGGATCGCTTCCTTCGACTTCTCATCGCGCTCCTGGACAAGCCACTCACCAGCATGCTGCAGCGAGTTGTGTACAAAGTCGGACAGCTTTTTGCCCTCGTCCGATTCATTGTCCGATTCCGCGTCGTCCTCGGCGTGGCGGCTGTTAACACTAAAGTAGCGGGACGTCACGTCGCTCTCGCCTAGGCGCCGTGCGACGTCATTGGCCTCGTTGAGGCTCACGAGGCGGCGCTTGCCCGCGTGGCGGCGTACTGCGACGCTGCATAGGTCCCAGATCACGAGGGCGCTGAGGTCCGGCGTCTGCAGATCGTTGCGGTCCCAGTCCTTGGGGTTTTCGAGGCCCATGGCGCCGAGGATGCGTGCCAGCTCGTGCGGCGTGTACGTCTCTGCGAGGCCCGACGCCTTCTGCATACCCTCGGCCTTTTTCTTGAGCAGCTCGTCCTGCGCCAGCTTGTCGAGTAGGAACTCAGCCTCGCCACGCTCCTTTAGCGCCAGTGCGCTGCTATTGTTGCCACTGCTACGGCCCCTATGGGAGCGCCGGTGCTCGAATACCTTTGCCTTTAACAGGTCGCTGGCGAGCTCGGACGGGGTCCGGCCAACCGCGCTCTCACGGTATAGCAGTTGCGGTCGGAAGTCGATGAGGCACCTGACAATGGCCAACTGGCCTAAAGAGATGGCGCTGTGCAGGCACGTGTCACCGGCCCCGTTCAGCATGTCCAACTCCTCGCCGTTTGAATACTCTAGAATGAGCTTGAGCATGGCGACAACTTTCTTTGTTGAGGCGGAGTTGTAGTTGCGGCTACCATATGCCAAGATCCAGGAATGCAGCGGCGTCGTGCCGTTCTCCTTGAGACTTTGGCGCTGCTGGAATAAATGCTTGCGCAGATCAGAGTCCAATAGGTTCAGCAAGGTTCTGGTGCGACAGACGGGGCTGTCTGGTTTGATCACTGCATGAACGATGTTTTCGCCCTTATCGTTCCTTGTAGACTGATCTGCACCAGCCGCGATCAGGATCTTGGCGAACTCAATTCGCCCAAGCTGGTAAGCAATCATCAACGGAGTGCATCCGCCTGCAGCCTTCTTTTCCAGAGAACTGGGGCAAGTCTCAACCAAATATTCCACAAGTTCGTTCGCTTCCTGGCTTGGATTTGCCATGACAGCGCAATGAAGCACGAGTTCATCTAGAAATATGTCAATAAAACTTCGTGGCGCCGATCTAGAGGAAATACTCACTGTCAGCACCAAGCCATTTCGAAATTGCCCGGCTGAACCCGCCAGGAGCATCCATCAGGTGTTTCAATCGGGAATCCTCTCTTGCTTGCTTCGTCCTCGAGTATTCGGCATAAAGTCGATGCGGAACATCGCTTAGGAAAAACTCGACACATTCAAGCCGGCCTCCGAGCGCAGCATGCAGGAGTGGTGGCGTTTGAACGCCTGATGTTCGGACAACCATGTTGCGTCCGGCAGTCGCCCAATCATTTCTGTGTTTTGCATTAGTCTCAAATTCTAACTTGAGAGACCAATAGAGACGTACCTCTTTTTGCCATATACAGTCAAGCCTTGGTAGTATCGCGGTTTTTGCTTCACTGCGACGCCACTCTTTTTGACGAGATTGTCCAGTGGCACGCCAGCGCCTGTCTTCTTGATGATCTGACGAAGCGCCTGGGTATTTCCGGACTTCACAGCCAGGATGAAATCATCGTCCTTGAATGTGAAAGTTGACTTCCTCTCCTCATCGCCGGCCTTTGGAGCCTCAGAGAAGTGCTGTGCCATGTCCAGCAACTCCTTGAGACCAGTCATGTCGTCGTTTTTGATCACATGCGCGAAAAGGGTACCATATACTTCGCCGTCTTGGAACTCACCGTTCTCGAGCGTGAACACCCGGAACCCAGCCATGAGCCGTTCAGCAGGCTTGGTGTGCGACCTAACTTCCATCGAAACTTCGCCAATGTTGTCGATTGTGTACTTCTTGTCCACCTTTTCCGAGACTATCCGAACGTGGTTCTCTGAATCGCCGTCGCTTTCCCCATCGTCGCTGTACTCGTAATCCTCTTCGTCATCGTTTTCCCCCTCGATCTTGTACCGGACCTCGTCCACCTCCTTCGGGGTCCACTGCGCTTGAATGATTTCAAGAATCGCTTTTGCAGTAGCATAATGACCTCTCAGAAATGCAAAGGAAAATGGCGCATGGTTGTGATTATCACGAATATCAGCCATGAGAGGTGGCTGAGCCTGATCGGGTCCCCAAGGCTGAAGCGTCAACGATTTGATCTTGCTGATATCGCCTTGCCAGGCTGCCTCCATTCTATTTTCGGGTCAGAATCACTCATATGGATTGCAGTGTGAAGTTTTCGACTTACAGTTCGATGTATCCTTCTCTTCGGCTGTCCGTCATGGTACGATCGTTCTGAAACCAAAGGTCGAATTTGTAGACTGCATCTTTTTCTTTCTCAGGTGCATAGTACCGACTGCCATTGTTCTCCTTGGCCGTCTCAATGTCGGGGTACAATTCAGCAAAAGTCTTCGCGCCGGCATCGATCATTGCCTTTTCGATCCTTTTCAACTCGGAGATCGCTGAATCAATAGCCTCCTGTTTCTCCTTGGCGCCGCCTCTTGCCTCGACCTTCTTGGACTCCTCCTCGTAATATTTGATACCAGCTTCGAAGATCTTCTTTTTGTTTTTGATATCATATGACACAAGTGCATGAAGATATGAGCCAGGCGTGAGCTTGGCCAAGTACTCATCCATTCCAGGTAGCAACCTAGGCTTGTTCGGAGATGAACTCTCTTCTTCGGGCTCACTAAGCTTTTTGATAACGTGCTGAAGAACATCGAGAACCGACTCGCCTTTGTTGTATGACCTCATGTACGTATTTTGGATCAGTTGCTCTGAGGTGGCCGTGAGGCAGTTGACATTTGCTCCTCCCTCAATCAGTCGAAGAGCGACATCCGCGTTTGCTGCTCGAACCGCGAACAGCAAGGGCTGCTCAACGTTCCTCTTGAACTGTTTCTTGTTCTCTTCTAGATTGTTGGAGGAGAAATTTCCATCGTTGGCGAAATTGGTAGCCTTCAACCAAGTATCAAAATCGATCTCTGGCTTTGCGCCAATTTCCAGGAGTTTCAAGGCCATGACGCTGTCACCATTCTCAATGGCGACCTGGAGCGGGGCCTCAACGCTCATGTTCCAAGAATACCCCGTCATTAAGAGATGATTCACGGCTGCTTTGGCGGCAGCCTTGTCGTTGGTGAGAAGTAAATCCACCATCTCAGACTTTCCACTCTTCAAATAGCGGTGGAAAGCAGTGTATCCATTGCTGTCAGCTTGGGAGCACATGGCACCGAGTCTCAGCAACCGCTCTGCCATGGACTTGGCCTTCTCGGGCGGCAGAGACAGGGCGAGCACAAGAGTGAGGATAGCTGCATTTTCGTGGTCGCTCAAAATTTTGACAGGAAGAATGGAATCAGCGCCGTAATCACAAAGGAGCTCAACAATATGCTCGTGACCTTGCACAATGGCGAGATGCAGAGGAGAACAAGGGATGTCCCATGCCAGAAGGTCAATCTGGTAGTAGTCTGGTTCGTCTTCAGACTCTTCTGGGAGGTGATCCTCATCGGCATTGGTACTGTCTTTGACCTTGACAAAAGAGCCCGTAACAACAGAAACGACATCTGCAGCCGTTTCTGTGGCGTCGACAAGCTCTCCATCTTCATCCTCATCTTCAATTTCGACTTCTTCGTCGCGGTCACCTGATTCTTGAGACGTTGACTCAGCTTCGGCTTTGGCGACAGTCGACTGCTTCGAAGCGCATTCTTTCTTATTTTGCTTGCAATTCTCTTCCTCTTCGTTGCTGATACTCTTCTCCATCAGAATCTTAACAATCTCCGCGTCGCCACGGGCGGCAGCCAGGTGAAGAGCCGTTTTCCCATCTGCCAGTCTTGCTGTCAGGCGTGCTCCATGGTCGACAAGACATTTGACAATTTCGGCAGTGGAAGAGGTAACTGCCAGTTGGAGAGGCGATCTGCCCGTGTAATCTCTCTGATTAGGGTCTGCTCCTTCTTGAGACAACCAATTCTTAACGTCATCCATATCGCCATCGACAATGGACTGGCATAGTCGTGCGGTATTTCCAACATAGGCCATGTCGGTCCAATCTTGCTCAGTCAGAGGGTTGAAGGAGCCAATTTGTTGTCGGCCAGGGTCATCAATCATGAACGAGACTTTGCCAGAGATGTAAATCTCCGCTTCTTTTTCAGAAACCTCCTTTTCCTCGTTGGTGACGGGGACTGGACAGCTGCCGCAGCAATCCTCAATGACATCTTGAACTCGACCGAAGAATGCGGGGTGGCGATGCAAGTAAACCTTGCGGTCCTTGGGTTGATTCCACTCTGCATTCAAGAGCAAATCTCTTGTGTAGCAGAGCTTCTCAATACGCCTCGCGTGAAACTTTTCTCCATACGGGACAGTGAAGGTATGGTAGTTGCTGACATCTTCCTCAGACAGCCAATCAGAGACTTCATCCTCGTGGTTGCCCTTGATGTTTCCAAACAGGCGGAAATTCTGACGATGAATTTGGGGCCTGCCCCTTTCCAGGCGTCTTTTGTTCTGATAAGTTTCTCTTGCAGAACTAGTGGGCAGACGCTCGAGGACCAGAAGACGGGCTAGGCCAAGGGTCCGCTGGAAGCTTCGTTCAAAAATGGTTGGGTCGACACGCTTGCGGTCCAGGTCAGCCCAATATACCTCAAAGTTTCGATGAGAGTATTTGGAGAGACGGTTCTCGTAAGAGGGACTACGGCGGCTTAGATCGACGTGATTGACCTGGGTGATGAAGCTTCCAAGCGCGCGAGGGGTGACGTAGACTTGTTTGCCGTCATACGCTCCTCCCGCCGCGTCAATATCGAAGCCAGTAAGAATCTCGCTGATGGACTTGTAAACACGCAGAACAATCTTCATCACTGTTAGTAGAGGCAAAATACGTAGTGCGCTAATTCCCACGAACCTGAACATGACGAACGGGGTACTGGCTGGCAATTGTAATGGCATATTTTGTGCGCACCACTGTAACCTCGGTAAGAATGGCATCTCGGATGGCTTGTTCAATTTTCTTGATCTTTTCAACAGCTTCATCGTGAGTAAGCCCATAGAGGAACAGGTCAACGTCAGATGCGGGGCAGAACTTTTCGTGGTAGTATTCGCGGAGCTTGCGCTTGTTCACATTGAAGGCGTCGGGAACGGGCAGGAGACAATTGACGACAGACGAGCCAGCAGCGACGACATTGCTCCAATCGAGCTCCGAGAGGGATGACTCCGAGAAGAGATTGAAGTTCTTTTGAAACTCAGCGATGCTACCGACAGTGGCCGGAGAACCATGTGCTCGGCGTTGCTCATCGGGAAGCGCCATGATGTACTTTGACTTTTCCTCTTCCGTCTCGGAAGCGAGATCTCGAGCTCGCGTAGTGATGCAACTGGTATCCTCCGTAAAAAGGGGCAAGACGTTGATGTACGGGTCATTGAGAGCGGGATTCTGGCGGTCCTGGGCAAAGACACCACGAAGTCCTGCTTCGAACTTGCGATAGGGCTCCATGATCTCAACCATGGACTTGTCGGCATTGTCAGAGATGTAACGAGCAAGCTGTCCGTGCGGGACAGGCAGCTGCGGGAGGGCTTCCATGGTGGCGGTATTGGTGGTGGAAGTTGTTGGCCGGGAAGGAGGAAGGATTTGGTTGGGAGAATTAACAGAGGGAATAGAAAATGACGAAAAATGATGTGTAGAGGTGTGTTCGAACAGGATTCGGTTGGCTGGATGTGCCAGTCTTAGTGAAGCATGAAAGCCAAGTCCAATTGGCAACCCGCGAGGAATGCAGCCATTTATAAGTCGGCTTGGCTGTCGGTTCCTAAGGCAGATTTCGAAACCACGATGGCGTTTTGGCCGTTGGAGGATTAGGCGAAGGCACATTCAAAGAGTCGAGAGGCATTCGCAGCCCAGGCTTGTTGGGCAAGCTCCACAAGCTTGGAGCTGAAAGGACGCCGTCGCGGTGTGCTGCCTATCAAAGCCCAGGCACGACGCCACGCTACCGGGCCTGAGAGGAGGCTGTGATGAAGAAGCTTGTTAGTATGAAGCCAGCCAGTGGAGCGGTTGCCTATTATCGTGCATACTGACCGCTGTGTTGGAGCGGCCGTGAGCCTATTGGGAGGAGCTGGAGCCTAGTCTAGGGTCTGGGGTCGGCCAAGCGCGACTAGCACGAAATCGTATTGTTCACGGACGCTGGGGAATTTGGCTGTGGAGAGTGGCTGTCTGGCCGAGAGAATTCACGGTCGGGGATAAGAGGGCTTTGATGATGCAGCAAACAGGCAAACGAGGTCGTCGTGGATGCAGATGAAAAGAGGAGGGAGGGAGATTTGCTTGGCGGTTGGTTGGAAATTGGCAGCTGGCAGATGATCCATAACTAATTATTGGCTACCAGTCGAGCTGCTGCCTGCTGTCAGTGCAAGCTCATGCTCACAGCTTAGGAAAAAGAAGGGAAAAGAAAAAAAAATTTAACCAAGGCAAGAGCAAGGTACTATTAACACGTTGGTCGACCTTGTAGAACTGCAACCAAGCGATTCATTGAGGCTGTGAATGGTGACACCGCATCGGACGCGGAGAAATACTACTAAGATAATTCGTGGAAAATACATAGCATAAGAAAAATTCTGCGCCTTATATTTCTGTTTATCACCGACTGTCATTATATAGCGAAGAGAAACACAGCTTCATAATTTCGTGCCATTCATGTCTTGTATACATCCAGATATATACGCAATACACGCAATACACGTTAGGTCTAACCCATTTGCTCGATCAAGCCCGCAAAACTTTTAGGAAATCTTCGGCAAGAGCCAGGCGGCGCTTGAAGCCGCGTCAATGGCATAAGTAAGATGCGTGGGCAAGACGATGGCGCCCTGGTCGCAAATGCTGTCGCCGCTGTGGCAGACAATATGGGTGTTACTCGGGTCAATGTTGGACACGGGCTGGTGCGACATTGGATCGCCAAAGATGACGGCCGCACTGACATTTGACATGTCGCCGCCGAGCGCGTCCGCCGCGTTGTGCACCGCGAGGCCGCCCTGCGAGTAGCCGCTGATGACAATCTTGGTGCTGGGACACGCCTTGCGGGTATCGCGTACGATCTGGGCCCTATCATTACTCGTTAGCGACGGAAGCAACTGCAAGCATCCTAGTGTTTATTTGACTTACATGGTCTGGCCGGCGGCCTTGTCGGCGTTGAGGTAGCCCGACACGCTCGCCGGGTACGCCACGCCCTGGACATTGAGGGTGCGGCCGCCGAGGGACTGGGCGACGGCGCCGAAGAAGGACGGGCCGGCCAGGACTCCGACGTTGCCCGGGTCGCAGGTGCCGCGCGCGAAGACGATGGTCACGTCGGCGCAGCCGTTGCTGTTGGCGGTCGGCACGATGCCAAAGGCCTTGCCGAGGAAGGTCTCGCCAGCCCCGATGAGCGTGCAGGCGTCCTGCACGGCCATCTGGCCCGGGAACCAGTCGAGGACGGCGTCGATGAACTTGTTGGTGTCCAGGTCGCGCCGGGCCAGGTCCGAGTACGTGTGGTCCACGGAGGTGGGCACGGCGAGGGCCGTGGTGCCGAAGAGGGCGGCCAGGAGCAGACCGAGAGGTTGCATTGTGATGGTATAAGAGTGCAAAGACTGGGAAAAGTCAAGTAGAATGAGAAAGAAAGAGAGTCCAGTTTACTTGATTCTCTTGGTATGGACTGCTCCAGCGGCCTCTTCGACTTGGACAGATGGCTCTGGCATGGTCATTCCCCCTGGAGGGGAAACGGCACTCTTTATAGAAAGAGAAAACACGCAAAGGAGCAAGAAGGACAGTATTCGTTACACATCTCTCATGGAGGTCTGCGGGGTTACCTGAGTGCGGGCGGATACCAGCTTACACGCCGAGCAGCTGGAACGGGGATGGTGCCATCGGTGTGCCTGGAGACGAAGTAATACGAAGCTCGATTCCGGGTGCGAATAAGCGACTATGTAAAACACTCCGAGCTTGCAGCTATTCCCAACCTGATAGACTGCACCGATGTCAACAGCGGCCTTGCGGGTTTCATGCTGGCGTCACATGGACTACAATCCGGGGTGGGTTGTGGTAGTGTAGTAGTGCCTGGTGTCACCAGGCGGTGACTGTAGCACTGACCTCTCAATGGCTCTGTTGTAGTGAGGCTCTTTCCGAACACGCGCGGAAACGGTCTCTGATCAATCATCCTCCCGGCCTGGATCGCCTCGGTCCGCTCCGGCACCCTGAGGTTTGGCATGTGGAATAGTCTCTCAGTCTCTTCGGCAGTGCCGCTGGCTGCTTACACGTCTCGTTCGGTGACATTGTGTATATGCACGAACACCATTTGGCTGCATATTGTTTTACTTGTGCAGTACAGATACAGACAAGATTTGTCTCACTATTTCCGGCCCCCTCCGTGGCATGTGATGCTATTGTATTTTCCCCTTCCGAGATCCCAGCACTTGCTCTCGTAGACGGACAATTACCCCGGAACCGGACAGGGCCTGCTCCGCCCCCGCAAACTCTCTTTGCTGTCGATCATTTCAATATGGGGCTGACGGTGCGGGTTGGGCGTCGTTTTTAGTACGGCCGACAATAGGCGACTAATGCTCAGAACGAGCGAGGCTTTGACTAATGGTAAAAAGTAAAATAGCACTTTCATTCACTGTGATTCTAACAATGCGAAAAAGAGGTAGGGGTGATTTCTACCGCCTCTAACAACAGTTTCTGGCCATGAGTTGCAGGGAATGTGTCACGGACTGTAAGGTTTATAGTGAATTGTAGGGATATTCGGCCTTGTCGGCTGCTATTGCTTGATCTTTTTAAGGTCTCTGTAGTCCAATGGTCTAACCTAGAAGCCGTCGTTACATAATGTCTACGCCTCCTGACTGCGGCTTTAGTTACTCTTATGCACTAACTTGACCAAAATGAAGTCCTTTTCCACTCTACAATTTTTTTCAAGCTTGGCAAAAGATGGTCTCGCTCGAGCCTCTTGCTGGCCCTGCGTCTCGGTTTCTCTAGCGGTCAATGAACACCTTCCGTGTCTGGTGGTTGGTGGACTTACACTGCCTGCCACTCACGGCCCGGAAGTGCTTACGGCTTGCGCCACTGATCAGCACAAGCCGGGGAAATCTTTAACAGGGCCCAAACAGTAAAAGATCGGTTTGTATCATGACATGGATACCCTTCGACTAGCGATTTATGCGAAAAAGACGTCCTGGGGTACGTCGGATCTCGCTTCACATTCCTCCGTGTCTTTGACATGCTAGATTTCAAAGTTGGTTGCTGCAGATGATCCCTGGGGAATGCTACTTTCGCCAAAAGTCACCACTGTGTTCCCCTCGGTCTGAACCAAGTAATCAGCCAGGCGGCCGTGGCAGAGGACCATGGTTTCAGGAATGACAACTCCAGGTCCAGGGGCCGAACAGCTGATATGCCTCTCGGCCGAGAGCCCGAGTAGTTCCAAGCAACTAGGGGCCAGTAGTAGCTGACCAGCTGCCCATCTTATGCGGGGGTGGTGCTGTGCAAATATGCCGAGTAAATAAGTGTTCGTTTTGAGTTCAATATAGCCCCTCCAGAAAGAGCAAAACAAGTCACAGAGTCGCCGCTGGCATTGGTTCACTTGGTCGTTCGCCCGACTTATACATCCGTCCACCCGCCCTCTGACCTTGTAAAACATCGGCCGCCCTCGGGAGAACGCGTCACCAAAGAGGGTAGTTTTCACGGGAGTGCGGCAGGGCTACAGAATGCTACGGCATCATACGGTCTTTTATGGAACTTGGCTGTGGATGGGTCAACGCTGTAGTGGCCGTAGCCTCTTGCATTTGAGGTTGGTTTTGCCGAGACAGCCGTGAGTATTGCATCGGCCCAATGGATGGCAATGGAACCTTTTCTCTGGCATGATATTGTGCCTGCATTCGGTTCCCGCTCCAGAGAAATTTTGACCGTGCTTCTAGCAGAACTCTAGCAGGTACCCGGTCGCACCACAGAGTGATATCGCATCAGTCCTTCTAAATGGCAGATCTTTCTAGACCTGTGGAAAGAATATTTTAGGGTAAGATGCATGTAAGTCGATATCGATTTTTGCCACATTTAAACAGAATCGCTCCCGCGGGTTCCGGCCCGGACACGGCTTCACCGACCTGTGTGGAACAAATAATGTAGCGAAGGGGATGAGAGCCTTGGGTCTGAGGGATTAAATACAACAGAATAGGGCAAATAATATGTGAAAGTTGTTTCCGAAGGATTTGAAACATGGTGAGATGACGTGTTCTGCCGAAAAAAGACTGCAAAATAGTAAATCAACTACGATGTTCGTCGCGGCATACGTTGTTGTCATGCTGTCCTCGCCGCGGCGCTCCCGGACCGGATTAAGGTTGCTGATGCAAGCTTGTATCGAAGAGAACGCTGGAACGGGATAATTCGGGTGGTATAGTTTTGGTAAAATAGTATACCTCTCAAATAAAGCTATAGGACGGCCGCAAAGGTAATGTAACTGAAACGGTCGGCTTTGGAGGGCTCGCAATACTTACCAACACAACATTTCAGCAGATCGGGAAAGCAATACCGAAAATGACCGTGAACTAGCTCGCGAGGTCATTTAAGTGTGAGGCATGAGCTGCCTTTGCCGAGAAGCGGCTTTTTTTGCCTCCGTGTCTGAGACTTATGGACACTGACCTGGATGGGTTGACTGAGAATCTGCTGAGCTCTAGCCTCGGGGCTTGTGAAACTTCACGATGCCGAGGAATGCTGTCTCCGAGGCTATGCAGCCGGCCCAGCGAGTGGAAATAATAACAATGATGATTTCTGGCAAATGGTTGACGATCAGTCTTTTTTCGCTAAAGCTCTGGTATGCTTGAGTACATGGGAGTCGGTAACATGCCGTGGAGAGTGAGAGCAGCACGAGAAGGCACTTACAAAAACAAAAAAGACGGGAACGTCTCTTTAAGATACACGTGAAAGTTATTAAAATTTAAGAAGACCGTAATAGTCCTTGAAAATAAGAAAGCATTATTTTTTCTATGCCGACTATAAGATGTTTGACCTCTATGATGCAATTTGAAAGAAGAAGAGAAAAATAGCAAGACGCTCTATGCTGGCAGAGATGCAGGTAATAAATGTCGTGAGTGCGTGAAATTATGTATCTTTTAGTCCTCAAACAGCCGAAGCATTTTTCTGCTCTTTTTCCGCGTTCGTGAAAATGAACATGAGCGTGACAATGAGCTTGCCAGCACCGGAGACGGCGATGGCAGTCGGGGACCCAGCCTCTCTGTAAATGAGAGCACCGACTAGAGAACCGACGATGAGGGCCACAAGGAAAGACACCCGACGTGTTCGGGGACGATTCTTGAGGGCAAAGAGCTTCTGATCGATGATCAGATCGACCCACGCGGCCGTCGCCATGGCCGTGCTGATCTCCGTCATGGCGAGGCTGCGGGACTGCACGACCTGGCTGCCAGACGCGCTGGCCAGCAGGCCGATGACGGCGAGGGCAGCCGGGCCGCGGTCGTCGAGGCCGTGCTTGTACTGCACCGCGGCGGCGCCGAAGACGAGCGCGGTCTGGATCAGGTTGCAGAGGATGAGCCACCACCGCTTGCGGGGGCCGACGAGGTGGCCGAGCTGTCCGGTGAGCCAGCCGGCGCTGAGGAAGAGACCGAGGGCCATGCCGATGTTGGGGATGATGAACAGGTCTCCGTTGGCTTGGGGGAAGACGATGGCCAGACACAGGAGAACGGTGTTGCCGGTCTGGTTGGAGGCGAAGCAGTGGTAATCGGGAAAGGTGGTGGCGTCTACACGACAGAGGTCAGCGGAGTTTCCGGTGGGCGGTGGCAGGCTGTACATACCTTGAATCCCGGTGCAAAATGTGAGAAGCAATAGCTGAAGCTCGGCAAAGATGGTCGGACGAATGTCGCCAGTAAAGTGAGCGACGACACCACCCTGTTGCGGAGGAGCAGACGTCGTCTTGAGACTGCTCTGGTGGTGGTGCTCGTCATCGGACCAGTGGCCAGTGGCAGTCGGGTCCGTCACATAATCCGTGACAACTTCTTGTTTGGACATTGTGGCAGAATTGAGTAATTATATCGAGCAACAGAGGAGGTACGGGCATTCAATCGCCTTCACAGATTAAGTTGAGTCTTGGACGGGAGAAGCGAGCATCACAGACAGGAGTCTGTCTGAGGGTTGAAGGACTGGGGAGCCCAGAAACTAGAATGGGAAGAATCATCGCCATTTATCAAGATGCGATCGACCGGCAGAAACCGACAGCCGCTTAGAGGAAAATTTAACAGTGCCAAAGCCGGGTCCACACGAGAGAACAAGCATTGTGTCGATGCGGCTCCGGCTTTTGGCGGTTGGGTTGGGATGGGATTTAGGTGGATGCCGCCGCTTTAGATGAATCTATCTGCCATCCTGCAAACGTAACACAGAAAAAAGCCCGAATATTCCGCCCCCAATGGGAGCTCCGCTAAAGCGGCCACTTATTTCTGCACGACTTGCTAAGCCGCATTTAGAATTGCCCGATTCGGCCAACCGCCTTTCCGCCCGGCAGCCGGGGGCCACTGCTGTTTTCTTCTGGTAGCCTTGGTAGCACTCAAATCCCGATGCCGCCGACAGCCGCTCCCCACCCCATCGGCTCCGTGATGGCTGCATGCTACGGCCTCGCGGTGTAAAAATGACGAGGCTCATAGTAATTTGCGGTGTGCAATCCCAGACGGAGTTTTTTTTTTTTTTTTTTAAATTCGTAAGATTGAATGTCTAGAGAAGGATCGCATCCTGGTCCTTGCTTTAATTCCACTGAACACTACTGCTCTGGGCAAACAGCTTTAGGATCGCCGTTTTCTCATTTCGCATTGGGCAGCGAAGCATCCTGGTCTTTAGCAAAATGTACTTGTTAGGCTGCTAGTCTCGACTGCAGAACATCGAGTCTCACAATTTTTGTCTATTTCCCGGTTCCTGCAGGACCGCGTGCCTAGCTTGCCGCCACCCACCTTCTGGTTTGCGGTACGTATCTGTGTCCTGAACGGAGCCCAAGTTGATGGGTTAGGAACGCAACACAACAACTCAATGCATGCAACCCAGTGGCTCGATTCGACAAGAAATCAATTAACTCCTACCTTCCTTCTCTGAATATGAATAAAACTTCTTCATCACGACCACTTACACCGTCTCTTGAAGTCACGTGTTTTCGCATCTTGCTGACTAACCGACGCGTCTCAACGCGGACCCCACTAGTCCGTCCAGGCACCATGAACTTAACGGTGATTGATGGTCAATGGATACACAATACACACAGCGGCTGATGATTATGATTGCCCCTTGTCTTCTAGCTACTGTTTTTGCCCGTCGTCTCGATGCTAATCTATCGGATTCATGACTCACAACAACCTTGACGACCACCTGACCTGGCTGCTGAACAACATCTCCCTATCGACACCGCGCGCGGACGACTTTCCTTACGCACCTGAACTGTACCTTGGCGCCTCGGACGTACCCGACTCAATCCTGCCTCCCAGCCCCAACTACCAGGTTCTTAGACGGCAGGAGAAGCTACAGCCAACAGAGAAGTCACAGAACTTGCCCAGCCTCGCGGCCAATGGCCCAGGGGAGAGGGCCGGACCGGAAACATCAGCTCACGGCCAGACCCAGCTGTCCCCGGACGATATGGGCCGCCTAACTTCGACAACAAAACCTAAGAGACCGTCGCTGGTGCTTCAGCAATCCGAAAATACAACACCGAAATCTTCTGCTTCTACAATTCATGATGTCGACCCCGGCTCTAGCAGGAGGGAGCCGCCCTCAAGCTCGCGCAAAGACCAAGCCAAATATTCCTCCAGCAAGCCGAAAGCCGTTCCCCAGCAACCAATCTCGAGAACTAGGCTAGATATCACGGATCTAGATGCCGAAGACCTTGAATGTATGGATCTAACGACGGACTCGGTACACTCGGTCGCGTCATTGGAGTTTGTTAAAGAGGTGCCGCTGCAGTCGTCCAGCGACATGAGCACAACATCCTCACAGCAAAGAATCGGAAAGAAGAGGAAGAGCACTGATATTACTGGAGTGGAGGCGGAGTTTGAGGATCACTTTGCAGATGTGTATCAAATGCTCGGTACGGAGCCCCCAATGTCGACGCCGGCTATCAAGTCTTCTTCCCGAAAGCACGGCTCAACCAGTACAAAGCGCCGCCAAAAGCGCGATGCGGAAACGGTAGCATCATCCTCACGGAAAATACGACTGGATTCGATCAGCAGTCTTCCTGGCGACTTTTCGTCCCCAAGTCGAGCTGTTGCTGCGAAACGGCCTCAGCCCAGCGGTTCACAACTTCAGCATGGAGCACCCGAATCTTCCCAGCGGCGCAATAAGACACATAATACTGCACGCATCAACTCTCCAGCAAAGACCTCAGCCCCGGTGCCAGCCACCGACGGCACGATTTTGCCCGCTGGACCGACTGAACAGTTTATTCCGGACTCGGATGACGAGTTTATGACACCACCTTCTTTTAAACTCGCAAATATATCCCAGGAGAGCCGAAAATCAAGAGCTATTCAATCTCAAGCTAGCCAAATAATTGCAGATTTACCTCAGCCACAACTTGAAACGACTGCATCATTCGATGTCTCGACGGATAGCATAATTATCTTACCTCCGCCAACCGAAACACAATCCAGCCAGGCGCCACGGATATTGTCCTATTTGTCACAGAACCCTAGTCTTCTGGACAAGAAGCTGCAGCAAGTCGATGTTCTTATTCAGCAAAACGCACGCGAATTTAGACAGGCGATAGATGCGCGATGTACAAAGGAGAAACGTGACGAGATCAAAGCAGAAAAAGAACGCTTGTTGCAGCAGAAAAAGTCACTTGACGCCGTTGTTATCTCCTTTCGCTCCTACGTCGAAATGTGCGAGAAACGTGAGGCCGTTGCCGGCCATGTCGCCAAAGCATACGCCGAAGGGGTAGAGACTGATGAGGACGAAGCGAGACTTGATGAGATTACGGACGCAGTGGAACAGAAGGAGAAAGAGCTACTGCAAGAGCTGACTGCGGCCGGTGTTGAAGAAGCGGATTGTCTCGACTTGGCAACGGCCGCGCAAGAAGCTTCTCAATCTCAGAGAGTGGTACTGGGAACTCAACATATAGCAGGAGTGTCAGTCAATATGTCACGGCCCAGTTTGGACCCCCGGTCTGAAATGGCCCATGGAACACAAGTTGTCCACGAAACGCAATTCGGAGGGACTCCCGGCTCCAGCTTCTTACATCACTACCCTGCTAATGGAAACACAATCGCGGTTGGGGCGAGCACACCGCAGAGGATTGATGCTCCATTCCCCAGGGCATCTGCTAATCTGCATCATGCTGCCAATAATCGACGTCCAGCAATGACGGAAGAGGTTGATACATTTGCGGACGAGCTGATGTCTGAGTTCGAGGAAGATATAATGCTCCCACCTCCTCCTCGCTCTGCCCTGAAAGCCTCAAAAGGCGGGGCTTACGGGATGCCTCAGCGTGATCGAGACGAGTTTAGCGAATTCAGCGATGACGAAGATATGCTCGCCTTTGCACAAGACTACGAAAGCCAGAAATCTGGCAAGGAACAGTCTCCAAGCAACCGCACGGTCTTCTCTGAAACGTCTGGAAATGCTGCACCCGTGTCAAGAGCTCGATCGTTGTCGCGAAAGCCACTACCCTCTTCGCAGCCAGAACTGTCTATACCGCCGCACCTTATGAAGTTTCCATGGTCAGCGGAGGTACAAAAGACGTTGAAAGATCGTTTTCGCATGAAAGGATTCAGGCAGAACCAGCTGGAAGCGATCAACGCAACGCTGTCAGGCCAAGATGCGTTTGTGCTGATGCCCACTGGCGGCGGCAAGTCGCTCTGCTACCAGCTCCCCGCGGTTATCAGGACAGGCAAGACACGCGGTGTCACGGTTGTCATTTCTCCGCTGCTGAGTCTCATGCAAGATCAAGTGTACCACATGAAAGCACTGGGCGTACAGGCCGTCGCATTTAACGGTGAATGCACCGCTGAATATAAAAGGGAGATCATGAGTGCTTTTGGGCAACGCAGCCCAGAGCACTTCATTGAGCTGGTGTATATCACGCCAGAAATGATCTGCAAGAACATGGCCTTCAACGCTGCGCTCCAAAAACTGTATCAAAATGGCAAGTTTGCTAGATTGGTGATTGACGAAGCACACTGTGTCAGTCAATGGGGCCACGATTTTCGGCCAGACTACAAAGCCCTTGGGCAGGCACGGAAAAAGTTTCCTAACGTTCCGATTATGGCCCTGACGGCTACAGCTACGCAAAATGTCATTGTTGATATAAGGCATGTTCTCGGCATGAAGACTTGTAAAGTCTTCTCGCAAAGCTTCAACAGGCCCAATCTCTACTATGAAGTTCGGCCAAAGGGAAACGCCGTCTCCTCGATCGCAACCATTGCCACTCTGATTCACTCCCAATATTCTGGCCTTACCGGAATCGTCTATGCACTCTCTCGAAAGGGAACGGAAAGCGTCGCCGAGAAACTCAGAGAGAAAGGCATTTCTGCCCAACACTACCATGCTGGCATGACAGCGCCGGAGAAGGTCAAGGTGCAAACTGACTGGCAGCAAGGCACTACCAAAGTAGTTGTCGCTACTATTGCTTTCGGAATGGGCATCGACAAGCCGGATGTACGATTTGTCATTCACCACGGCTTACCAAAAAGTTTGGAGGGGTACTATCAAGAAACGGGCCGAGCTGGGAGAGACGGCAAACCGTCGGATTGCATTCTTCTTTACGGCAGAAGAGATATAGTGGTTCTCAAGAAGATGATTGACGATGGTGAAGGCAACCAAGTGCAAAAGGAGAGACAACTGGCAATGCTCAACAGAGTCACTGCGTTCTGCGACAACGAATCAGACTGTCGCCGAACTGAAGTGTTGCGTTACTTTGGAGAAGACTTTTCATCGACACAGTGCCAGAAGCAATGCGACAATTGCCAACTAGCAAGAGTGTTTGAGCAGAAGGATTTTTCAGAGTGCGCCAGATCGGCCATCCGCGTGGTTCAGCTTCAGGAAAAATTGACTGCCGCCCAGTGCGCGGACATCCTACGTGGAAAACAATACCCAGCACATGCAGAACACCTTTCCGAGGAATTCCGTGGCGACTGTCGGGAGCTTATGAAGCACCAAATCGTCCGCGTCATCGACAAACTTCTAGCAGAAAAGGCCTTTATTGAAAACAACAAAGTTGGCAAATACGGTGTCGCGATCCAGTATTTAGCCATAGGGCCTCATGCAAATCAGTTTCTCAATGGCCAGCGGAAGCTGATGCTGACAGTACAGGTGGAGGAGCCGCGCGCAAAAAAGGCTTCTACTAAGAAGGCTAAGAAGAGCAAGGCTCAAGAAACGCTCAACGTGCAGTCAACGTATGTCTCTTCGCCGGTGGGTAAGCGTCGCGCCGCCCGCGCCCGCGTCGCTGATAGCGACGACGAGGAATACCCAGCAACCTCGCACGGATATGCCAATGACGGCTTCGTCATTTCGGATGGAGATGGAGATGAAGATGAGGACGACGATGACGACGAAGAAGGCGCCTTTGCAGAATTACCCAGCCACCGACCAGCTAAGCCAAGCAGCAAGCAAAAACAAAAGCAGCCTGCTGCAAAAGCAAAGCCAGTGAAGCCGTTTGGACCCCCTATTCACTCCAAGACGCGTCTGGATGATATTTCCGAGATTCATCAGGACATTGTCACTGGCTTTGTGCAGGAGGCACGAAGAGTCGAAGAGCATATCCGCAACAAGAAGGAACTACGACGACCGCTCTTCAGCGAAAAGGACTTTCAAGAAATGGCTATCAATTGGACTACCAGCATTGAGCGCATGGGCCGCATTCCCGGCATCGATGGTGACAAGGTCAGAGAGCACGGCCCGAAGCTGCTTCCAATTCTTCATCGATATCACGAAGGGTATATGGAATTGATGGGCGAGGGCAACCAGGGTGGCGAGGACATTGTAGACCTCATCAGCTCTGACATTGAGTTTGACGACGATAGTGCTGCAGCAGAGCCTAGTACCGGCGAGACATCACACTTTTTTGCACCACCACAGCGGTCTATCCCGCCCGAAGTGGCTGCCTTCCACGCCCGCCTCGAAGAAGCAAGCCAGACAGGCCAGAGGGATGGCCCTGCGCTGCAGAGCCAATCCCAAACCCGGTCATGCGGTAGAGGAGGCGGAGGCGGCAGCAGCAGCACAGGTCGCAAGTATTTCAAACGCAAAGGAAATGGCGGAGTGAGGAAGCGCAACGCAAGCGGTGGCGGCAGCTACGGCGGCCGCAAAGCCAGCGGTGGCTCCTCGTACGCCTCCGGCTCCGGCTTTGGAGGGGGGGGTTCCTCGCGATCATCTGGGGCCAAGAAGGATGGCAAGATTGTGAGGAATGCCGGCGGGGGTATCGGTCTTATGCCTCTGTAAACGAACGCCCTAGACCAACGATGATGTGGGAGAGAGCTGTGTACCATGGGGTTTACCTTGCCGGTGAATTGGGAACGATTTATTACGATGCATGGCATTTTGGAGTTTTTTGGTCTTTTTGGTGGCTGTCTGCTTCCTCATGCTTCTGGTAGAAGCCATTATTAAACCCGAATTAGCATACTTGTTTACATATAGAACAATAGAAAAGGGATGTACAACTATTCTTGTTGTCAGGACGAGACATGATGTGGATGGCATCTGGAGAACGTGAAGAGTAAATTCTTCTATTGTAGCTTTTGAACTGTATGATACAACACGAAGAAACAGAAAAGAAACAAGGCTATAACCTGCCATACGGGAGAGCCGTGTCGCTATGATGACACGCACTTCTACCGCTTTTGGCTGATCAGCACCAATGAAGCGCGCTTCTCTTCGAGGCTTATACAAACAAGCCCCACGAATAACAAGATACGGACAGATGCAAGGACGGAGACAGGGTAGAAAAAGGAATTAGATTAAAGGGAGGGAGAAAAAGACACAAATGCCAAGCTCCCTGCGTCAGCGACCCTGCGTCAGCGAACAACAAAAAAGAAAAGCCAATGTCGAAAGCGAATTTTGTTTCCCTTAAAAAACTCCGCCGCTAGGATATCATTTGCCAGTGTGTGTGAGAGCGTGTGTTTGTGCATCTATGATGAATGATTATGAAAAAAAAAAAAATAAAGAAAACAAAAAGAGCGTACCAAGAAACGAACCCCTTTCCCTTTTTTGTAATTTAGACAAGAGACCAACCCTGCTTTGTTACACATGATGCTTGCATTCAAGAAGGAAAAACGACCAAAAAGAAAAGAAAAGGGGGAGAGTTCGAAGCAGAGGCAGTCCAGCACAAAGATGTTCCAACTTCATTTCCACCCTTGCGCGTCTCAGAATCGCCAGCGAGGCTTCGAGTCTCTCGGCTCTACCGAGTCTTTCCGACGAGACATCATCGGGCTGGACCGCCCAGGCATGCGAGGCAGCAGACTCTCGCGGTGCGAGGCCAGCGAGCTCGACGGACGGCCACAGTCCTCTTCGGCGGCGGCGTGACCGGCACGGGGCGGCTGAAGGGACGTGCGACGAGTGCCCGTGGCGGCGCCGGGGGTGGTAGACTTCTTGGCCAGCGTATGCTGGGAGTAGGGCCCCGGCGAGACGAGGCGATCGCGGAAGCCCAGTCGGGAGTTGCTGGTCCTGGAAGGCGATCGTTCCACTTGCGGCGATTCCGAGACGGAGCGGTGGAAAATGCTGCGCATGGTGGGCAGCTTCGAGCCGGTGCTGCCCGGCGAGGCCGTCGAGGAGGCGCGTCGATTTGGAGTTGAGAGCGTGTGTGGGTTAGGATACCGGTAACCAGCGTCCAGGTCGCCTGTTTTTGTAGACGTGTTCCACCGTGGGCGATTGTCCAGAGTAGAGGTAGGTCGGGGAATCGTGCTGCCTTGAACAGGAGTGCCCGCGGAAGAGCTCGGGATGGTTGATAATCTGGCAGCCTGTCGTTTTGAAAATGCAGAGGCGGGCTCCGGGAGCGAAGAATACCTGCGACCGGAGGATGGGGGAGCATTTGGTGAGCGAGCCTTGGACTGACTCGCAGTAGGAGTGTGTGCTTCAAAGCCCAGACTTGTCATGATGACAGACGAAGGCGGGGAGCTTCCAGGTGTCTCATGGCCGCTGCCCACAGTGGATCGGTCGTTGGACAAGAGGCTGGAGACGGAATCGCGAAGCTGCTTGCTTCTATTGTCGGCTAGAATCGCTTCCACTATGCCACCCGTCTCCTGCATGCTTTGCTTCAGATGAGACCAGCGACTCTGCAAGTCGTGATGCAGACGCAAGATTTCACCATTGACTGTCAGGCGGTCCTTGACCCCGCGATCGATGATAGAGAGAACGCGCTCGATAGCGGGGCCGTAATGAACCTTTTTGGCTTCGTAACTCTCAATCTTCTTCGTCATGGCCGGGGGGTTGGTGAGATGCAGTCTGGCATCGACGCCCTCGCGAAGCTTAAGGAGAGACCGCTCAACAGACTGTTGCATCTTTTGGGCCTGACGACCGGCGCCACGAAAGACAATGACCCATCTGTCCTCGCCGAGTTCCTTGCGCAACGACTCGGCGTCCTTCTCCAGCTTGCGATAGCTGTTGTCGAGGCCGGTTCGTCTCATGGTTAGCTCGTCACAGGCAGTAGGAAAGATGTTTTCCGCTCTTGTCTCAAAAACAGACAGGCGCATGGGTAGAAAGTCGAGCGAGGCCCGTAGGGGTTGCATACGTGCGAACAGGGCCAGTAGGCTAGAATCGTCTTGTGATAAGCCGGGGCTGGCGGCATTGACAGTGCTTGGAGAGCTAGGGCTCAAGGGACCCGTGGATAGGGGCAAACGCCCGGGAGATTTTACGTGTGGTATTGTGACTGGCCCATCTTCGACAATGGTTTCGAGGTCACCAATGTCAACATTGTCACCACCAGCACCAGCAATGATGGTTTTGTGGCGGCGCTCCTCCATCTCAAAGACGAGACGGCTGAGCTCATCCATTTCACTCTGAATATCTCCAAGCACATTGCTCCAGAGCTCCTCCCATTCCATAGCGATCTCGACCTGGCCACGGACGCTGTGCAGGGTGGACTTGATCTTGGACCATTCGTCGAGAATGATTTCCATTTGAGATACAGCTTGATTTGTGTCTTGCTTGGGGACCTGGGATGCATCGTCGCGTTGCTGGAGTTCCTCAATCGCCGAGACATACGCGTTGATGAGTTCCTCAAAGCGGACAATGGCGCTCTCGACGTCGCCGAGTCCTTCACGGCCGCCCGCGGCCGCCCACTCAACGTCGTCTTCGCTATCGAGGCCACCAATAACCTCCTGTGCCTTGGAGATCCAGCTGCGGATCTGCTCAGCGGCATTGATGAGAGCATTAGTGGCTGCGGCGGCAGTGGGTATGGCAGACACTTTGCTTGAGAGCGAGTGGGCGTCGGGGAGCTGCAACGAGGTGAGCTGGGCGAGCTGGTTGGCGAATGAAGCTCGGGAGAGGGTGTATATGGATCCTGGACGGTTACGACCAGGTGTAAAATATGAACCTAGACCAGGAACATAGTCGGCGGCGGGCGGAGGTGTTACGGGTGGCGGTGGTGTATCTTTTGGGGGAGGCGGCGGGGGAGTTGCTGGCAAGTCGGAGGAGGGAGGCGGGGGTTGTCGTTCGAGGTGCTCGCGGCGAGTCTCGAGGGTGACCTTGGTACCATTGCCATTGGTGTGGTCAGGCAGGCGGTATTTCTGGGTATCCATCTCGAGAGGGTCTGGAGGTTCGATTTCAGGCAGCCGGGGAGATTGGTCTGGTATGGCAGAGGCAGGGCGCAGGTTGGGCTGGCTGACCGACACCTTGAGGGTAGAAGAGGCGCCGGCGCCTCTCCAGGGGCGACCTCTCCTGGAAATTACGGAGCTGATGGAGCCAGCGATGTGTTTCTCGTCGAGTTGGCGTAGCTGTTGCTCGTCGAGGCGGCCGACGAGCTCGGTGGGCGGTGTGAGGTTGGGAGAGCTCTTTTTGGAGGAGCCGAAGCCCAAGGCCTTGAGGCGGGCAGCTAGGCCGGGAGCTGGTTTGCGGAACGAGGGAGTGGTCGAGGGAGCGGTCGAGGTGGTGGAGGGTGCGGCAGAAAGCGGCCTGGCGGTAGGTCCTGGTCTGTGGGAGGCGGCAGTGGTTGTGGTGATGCTCTCTGACGCAGCTGGGGCGGCTTTGGGCGCGACAGCAGGCTGACGCACGGTAGCGCTTGTGCCACTGGTAGGCCTAGCAGAATCGATAGGACTGCAAGGAGGGTCAGCACTGGCGGCGGCTGGGATTGGCGTTTGAGTTGGCGTTGGCGTGTTGTCGTGGTGGTCGAGGGCGTCGTCGGCGTCGCGGGTTCGACTGCTGGAACAGCTCCAGGCGGTGGACGTGGCTGGCTGGATTGGGCTGCCTGTAGTGGAGACGGATTGTTCTCTGGTGAGGGTCGACGCGGATGTGGAGTCGTCGCCGATGGAGATGGACGAGCCGGACCAGCTTGTCGAGAGGGAGGGCAGAGCAGGCAGGTCGATGGTGTAAATGTTTGCGAAACCTAGGGCGCTGGGGCTCAGATCGTGGGCGTCGGTTTCATAGTGGCCGCGCAGGTCGATATGAGAGTGAGGGCGCTGGATGCGAATGTGAGGTTGAGAATGAGGGTGAGAGTGAGGGTGAGGGGGCGACTGGCCCGAGGGAAGAGGCTTGGGAACGGTGTGTACCCTTGGAGGGAGCGTGAGCTGGGTCGTTGTGGTCGCGGTGATCTTGGTCGTGGAGGTGGTGTCCCTGGTGGGCGAGGCAGGCCCAACAGGCGCCTGGAGGGCTGCCATGGGGGTTCCAGTGCTGTAAATAAGGTGGTAATTTCAGGCTTGTCTTGAAAATAATCAGGGTACCTGGGTGCGATGTAGGCAGTGGTCGTCGCAGGGTAGTAGCGAAATGAGGTGGGGTTCTGGTAGAGCTGCGTCCCTTTTTCTTCCGTCTCGAGTAAAAAAAATTGAAGTTGAAAAGCGTAAAGTTGAGACGCATTCACTTTGTGGTCGGACAAGTGAACCAACGGGCCAGCTGGCTTGGGCACCTTTCGGCGGTTGTGTTCAGGTTGTCATGCAATGCAGGCCGAACCTAGAGGTGAGGTGACTTCAGTTTGTTGCTGCAAACTGCAAAAAGCTGGCCGGCACCGTGGACCGCTGGCTCCTCGGCCTCTGGTATCAGTACTTGGCTGGCTGTCGCGTTGAGGGAGACGCCGCAAGTATCAGTACAGCACCCGGGAGAGCTCGCTGGCAGTGGCAGGCTGCGGGTTGTTCAGTGGGTCTTCCCGCCCGAGCTACCCCTGTCGGCCCTGTTTGCTGCGCCTGGAACTCCCTGTACGGACGGGTTGTACCTGGCCTGGCTGCTGCTGGTGCCGACGACTTCTCGTCACCCGCAACCACTTCATGCGCAATGCTGCAGCTCGATGGAGTCTCCAACGTCTGGCTGCCCGATCTTCCGTTGCGCGCCAGTCAATCGTGATATGTTCGGCCGTTGGGGTTTCGCAGCTCGTTCGCGTTTCTTTTTGTCGTCACGTGCATGCCTTGCTCGATATGAATTGGATCCCGCTCGTCGTCTTCCTGGACATTAACAGTGGTTCTATCGCCGTTTGTTCTTTGCCGAATAGGGGTGGGTGGTGGCGCAAGTCGTTCGTCGTCTCGATTCGGCGTGGCCGTTTGCCGCGGGGTGGGAGAGCAAGGGGATGGACAGAACCGAAAGAAAAGGGAGGAGAAAAAAAAGACGAAGGAATGTGGAAGTTGGGTAATAAAAGAATGAGAACGAAATAAACAAGGCAAAAATAGACTTAATACAAGCCTTTGGAGTCAATGTTAAAGAAAAGAAAAGAAAAGAACAGGGGCCAGGGGCAGCTGGCAGCTGGCAGTCGACGACGATGATGATGCAAACGCCCTCGCTTCCAGCAAACAGGCTATCCGTTTAAAAAGAGTCAACAGGAGGTAATAAATAAGAAATAAGATGCCCAATACAAGCTCCGGATCGGCCCCGGCGCTCCACTAGCAAGCTGCTCATTTGTGAATTCAGAATAAGGGGTATGGTTTTTTCCCTATTTTTCTCCAACGCCGCTCATCTGTGTAATAAAACAATCTCGCCGCCGCCCCCATCCGTCCAACGCGCGCGTGGGATTAATTAAATTACACCACTCCAGTTCTCCCCCAGTTTGCGCCCTGAGGCATCATCGGTCCAGCCATCAGTCAACAGTTCATCACATCAGGTCATGTCAAACGCCACTCCATATACTTCAATGTTTGCGCCGCCGCCTATCCGTACCCGGCCTCAAGTCCATCATCTCTCCCATTGCGCTTCTCGGCTCTCCTCATCACATCGGGCACCTTTCCAGCCGACCCCATGATGTCTCCTGCAGCTCCCCGCTTCCGCTTCCGCCTGCACTTGGCACGCTGTCCCGCTCGAAGGGCCCGTCCAGGGGCGGCTCAGAACCTGCTCCCAACAGCGCGTCGCACTACCCACAGAGTCTCAGCACCTGGAGGCTGAACCCGTCCCGCTCTTTGGCGTGGGCGTCCCAATCATTCCCAACGTACTGGGTAAAGAGTTGCAAGGTTCGGATCTCGAGCGCCGCCATTGATTCAGCCGCAGGCCCCGCCGCCGCCGCCGCCGACGCCGCCGTGACGCCGGAACCTCGTTGGGCACGGATGGACCCAGAGATACCGAGTGTTCGGGAGTTGTCCACCTCCGCGCCGGATGCACAATGCCCCAACACGCCTAGATCTCTGTCACATACCGAGTAGAAATGTGGACGTGTTAATCCGTAACTCCGTAACGCTCAATGATAAAGCGAGAAGGGTACATAAAATTAAGGCTCGACGTCTTGCTCGCTGAACATGTGTATGGCACGCTATCATCACATCTGTTCCCGATGCCACTTTCGAGGGCCGAGGGCATTCATCTCGTCGTTTTCTCGCATCTGTATCGCATGCAGTGTTGATGTCACTACCAAGCGCCTCGTGTCGTTGCAGGCCCCCGGTTGGCAGCATGGCCTCATTACCACGTAGTAGCTGTGCGTGGATTCGGATCTTCTTTTTAAAGCGCATGGGCTTGAGTCTTGTACATATGACGCCTTGCTGCTCGCTTTCTGGCTACTCATGAATCTAGAAAAAAAAAGTGCCATTGGTTGCCTCGGGCTACATGCGTACTCCCCAGTACTCAAGCAGCCCAGTTGCATCATGCTCTCCATTACTCAAGTTAATGCCTGTCACCGGTCGCTCTCTTTCGCAGAGAGTGAGGTGTGACACTTGAATGAGTAAATTATGCACGGCTGCAAGGTGCCTTGTGCATCATGCAGGTACGCACTGCCCACAAAGTTGGCCGTGGCGCAGTGCGCTTGTGTCTCGCTTACGAGCGAGAACGGGGTGACGATTCATGCCGTGTCTTTGTCGTGTGACGTCGATTGTTCAGCTTTATTGGACCAAAGCACTGGGCGGAAATTTTTTACACGAGATGAATCGATTCAGGGACCAAACATCAACCATAAAATACTCAGGTTTGTGGGGACTATATGCGCAGGAAGACTGCCCGTCGTGTCCTCGTCCAGCTAACATCTGGTCACAGCATGTTGGCTACTGGCATGACACACAGGCACAAGTGGCAGCCCGCCAAGGGACAACGGTACGTCCAGAGATTTTTTCCCGATGAGCTGCCCCTCTCGGGAATCATCAGATGGCCACAAACCAGCTGTTTCATTCTAGACAACGTCATCTCGTGTCACTTCCATCTATATATGCAGCTCCCGATCCGTCAGCCGAGCCCAGTCTGAGACTTCTGTTTATATTGCTAGAACTGATAGAACAAATAAACCTCGTTATGCCGATTCTAATAAAAATTACTCGAGTAAATTATAAGTGGTAAGAGTTATGCCAGTGTACGATAGCTTCTAGTCGGCCGTACGAACTATGCCGAAGGAGTCATATCCAGGCGCCTGTAAGCCGCCAGACTCACGCTCACGTGGGCAAAATGACCTGCATAACTAGAAACAATGGCCTGATCCAGAGAATTGACTCGAGTGAATTACTAGTAGGAGCAATGTGGACAGGTGCTATACAGGCCCCGTTACAGTAGAGACTACTTTCGGTGTTATGTACATATACACCGCCGAGTTGGCGAGGTCGAGTCACAAACTCTGGATCAGGGCCGAATAAATGACATGTTAAAGCGTATTTTAATAAGGATTCATATTGAACTAGAAATTTTAAACAGTATGCAGACCCTCACAATGTGGGATAACAGTGTCGGCTCTGCCCATGGACCCACGCATAGTCCCAGATAATGATAAAGTGAGCTCTGAAAACGACGCATGCCACATGTCCGATTGTTTAGGTATATAATAGACACTTCACATCCAAAATTTTGGAATCAGTCCGTACAGATTCTTCTCATAGTCTTTCTGAACCCGAGCCTCTACTCCAGCTCCCACTCGTTTGTGCTGAGAACGTCGCTTTACTTCTTTACTTGCCAACATGCGCTCAGTCTTCTTACTTCCCCTGGCGCTGGTGCTCGGCGCAGTGGCTCAAGATGAGCAGGCTGGAGAGGATGTCCAACACTGCGGTACGAACTCAACTGATGGTGTTGCCCATGCGGATTTCTTGATTGAAAGTCGACAAAAGCATGTACTTCAACCCTTTACCATTGAGACTTACATCCACTATGTTGCACCAAGCAACCCCCCTGACAAGGTTAAAACAAAGGTATGTCGAGTTGAATTCTCTTTATTAAAGACATATACTTAGCCAATTTTAGCTTCAAGACTCTGCCCGGAAGCAACTTGATGTGCTCAATGCCGCATTTGAGCCATCCGGCATTTCCTTCACTAGAAATAAGCCCCGTTTCTGGGCAGACGCCCGCTTTGCCTCCATACAAAGCGGCAGTGATCTTGCAGCGATGATCGAAAAGTACCGTGTCGGTGATGACGCCAAGATTCTCAACCTCTTCGTGCCGTACTCTCCAAGTCAAAAAGTACTAGGCACTGGTGCGTGCATCAGCTTTGACGACTTGTTCGTCAGGAAAACGTCCCCCATGTCTTCGGATGGCTGCTTCATCCGGCCTACGACGCTTCCCGGCCACAGCTTCGAGCGCTACAACGAGGGAAAGATGGCCGTTCACGAGGTTGGTCACTGGCTTGGACTCTATCACACGTTTCAAGGCGGCTGCACCGGGAAGGGGGATTTCATGCCCGACACACCGGCCCAAGCGTATGAAACCTTTGGCTGCAACGTGACCCAAGACACCTGCCCGGATCAACCCGGCCTTGACCCAATTCACAACTACATGGGATATTCTGACGAGTAAGTCTAACCCTATTCATAACACTCAAAGAGCAATCTCTGATGCGCAGCAGCTCTTGCATGACGGAATTTACCCCGATGCAAACGCGGACTATGCACCACGTGTGGAGAAACTTTCGCATGAAGGCTTGATCTTCTAAACGAGCGAGAAATAAACCCGGGGTTTTTGAAGATCCGTGATGCGCTGCGTCTTGGGCTCAGGTTGCGTCCATGAGCTTGGCCTGATGTTGGTTTGGGAACCGCCCCAAGTGCAGAGGACTGGGATACGTAGCTCAAGTTCACAATTTCCTTCACCAGAAAATGCCCAAGACTCCCAGTCTATAAATGCAACCTAGGCAAATATATCCAGCAGAAAATAGAGAGGCTAGATGGCAGTCTACGTCCGCCTCATCCCAGCAGCGAATAAAAGGCAGCTCATGATAGCAGTGACTACGCCCAGGTTGACTGGCAGATGCGGATGAACGGGATGGCCAGCTGGTGATGGGGTCATCTCGCTTGCGTGGGGTTTGTGCTTATATCCAGGTAATGACATCGCCACCATTCTCGGGAACGGGATGACCAGAAATAGGCTACTTTGTTGTAGGCGTACATTTTTGTGCCTTTGAGGAAAGAGTGTACTGTGTGATGGGTGATGGGTGATGGGTGATGGGTGATGGGTGATGGGTGATGCGTGTAAGCTGTGTGCGCCAGTGCGCCCATTAGCGGCGGTAAGAATGTTCTTGTTGGAGGCTGGCTGTGGTGCGCCAAAGAGCAACACCATTATTAAACTGCCAGGGCTACTTGACAGGTCTACCAAGGCTGTGCGGTTATGCCACAGCTACATAAGTAGCTTGGTGGTAAGTGCTCGTGTCGTGTGCAGGACGCACTGTCAACGGCCTGGACGGCATTCTTCATTCCAGCGGGCTGGCGGGGACAGGGCCTGGGACAGCAACGCGAATGCGCTGTAGGTTGCCGTGGAAATGAGTCAAGTTAGCATTGTCAAGCATGGATGAGGTATGGAGTTTTTGGGGGACACTGTGTAGTGAAGTATTAATGACATGAGTCTGTACCAGGGATGAGAAAGGTATCCCGGTTCTTGATCTGTATCGTTTGTTCGAGTCACGGTTTTGTTCAACAAACTGGCACTTCTCATCATTTCCCAGCACTGCTTGGAGTCGGACCAACGTTTGACTTATTAATACGAAGTACAAACGACCAGCGGGAGGAGATTATTAGATTACAACAGCTGATTCGCCCAATCTCTGTGGGCGGCGCTCCCCGCGCACACTCTCCACTTGGTGGTGCGCAAATTCAGGCACAGTCTTTTGATAGGCAGGCTCTGGGACTCGGTGGTGCACAAGCCTTGTGTTGAGGAGAAGCATAATCGCAAATGCACTTGGGAGATTTCTGGACACCTTTTCTTTTATTATTAACCATCAGGAGAGCACAGGGCCGGGCCACCAGGTGTCAGTAGCACATGATGAATGGGAAACGGAAACAATGGAAACAACGGAAACAGCCGCGCCAAACATGACGGAGCCGTAAGTTTTAGCCAGGCAAGCCAGAGGGTATAAGAGGAAGATTACGGGGAAGCTGAAAGAGAATTTTTGCATCCCAGTTACCATCTACCATACCTCTTTTTTCTCCGATGTAGGGTCAGTCCCTTCAGACTCTCTCCCTGTCAAGCCCCAGCGCTGGCCTTCCAGCGGTTGTAGTGGCTACAGTAGTGTCCTGCATTTCTACAGAGCCGGTAGTGGATGTGGAGTGTGCACCTACTGTATGTACCTACTGTATGTACGTAAACACTGTGCTGGCCACTGTATTTGAGTCCGCCAACTCCCCCAAAACTCCCCAAATAGACGCTAAAATAGGTACGGGACGCCCCATCCCATGGCGCAAACAGCGGGCTGCTCCGCTATTTCCCTCTTCATTTCACGATCCACCAACCCATGATCCATCCATCCATCTGACCCGTTGCCTCGGAGTCTCTCTCACCCGCTGTTCGTCGCCTTGTCTGTTCCTCACAGTCAAGCTCAAACACGTCCCTCGTCCCATCTAACTTGTCAAGTTACTCTGCTCTGCTGGGCCAACCCGCCTACTTACCCGTGTTTCTCTCTCTGCACACTTCCAACACGGCATCCGATAATCATTTCCCTTTTCCGATCAAAGAGGAAACGGGCCTCTTACCTACTTCACTTGGCAGGCCACCTTCACCCGCCACATCGCATCGCTCGGCTCCATACTGTTACTGTCATATTCAAGGACCTCCTGGATCCTCCATCTGGCGACATCGACCTGCCACCTTGCCACCAACACAAACCCCCTTGTTGCCTTGTAGAGGCTATCCTCTCTTGACTCCAGTTTTGTCCCTGCTTTCAACGTCACGGCCGTTTGGCCCTGGTAGCGCCACTCTACACTTCACGACGACATTGAGCTATCTTGCCATCGCTTCTATCCCCTCGTTAATCGCTGCGGCTTGCTGGACCTGGCACTTCCTCATAGCTGTCCGCTGGCTCCCAAGCCTAAGCTTCCTTTGCTGCACCGAGTCATTCGGCAAGCGCCTCCGACCGACGGTTTATTCTCGCCATGGCAGCCACTCAAAATCAGCCACCTTCACCGGACCTCTCGCCAACTCTCGCCCTCGGTTCCTGCCCCGAGCTCTCCCGCTGCGTCTCAACCGCCTCGTCCCTCTCCCACGGCTCCGTTACCGAGGACAGCTCGCGGGAATCTCTTGGCAGCGGCCTCAACACCTCCCGCCATTCGTCCGGCTCCTACCACTCCCGCCGATCCGATGCTTCCCACGTTTCTCGACGCTCCACGCACTCGGCCGACTCCAAGACGCGTCGACGTGGCTACATGAGGCCGCAGGCCACCGATTTCGCTGCCAGCGCCAGATCCCGCGAGAGCGTCATGAGCCTCGGAAGCATTGCGCATCTGCAGTACTACTTTGCCCGCACCGGCTTGCTTGACGGCAAAGGCGCTCAGCTGGCTCGCAAGAAGCAGCCCAAGATCACACTCGATCTCTCCGCTCTCGACGGCTCGGCAGACACTACCGGAATTTCAGCCTCGGATTTTGATTCTTCATACGCCTCCATGGGCAGCAGCCCCGACCTAGCCTCGCATGGCGGCTTCGCAGCCGCTACCATAACCCAGTCTCCCGTAAAGGAGGAGGAAGACTACTACGACGAAGACAGCTTCACCGAGTCGGAATCCGGAATGCTTCCCCCTACTGTTAGCACATATCATCATAGAGAGACGCCCATCCCGAGGCCGCCGACCATAATGGAACTCAAGGCAGAGCTGGAGGCGACCCTTCGTGATGCCCAAAAGGCCCTCAAAGAGGCCGAAGCGAGGAAGGCTGGCGCGTATCTCGCAACCTGCGACGAGCCCGCGCTGCCCAACATGCCCGAGGAAAACTCCCAAGGCTGGTATGAACTCCAAGGAATGCACATTCTCGACGTTGTCACCCTCGCTATCCGCGCCGCCAAGATGTACTACACGGCGCACGAGCAGCCTGACCGCCTCGACTCTATCAAGTCGGAGAAGCAGGTTCGATCCGACCTACTCGCTGTCATGGAGGTCTTGAAGCAGATGGCCATCCGTGGTTTCAAGGGAGGCATGAAGGACGACGACACCAAGACCATGCTCGCCTGGACCGACAGTGTCTTCGACATTCTTCACAAGGAAGAGGCCATGGAGGCAGCTGAAGCAGCCGAACGTTCCAGCTGGACCTGGATGAGGGCCGACGACTGGTCCGGCCGCAAGCTTGCCCGCGAGAGTGCCTTTCTCACCTCGATGGATCCCGAGGCCGCCGCCGCCCTCCCCGTGTGGACGCCGGCTGTGGACGCGTCGACCTTGCCCACACCATTCCTCGCCGCCATGCAGAACGGGCTCCGTCTCGTGCGGCTGCACAACGCCGCCGTCCACAAATCGAAGCGCCGCTTTGGTGCCATTCCCTCGTTCCACACGGACACGCAGAAGCCGTATCGCTGCGCCGATAACCTACGCTACTGGGTCAAGGCCGCCGAGCTGCGCTTCGAGGTGGTCCTCGCCGTCGACGCGCTGGGCGTGGCCTACGGCACGGATCGCCAGGCCTGGCTCGGCTTCGAAGCGGCCATCCTGAAGTGGTGCCAGCACGTTCGTGAGGAGATTACCAACGAGCTCAGGAAGTGAGTTGGGACTTTGTGGGAACTAAACACCGTCATCACGGCTTTTGTTTCTTTTGTTGCGTCTACGACTTTTACGCCGGGTTTACTACATGGAGTTCTTTTTTTTTTCGCCTTTTTCTTCTCACTTTCTTCTTTGCGGCTGCTCTCTTACACTACTATTACCATTCTAGTACGGCATTTTTCTTTATTTTGGGCAAGAAGGATCAGGATACACAATATTGAAAAGGCAGTCTATTTTTTGTCTTTCAAGAGATGGGAACGCAACATGGCACTCGCACAGCGGATTTTTTACACCTTCTTCTTCTTCTTTTTTCCTTTATTATTTTCTTCTCCAGATCGGGAGCTTTTTGTCATGATCGGGGATCCTGGGCTTTCACCCTCGTTTCTGGTTGTTTCGCCTTAATTATGGGCGCCCTCTTGTTTCATCTACATAGGCACTCTTTTTTTTCCCCTTGCGTTTCCATTTCTTCACTTCTAGGCTCCCTCCTATTTTTATGTCACAAGACCCTTGTCTTCGTCATTTTGTTTTTCATCGTTGAGCGTCTTCATGTCAGTTCACGTGGAAGCCTACATATATATCCACAGTCATATACCCTTCCAGTCTTTTCTTCTTCTTGACTCTTCTATACCAGACTCATTCTCTTTATACCTTTTTTTTTGGTTCTTCAGACGACTGCCCTTTTACTCAACATTAGATAATCTTTTTGCTCATTTCTTCCGCCCAGAAAGGGAGCACAAAACACATCGAGATCGATAAATTTTTATTTAAACACTTTTTGAATCAAGAGTATGAACATGACTTGAGCATGCTTTATCGCTGCATGGTACGAAGTTCTGTCAGTGAATGCATAACAAGGTTGTATTTAGATCGGTTTTGTTGCAGGAATACAATACTATATATGCCCTAAAAAAACAAGACGCTTTGTACAAACACACAAATACAGATTACGGTCCTGCTTCAACAGCAGCTTTCCTCCTCTTCCCCTCGATTCCCTCCATACCACACTATTTTGTACATAAACAAGAAAGAACAACGTCACGACACACACATAACCAAAGCCCCAAAGACGGCCTGCCGCGACCGCCCCCGCATCACCAAATGGCCCGCTCACGACCCTCAAAGGCAAAGTTGAGCGCGACGGCCACGAACAGGGAGACGCAGAGCACACTCGGCCCCCACTTGTCAAAGTAGCGGGCAGCGCGGCGGTTGCGGATCGCCTCGCTGCGGTAGAGGTAGACGGCGACTGAGTAGAGCAGGCTGAGAAGGGCGAGGAGGGTGAAGATGGCGGCGACCCAGAACGACGCCGGGGTCGGGTGGCTCTTGAGGTTGAGCAGGGTCATGGCGATGGTGCCGATGTAGATGGAGTACTCGAGCCAGCCGAGAAAGGTGCGCTCGGCGGCGAAGAAGACCTTGGGCTCGACGCGCACGGGCACGTAAATCTTCTTGCCCTTGGGCGCGCGGAACTTCTTGGACTGCACCGGCTGATCGCCGAACAGCATCTGCTGGCGCGCGCTGCGCGACACCTGCGTGCTGCGCGGCCGGGGTACGATCGCCCACAGCGCGCTGAGCGCCGCCTGACCCCAAGCATGGCCTTTGGTGGCGAACAGCGTCGAGTAGTAGTGCCAGCCGCCGACTCGTCGAGCCTCCTCCAGCTCGTAGTTTTCATCGTACTCTTCATCCGAGTCGTAGATGGGGAAGTCCTCGCTCGCCGTGGGCATGTCCACCGTCTGACCCTCCATATCGGTAGCCATTCCGCGTCGGGACCGCTGGGAGGAGAATGGCCGCCCGGC
Source organism: Cordyceps fumosorosea ARSEF 2679 (assembly GCF_001636725.1). NCBI lineage: Eukaryota > Fungi > Ascomycota > Sordariomycetes > Hypocreales > Cordycipitaceae > Cordyceps > Cordyceps fumosorosea. Next base: position 535,562 of record NW_017387301.1, read on the forward strand.
ACTTGTATAGGGCCTGACAGCATCCTCCTCGTCGGAATCATAGTCCTCTTCGTCGTCGTCAGAAGTCGTCGTCGTCCCAGAGAGCGCGGCCCTGTGAATTCCAAAGTCGTGCGTGTGAGGCTTGCGGATATCGACGTCCATTTGGGGCATCCAAAAGGGAAGTAGGTTGATACGGTCAGGGAACAAGCAGGCACAGCCGTGGATGAACTTGGAGAACTTGGGCACGGCCTCGACCAGGTGCGATGAAATGAGCTGGCGAACCCACTCGGGCGGCTCCTGGCCCATCTGGGTCTGAAGCTTCACCTCAAGGACGGCGTACGGGAATCGGACAACGTCCTCCGGGGGCAGCTGAGAGAATGGGTAGTCGATGCCAATATCCATACGTCTCCAGTTGTCGCCGCAGCGGGCCCGGCCATCCAGGTTGTCTTCGCGGACCATAGTGAGCTCGGTATCGAGCGAAATACGGACACGAGCATCTGCAGGCAGCTGGAAGGCCGTGCGATTGTAGAAGGAGCGGCAGACGGGCTTGTAGCCCTTCTTCAGCACCGAGTACTGCACCTCAGAAGCAAGGCGCTCGTCCTCAGCGATGGCCTTTTCCGACTTTTTGCCCTCCTTGCGCGCCTTTTCAAAGATGGCGCCGGGGAGCAGCTCGCCTCGTAGGTAGGAATTGACATTCTTCTCCTTGAGAGCAAAACGAGCCTTGACGGACTTTTCGCCGGTCCAGTCCTCACGGTGAGTCTTGCGCTCGACGAAGATGGTCTCGCTCTGCATGCCGCCATACCAGCGGAGACGGATGGCCTCGGCACCTTCCGTCTTCTTCAGACGGCCCTCGTAGAGATCCCATGTGTCAGGGTTGTCGTAGTAGATGGAGGTAATGGCAGAATCCTGGGGGTCAAACTCCTTGCTGGCGTTGAAGACGAGGACGGGCAAGTGCTTGAGGATGATGAGCTTGAGCTCAGTCACGTTGTCTGGGTGAACCCAGTATTTGGTGGTCTGTCGGACGAAGCTGGCTTGGGAGCCACCAGCGGCAGAATCGCCCTTGACGGGGTTACCTCGGGTTCGGACGAGATCGTAGAGCTTGGACAGCTTGATGACGGAGGCGTCGTAGTTTTCCTTGTAGAAGGGCTTGGCCTTGAGTCGGGTGTCGAACGCGGGTCGCAGATGCCAGCCGGTTTGCTTCTATATGGTGGGGATGCCGTGGTTAGCATTGTCACTGGGGCTGGGGATCGAACTATGCGTCATAGTCTTCTTACATCGTGCTTCTTGATGATTTTGTAGAAGCCAGTGTAGTTGAGCTGGACAAACTTGGCAAGGTCGTGGACATCGGCAATAATATCGGACAGATCCTCCTCAAGCAGGATAAACTCCTCCTCGCTGGGGCCCTCCTCGCTGAGGCCTCGCTCCTGGAGGCGGTTGACGACGTCGCGGACCTCGCGTTCGGAGACGGCGATGCGGCGGGAAATTTCCATGGCCTTGACCTGCTGCTTGGTGTGGACCTTTTCCAACTCGGTCTCGAGGCGGCCTACGAAGCGCGTCTCGTCGTCCTCGGACCACTGGTTGGGGCCGACACCGTCGGCCGGGGCTGGGCCGGTGCTGTTCTTGAGCTCCGACTTGAGGCCATTGTAGTCAATGTAGTACCATTGGTACTCGCGGATGACGCTGGAACGCAGCTGCTCGCCAAACTTCATGACGATAACACCGGGCCGTGCGCGAAATGTTCCGGGGGGAGGCGTCGTCCAGCGATTGTTGATTTTCCTGAGGTCCTTGATAATCAGCATGCGGGCATGGCTGGCTGGCGCGGGCGGGAGTGATGGATCAAAAGCGGGCTGGGACGCAAACAACGTAATTCAAGAGCAGACAGGCAAGTAGGTAACCACCTTTGAAAGGAGGGAGAAGAAGAAGAGGTGGAGGAAATCTCACCAGCCGACGCTTTTTCCTTCTCTGCAGAAAATCTCGGACGGTCGTCGACGATTATTCGTTGGTTATAATGTTGATGCAAAAAACGGGCCATGCGAGCAGGGACAAGCTTCGGTCGGCGAGAGAGCAGCTGGTTGTGGACGAATTGGCGAATCAAAGTCAGCAGTACTAAAACGTGGTGAGGAGGGGGAGGTGGCTTGTCGCTAAGCCCACTAAAATTGACCACTATACGCAACGGTTTAGGACGCTACAGTGGGCGACAACCCACTGAAGAACGCAACAAGGCGAGGCCTGGAACAGCCTGTCGGTGCCGTTTCCGCTTGCCCACTGCACCGTGGGGGCTACAGCGGGCCACGATTCCCTGTTGCCCGTTGCAGCTGGCTGCCTCGTCCACTGTGGCGTTTTGATCCCAGCTGGTGCGTCCTATATTTTAGGTTGCCAGGGGTCTGATAAGTGCTGTAACCTAAATATTTCATGTGCGTTATCGCTAGCGCCTTTGAATACAGGCTTTTATGCACTGCTCGCCGCATCTGTCTAGTACTTTACCTAGCAAACAGACAATCAACATAGAGCTATGTAGCTATTCTGTAGCTAGCCTCCAGCTTTTACTGCTCATTTGTATTATTATTAGTATACAGGCTTGCCTTGTACAGACAAAGGCTGATACTAAAGTAAGGGCTATCAATCCAGGTGCCCGCTTCAACTGAGCTTGAGTCTACCAGCCACGGCCTTTACGCTGTTGTGACCTATGTACACAATTTACAAACTTCAAATTGTAGGATGTTTCTACATTCCAGCTCCAAACTTCCTCCGGAGGCGTATCGTAACGAGGCGCTTTTAATTGGCGCTTTCTTTGGGCACCTACCAGTATTGCCCCTCCTGCCCGCACCAAGCTTCCCCTCCACAAGCGCCGGACTCTATACCGCCACTAAAAAAAATTGCCCGTCAAATCCCCAAGGAAAGAACCAGGGTTCAGTTTGCGCCAACTTGCGTTGTGTTCGGTTGTCGTCGTAAATCGAAAATCTCATTCGGGGGATACCTCACCCGGCTCGTCCCCAACAATATGCCCGACTTCAATGACGCCCTTGAGGCGCGCATCCCCGCCGACTCGCCCGACGCCATCCGCCAGGTCCTGCTACACGCCTGGTCGCGCGACCTGACCACCCTCAAGACGCTCCTCGAACGACCCGGCGCCGCCAGCGAGCAGGATACCAAGACGGGCGAGACGCCGCTGCACGCCGTTGTCCGCGGCTGCGGCCCGGCGGCGACGGCGCAACCCGGCGGCGACGAAGACGAAGATGACGAGGAGGGAGAGGAGGACAGCGAGGTCGCCGAGGCCCGCGCCTGCATCCAGGAGCTCTTCTTCTCTGGCGCCATATGGAACGATGTCGACGACCATAACGAGACGCCCGGCTGCACAGCGCTGCGCCTTGGCCACAAGTCGCTGTACCGCATGTTCGTTGACGCCGGTGTGCGCGCGGAGATGCTCTTTGGGCTGATGGGCGGCTACGAGCAGCTGTCGTCAGGGGCGGCCGACGACGAAGAGGATATGGAGAGAGAAGCTGACGAGCAGCAGCAGGGTGAAGAAGCTAAGGAGGACGAAGAGGCCACGGGGGGTAAAGAGGAGCGGGAGAGTGAAGTGGCGGAGGAGGACGCGCCGGCCAAGGACACAGAAGAGCCGACGCCGGCGCAGTTCGTGGCCCCAGACGCCGGCGAGAAGACGGTCACCAGCGAAGACTACCTCCAATCCACCATCACCTACGACGGCGACAAGCTCCTCGACGAGGACCTCAACGGCGTCATGATGGCCTGGGAGACGGACATCATGCGCCGCTCCGTCGCCACCCTCCTCCCCTCCCCCTCCTCCTCCTCCTCCCCCGGCCCGCGCATCCTCAACATTGGCTTCGGCATGGGCATCGTCGACGGTCTCTTCGCCGACCTCCACCCCTCCAAGCACCACATCATCGAGGCCCACCCCGGCGTCCTCGCGCACGTCACCTCCGGCGGCCACCCGCGCTTCAACCCCGCCTGGGAAGCCAGCGGGCCCGAGCCCGGCGCCTTCCAGGTGCTGCCCGGCCGCTGGCAGGACGTGGTGCCGACGCTCGCGGAGCGCGGCGAGCTCTACGACGCCATCTACTTTGACACCTTTGGCGAGGACTACGCGCAGCTGCGCGACTTCTTCAGCGACTGGGTGCCGGCGCTGCTCAACGCCGAGGGCCGCTTCGGCTTCTTCAACGGGCTGGGCGCGGATCGTCGGGTGTGCTATGACGTGTACGCGCGCGTGTTCGAGATGCACGCGGCCGAGGCCGGGCTGGACGTCGAGTGGCAGGACGTCGAGGTCGACATGCGAGGGCTCGGCGAGGACGGCAAGGGCGCTTGGGAGGGCGTTCGCAGACGGTACTGGACGCTGGACAGTAAGTGAAGAAAAGAAGTCACCCCACATGAATTCTACAGCTTTTACTAACAAAATTACTTTTCTTCTCCAGCGTATAAACTGCCCACATGCACCTTCATGGGCTAGCAATCATGCACGCATCGATGGCGATATTTTCTTATACCTATTTATTTGCTCATGATAGACGCATACACGCATGCACCCAAGCCCGAGTTGCAGACTGCGTGCTGCATCCAGCTGGATGAAATAGCATCACTATATTTGAATGCCCGCTAGTGACTTGACTACATTTCTTTTTCTTCTTCGTGTAGGACAATGGTAGCATGATTATTTGAACCGCTCAGGGTGAAGAATGCCAGCCAAGTTGCCCTGCTGCGCACGCTTCAGCGTCAGCGCAGCAATCAGGGCAGCACCTACACCACTGCCGTCCTCAGCGGCAAGAATCTCGACCGGGTCCTCAGCCTTGGGGTCGGTCTTGTCGGGCCAGTCGAGAATCTCCTTGAGCGCCTGCGCTCCACGGGCCTTGAAGTGAGGGTACTTGTTGAAGACGGAGCCGTCGGCGCCGACGTGGCAGGTCTTGAAGTTCTTCTTCTTGCAGATAGCAGCGACACCGCAGGCAGAAAGTCGGGCTGCACGGGTACCGATGAGCTCAGCGAGGCGTCGAATAAGCTCAAGCTCCGGGCCGGTAACATTGATCTGCAGCTTGTTGGCAAACAGGTCTAGTGTCTCCTGCAAGTTCTCGAAAGGGTCCCTATGGCACAGTTTCATTAGGCACCGCGCGACTGAGTGCGACGTCAAGACTTACTCTTCAATGGCAGAAAGGAAGGAAGCATCGAGGCTGTAGGCCTTGCGGAGAGGGGTAATGTCCTGTCCGTCGAAGATGTGCTCTTCGTCGTGCAGGTCAACCAGGGTGAGGCGGAAGATCTCGCCCAGGTAGAGACCCGCAATCATCTTCTCAAACGCCTGCTGGCCAGGACGGGGAGACTCCTGGTCGATGGTGATGTCGTACTTGGTGCGCGGCAGAATCTTGTGCTCGTTGTCGAAAGCACCCCACTCGCAGTTGATTGCCATCTCCATGTCGTCGGGGAGGCCCAGGTCCGCAAGCTTGGGGATCGAACCGCAGTGTTCGACATATGCGGCGTTGCAGCCGGTGCCGAAAATACAGCCAATCTTCATGCTGGGATCAGTATAAGCCGAGGCCATGAGCGTTCCGGTAGTGTCATTGATCAGAGCAGTCAGTTGGATGGGAACACCCTGGATGCATGTCAGTAGAATGCTACGCGGCAAAGCGCATCATTGGACATACACGCTTGACCAGAGCAGCCTCGAACATGGGGACGACATTTTGGCCCTCGACGCCGTCAATATCGAAGCCTTTGGTCCAGCGCTGCAGGACACCCTCGTCAATGTAGTGCTGCGTAGCGGGGTACGAAAAGGTAAAGCCAAGGGGCAGCGTGCCAATGTTCTTGATGTCGCCGTGGTGAGTTTCGAGGAACTGGTGAAGACAGTCGGCAATGTACTCCCACAGCTCGTCGCCCTTGCCGGTCTTGAGCTCCTCGGGCATCCTGTACTTGGACTGGATGATGTCGAACTCAGACTTCTTGTCGGTAAGGGTGATCTGGCAGACGCGAAGGTTGGTGCCGCCCATGTCGAGGGCGAGGAATGTGCCAGTCTCGTTGCCATCAGGATAGGACATGACCCAAGTAGGGTTCATGGGCTGTGGTCCGATTAGCATGCGTCGTAGAAGTGGACGTAGACTGGTTTGTGCTTACAATGCTGCCTCCCTCCTTGCTGAGGCCTGGCGACGGTTAGCAGCTGCTACTCGTTGCGCAACCGGACTGCGCGGGTTAGCGTTGGTGCGGCACGTACCCTTTGCAAGCTCCGAGATGAAATGATCGGTAATTGCCTTGAGCTTGGCCGTGTCGACAGTGAAGAGCTCCTCGATCTTGCGGATCGCGTCCATGGTACACTTGGGAACATCGGCCCGCGACCCTTCGGCAGTTGTTAGCTTTCAGCGCAGCAACCGATGGCGGCCATCGCAGCACGACGACAGTCTTGCATCGCAAAATAGTAGTGTAACAGTGTCGATTGATCGTGTTACCGTAATATCCGTGGCGTCCGGAACGTACCTTTTCTAGAGGGCGGAGCGCGAGGACCTAGGCCAACCATTTTGACTGCGTCGCGGGGTATGGAGGGGTAGCTACTGTACGGCTGGACGGGCGAGGGGCCGCCTGCGGGATGACGAGATCGTGAAGAAAGGTGGTGGATACGGTTGCAGGAGGCGAAAAGGGTCGAACCGTCGGCTCAGTGACGATGAGGGGATTAGGGTGCGTCAGAGAGGTTGGTTGGGTTGAAAGATGCAAGTTGGGCCGGGACAGAGCTGCGAGCTTATCACTGGGCTGCAGCCTGCGCGACGACTGGTCATAGCTACTGGTGGTATTTAGGCGTGGAACCAGCATGCTTAGTACCTTGGTTGCGCAGTTTTTGTACTGCTCCTGTCCCAGTTTTATTATGAACAAATACTCGCTGCGGTTCTTTATTATATTTCGACCAATCTGTTTCTGCTTACATGTTAAATGTCTTGCTTCTCCTGGCCTGCTCTACATGTAACTATGCTGCTCTCATCTGTGAAGCCTTGCCGTATCATGGTATGGCTACCGGGCGCACCACTTATAGGCGCATTCACGGGGAGATTCTGAAGGATAGCAATCAAAAGTTTAGGAAAAAGCTAAAGGGGGAAGTTTAGTATTCAAATGTGAAAAGAAATTTGAAACTCGCTGTAATTTTTTGAGCCTCGATTCAACCATTCACCTCAACCTTGGTCGTGGAAGGGCTTTGCGCTATGCGCTACTGGCTGATGGCAAGTCCATCGTCGATCGTTTCTGCGGCCTTTTCAAGCTTCATCATTACCAGATCCACAGAAAAGTTAATTCCCTTGCGGCAATTATCCATAACCAAAATGTCTGGATTTACATTCGGCCCATTTCTGGAGGTAGATAGGCCCACCAGAACTCCAGAGTCTCAACTGTATCAGCAGTTACCTAGGTAGTAGGGAACTGCGTGCTAGTAATGCGAAGTACATGCATTCACAGCCTGCGTTCCCTTACGAGAGGAGGTAACTGATTTCATTCACCCACTCACGAAAGAACGACAGAACCAGTCGAATAAAAAGTGGTGGATAACCGGGAGCTCAGTGTGGGTATCAATGTATATATGTGAGTAAATGCAGCCAAATACAAGGGCTTGTCACGGGCGACGAATTAAATGACAGTAGTATATGCAATGATTGGTCTGCAGACTGCCGCAGCGAGTACACTGAAGGAATATTGAATAGATACTGTGCCAGTCATGTTATCAGTCATGTCGATATTGCCTGTTTATGCAAGGTCACGAAACTACGTTCTCATCGACCTCTAGTTTTTCTGGGTGACCCTATTTTGAAAACAGAGGTATTGAACGAAAAGTTGAAATTGTCCACATAGCAAAACTATAGCTACATTGTTAGGTACTTTGCAAATTGCATTATTAGAATAGGCCAATTGACGTTTTACGGAGTAAAATTACCTTGAATTCTCAATAACTCACCAAACCCAAAGCAAAATCTGATTCAAGCTCTCAATTAGGTAGACTCGAGGGTAGTGTGCCACTCACCCCCGGACACCGATTTCGGCCACCGCCTTCCAGGCACGGCACTAATAAGAGTAAGCCACCCCCAGAATTGACGACGCTACACCAGGTCATCTTTTTCATCCCCATCTTCTTCCCCAGCATCGCGGCCAATTGGGGCCCCCTTCTTCGATCCGAATCATGTTCTCTGCTACTTCGGGGGCGGTGCGCATCGGCGCCCGTCGAGTCGCCGCCGCGCCCCGGGCCGCCGTCATCACCCCGTCCTGCCAGCGCCGCGGCCTCTCCTCCACTGGCCGTCTCGCTTACTCCGCCGCCGCCCTCAACACGAACCCGAACCCGCCGCTCGGCAAGAAGAACGCCTCCAACGAGGCGCCCTCGCGCATCGGCCTCATCGGCGCCCGCGGCTACACCGGCCAGGCCCTCATCGACCTGCTCGACAACCACCCCAACATGGACCTGCGCCACGTCTCCTCGCGCGAGCTCGACGGCCAGGCCCTCAAGGGCTACACCAAGCGCGAGGTCGTCTACGAGAACCTCTCGCCCGAGGACGTCGCGCGCCTCGACAAGGACGGCGCGGTCGACTGCTGGATCATGGCCCTCCCTAACGGCGTCTGCCGACCATACGTCGACGCCCTCGGCCAGAGCCAGAGCGTCGTCGTCGACATCTCGGCCGACTACCGCTTCGACAAGTCGTGGGCCTACGGGCTTCCCGAGCTGCTGGCACGGCCCAAGATTGCTCAGTCGACGCGCATTAGCACCCCGGGGTGCTACTCGACCGGTGCGCTGCTGGCGCTCAACCCCATCCTGGAGCATCTGGGTGCTTCGCCGACCGTTTTCGGTGTCTCGGGCTACAGCGGAGCCGGCACCAAGCCCTCTCCAAAGAACGACGTTGCTCTTCTCCACGATAACCTTCTGCCATGTAAGAATTTGTTGGGTCGTCACGCTGGTATTGTCTGGGGAAGCTAATATCTCGACAGATAGCTTGACTGGTCACACGCACGAGCGTGAAATCAACCACCAGCTTGGCATCTCGGCCTCATTCATCCCGCACTGGTCTGTTGCTCCCTTCTTCCCCCTTTACTGTGCCCCCCCAAACTGACATGACCTAGCGCCTCCTGGTTCCGCGGCATTCACCTTACCATCAACGCTCCCTTGAACAAGACCATGACCTCGCGAGACATCCGCCAAATCTACCAAGACCGATATGCTGGTGAAAAGCTCGTCAAGGTGATTGGCGAAGCCCCGCTCGTCAGAGCCATCCAGAACAAGCATACCGTTGAGATTGGTGGCTTCGCCGTTGACAGCACTGGCCAACGAGTTGTTGTGTAAGAGCTCCTCCAAGTCCTGAGGAGAGTCCGTGTCACTAACCCGCAATAGTTGCGCCACGATTGACAACCTCAACAAGGGTGCTGCCACCCAGTGCCTACGTGAGTTATTCCGCGATTAAAGTACCCTGCCCATTCCACTGACGCCTTCTATAGAGAACATGAACCTTGCACTTGGTTATGACGAATACCAGGGAGTTCCTTTGGACTAAGCTCTAATGGAAGAGGGAATATTGGATACTGGAAAGTTTTATCCAATCCTAGAGGTGTCGCCACTATATGGCAGCAAAGAGTTACACGTTGATTCCAGACCTATCGCAACTGCGAACTAGCCTGGAGCATCTGCTCGACGATATGGCGTCTCGCAACGAAGGCTGCTGCATGCCGGGCTACATCTCAGAACCACTTGAATAAAAATGCTCATTTTTCTGTAACAGTAAATAAATCAGTGCACGACAAGAAAATCGAATTCACTCTGTTACAAGTTCCTTGTCTGATTTTATCGCTATCGCTGGACCTCCGCCACCATAAATCGGAAGCGGGTCAATGTTCCCACGACAGGCTGTGATTGGCCGGCTGCCGGCTGGGGAGCTCCAGTACTAAGTTCAAGGAGCAACGTATGCCTTTACAGGGCCAGCCAGCAAGCGAGCTTGCGAACCGAATTACACCTGTCACTCCACGCATACGGCCTGTGCAGTCAATGAACAGCCGCGTTCGCCAACCGTCATCATGAAGCTCCTGTCAGTCGCAGCGGTCGTATCCGGTCTGCTGTCGCCCGTCATTGCTGCCGCGTCCCAGAGCGCCAAGCTGCCCGCCGACTTTAAGCCGCCCCAGGTGTTCAGGAACGCCAACCTGGTGCACGTCATCTCGCTCGAGAAGAATTACGCCAAGGAGCAGATCAATGTTGCCATTGAGAACGTGTCGAAGGAGCCGCAGAACGAATACTACGTTCCATTCATCTCGTCGCAGATTGCCCGCGTCGGCGGCTTCGAGGTAAAGGACCGCAAGGACGACAGCGCTGGCCCGTTTGCAGTCGACGTGGTTGAATACGACCCCAACAGGTAGGAGGCGATTGCTCGAATTTATGAGTCTACCCGTGTTGTTTTTCTAAAACGCCATTCTTCACAGTGATACACAATACTACCGAATTCGTCTCCCCAGCCCGCTCAAGGCCGGCGCCCAGCAAACCCTCGGCATCACCTTCTTCTACCTCGACGCGTACCGCCCGCTCCCCGCCACGATCGAACAGGACGAGGCGCAATACCTGGTCCACGACTTTTCTGTCTTCGCCCCGTCTGCGTACAAGACGAGCAAGCAAAAGACGGAAGTCAAGTCTGCGTCCGCTACCATCCCTGACTACACCAAGATCGACAATTCGCCTCAGAAGCAGGGCAGCAAGCTGATCTACGGACCCTTTGACGAGCAGCCCGCCGGCGCTGTATCACCCGCCCGGGTCCGCTTCGAGTTCGCCAAGCCCGTCACGCATGTCTCCCGGCTGGACCGCGAGGTCGAGGTCAGCCACTGGGGCGGCAACGTCGCCTTCGAGGAGCACTACGTGTTGGAGCACCGCGGTGCCAACCTCTCGACGCCCTTCAGCCGTGCCAAGTGGACGCAGTCGCAGTACTTCAACCGCGGCGCCACGGCCGCGCTCAAGGAGCTGCGCGTCCCGCTGCAGGTTGGCGTGGCAGACCCCTACTTCACCGACGTCATCGGCAACGTGTCCACCTCGCGCTTCCGGAGCAACAAGCGCGAGGCCCTCCTCGAGCTGAAGCCGCGCTACCCCATCTTTGGCGGCTGGAAGTACCCCTTCACGATCGGCTGGAACATTGACGCGGCCAGCATTGTGCGCAGCACGGCCGCGGGCGGTAACGTGCTCAAGGTGCCTTTCCTGGAGGGGCCCAAGCAGGCCGAGGGTGTCGAGTATGGCCGCGTCAACCTGCGTGTTCTTCTACCCGAGGGTGCAGAGTGAGTAAAATTTGGTATTCACAACAGGAATTGTTTGCTAACTGATGTATCAGGAACGTCAAGTTCTCCACCGACATCCCCGAGTCGTCCATTACCGAGACGTCTGTCGACGTCGTCAAGACGTATCTGGACACTGTCGGCCGCACGTCGGTCACCATCAAAGCGGCCAACCTGGTCGACGAGTTCCGTGACCGCCACCTTATCATTTCCTACGAGGTCACGCTTCTATCATCGCTGCGCAAGCCTGTTGTGATTTTCGCGAGCATGATGTCGCTGTATTTCACGGCTTGGGCTATTGGAAACATCAAGGTTGGATTTGGCAAGAAATAAAATGGTAGAAGGGTGGGAAGGATATGTGAAAGGAGAAGTCTGAGAGATGATTGCAATATAGAGGCTCTGTATAATATAAACGGAAGACTGATATCCTGAAATGAAAGAGATTGGCCTAAGCAGATGATACATAATTGGTGAACTCGTCCGGGAATAGCCAGAGGGTTTAGCATTGGGCCCTGTTAGTGTCTACGAGAAATCGCTTGGCAAACTTGGGAAGGAACAGGTAGGTAGGTAGATCCCACCACCCTCGTGACCAGGTCTGGGACGCGATTGATGCTTTTATTACAGAGGACCTTGATCCTTGATTTAGTTCCTTCCAAGATTAGCAACAAAGTGGGAGGGAATAAGCTGGGCTGGTGATCAAAGCATGACGAATGGGGGGTGGGGGGGGGCGAACTGAGCCACACTGTCAGTCCGGGGGGCTTGGCATCAGCTTTCGGAGTGTACGAAAGCATGTTGACGTATACTTTGATAACGGAGGGAAATCCCGCGTAAAGACCGGTGGCAGTAAGGTGTATATAAGTCGGAGCTGATCTCGTGTGGACGCTGGGTGGCATACACTATCATCTTCAAATTGGTTCCTTGTGCGCAGCTGTTACCAATACACTTACTTATACACGTCAATTAAAGCGCTTCTCTTTCGCTTTGCATTATTTACTAGCACCTGACACGGTCTTTTTCAACTACATCCACAAACTACAAATACGCACATCTGCAGCCATGTGTCTCGGCGGCTCAAGAAACAAATACGGCGACGACGTCATCCCGGCGCGACCCTACGGCGGTGGCGGCGGCTACGGCGGCGGGCAATACTACAACAACAATAACCACAACCACGGAGGAGGCGGCATGGGCATGCTCGGAGGAGGAGGGCGGCACAATGGGGGCGGGATGGGAATGAGCATGCTGGGAGGGCTGCTTGGAGGCGGTCGTCGCCGCCCTGGAGGCGGGATGGGGATGGGGATGGGCCCGATGGGAGGTGGCGGCTTCGGCGGGCACCACGGGGGACATCACGGTCACCACGGCCATCACGGAGGCGGCGGGTTTGGCGGGCTTGGCGGGCATCATGGAGGGCATCACGGCGGCGGCGGTGCTTTTGGTGGACATCACGGCGGTGGCCATCATGGGGGCCACCACGGAGGCCACCACGGGGGTCATCATGGTTTCTAAGGGGTTCCGCGCACACTCTTCTTCTTGGGGCCGACCCGGATTGGCACTGCTGATGTGGGAGGTTGCATTGTATTGTATTTAGGTTTTGGTTATTACGGGGCGTTGGCCATGACGCAAGACAGGTATCCAGGCCGGGCGAATGAAAACGGCCTTGGTTGTTTCAACGGCATAGATCTCATTACATCATTAGAATCAAGCTTGATTTGGTTATGCTTCTTTGCTGTGTGTCTTAGCTGCTAAGGTGTAGAGGTGTAGATACTGTCTGAGCCGCTGAATGGGGACCGCTGTACCTACTAAGAAGCGATTGCTGCAGAATGTCAGGTAGCTAAAGAAATGCATAATTACAGGAAATCGGACGCTCCTGAAAAGCTGCCGTTAGAATATCAAGGGCGGGGTTCAATTTGTTTAATTCCTGTCCTGGACTTGGTGACGCTGAGATGGGGCGCTTGCATGACATCATGACGCATTCCCTTTTTCGCCTCCGCCTCAGCAGAATCAAGGCTTAAGCTTTTAGCTCTCTGGTCCATCTGCCACATCGCTTGCTGCTTGCCGGTGTTCTCGCTGCCCAGATGCCCAGCTATCGTCCCATGCTAAGCTGCTAAAGCTGGCCCTAGTCTCGTCATAACTGCCATCATAACATTTTTGTTCGGCCGTCTTCTTAAATACTTGCCCGTACGTAGCCTTGCACAGGCTGGCTCCGCCAAACTTGTCGATCACATCTGCACGACCACGCTGGAGCTCGACATTTTTGCCCTCAGGAATCACCCTTGCTTCTACTTTTCCGACAGATTTGCTACAAGCTTAGCTTCAAAGGCTTCGTAATCCCCCTCACTCTCAAGTATGTCGCCTTTTGGTTGCGCTGCTGTCGAGGAGCTTCCTGCCGCCCGAAAACGGGCGCAAACGGGCAGCCCGCAGCTTCCGCCACGAAAAAGGACAGCTCTTGACTAACATGCAGAAGCAGTATCTAATACTCTATCGGAAGCTTCCTTCACAATGTGAGCTGCAACAACCTCCTCCGGCCTCCTCTCCGTTTTCTGCCCCCCTTCATCCTGGCCCGGCTTGTCTGCCTGGTCACATCATGCCCCGCCGAAGCTTCGACGACGCCAATCTCATGCGACTCATCTCGCGCCGGCGATCCTCCTCGCACAGTGACTCCCTGACTGACACGGCACCCCCTCATAGGAATCGCGCCTTTTCTATCCGCTCCGGCGGCTCCAACAAGGGCTCCAGCTCAGGCGGCGGCGGCGGCGGCAGCAAAATGGGCGGCTTCTCCCTTAACTCGCTGCGGGGCTCCGTGCAGCCCGAGCTGTCCAAGAAGCTCTTCCGCCTGATCAAGTCGGAGAACAACCTCATCAACGCCCACGAGGCCGCCGGCCGCGAGCGCATCTCCATCGCCACGCAGCTGTCCGAGTGGGGCGAGCAAACCGGCGACGACGCCATCAGCGACGTCTCGGACAAGGTTGGCGTCATCCTCAGCGAGATTGGCGAGCAGGAGGACTCGTACGCCCACGCCATTGATGATTCCCGCGGCTACCTCAAGGCCATCCGTAACACGGAGAAGAGCGTCCAGCCGAGCCGTGACGGCAAGGCTAAGATTGCTGACGAGATTCAGCGCCTGAAGCTGAAGGAACCCGAGAGTGCCAAGTTGGTCGTTCTCGAGCAGGAGCTTGTCCGCGCCGAAGCCGAAAACCTCGTCGCCGAGGCTCAGCTGACGAATATCGTATGTTTTAACACGCCGGCTCGTTGTTGAGCATTAGGCTTGTTCTTGCTAACATCACCGCCCACAGACTCGTCAGAAGCTCAAGGAGGCCTACGAGGCCGAGTTTGCTGCCACCATTGAGCGCGCCGAGAAGCAGATTATCCTGGCCAAGCACGGCCGCCGTCTGCTCCAGCTTCTTGACGACACCCCCGTCGTCCCTGGTGATGCCAAGCCCGTCTACCACCATGCCAGCCAGGCCCGCCAGGTGCTCAACGACGCCGAGGACGACCTCCGCGACTGGCAGCCCGAGGCGGATCACTACACGGCTGAGAGCACCGGTGCCGCCGTTACGACTACCACCGAGGAGGAGACTAATAAGGCACCGGAGCTCAATGTGGAGGAAGGGGTTACCGAAAAAGCCACTGCCGCATGATGGAGGCAATATTGAGATTGTGTGTGGATGATACCTGATGGTTGTTCGTGATGGTTATCTGCAACTGTTTTCGTGTTTTGATATGGTGGGTTTCTGTTGCCACGGAGTATTTTTTTTTTGTCTATGATTGTGATAGTAATGGTGACTATGAATTATGCAATGCGTAACTGTTCCCATGAGCTAATTGTACACAGATCGGATCTAGTACATACCTACTAAATTGTGCATCTGTCATGGTAGCAGGAAAGAGGATCTGGAAGGAATAGTCGCCAGTGGAATTATGCCCAGCACTGACACTGCTCATACTTATAAGAGCCATCTACCAATATATTAAGTCATCAGTGCCTCATTCGTAGATGGCGTCAATTTTCAGCCTCAAGGGACCATCCAAGACAAGACGGTGCCAAGACGCAGCGCTCTGCAGTTGGCCTCGGCAGGGCGCCGCATCCACTAAAAAAATGCCGCCCCTATTCTGGTCGTGCGGTTCCGAGGGATCTTCGTGGTTGGTTCTGCGGCAAAAGAGACTTTTCCCAATCCCGACCAGTTCCCTACCACCTATCTCGCATTGTCCTTCTTGTTTCTTGTTAGAATCAATTGTGAACAGCCTCGGCCAACAGCCCTTTCCGCGATTGACCGGGTCCGACCCCGAACCTCCAACCTCAACTCAGCCCCCCGTGTTTTGTTTGTCTTCCCTTCTTTTTTCTCCCCTCGTCCGGGTCCTTGTCCCTCCATGAAAGCCCCAGCGAGCGTTTCGCATCACGCCTTACGCCGCCTATCGTCGCCTCTACTGGGTCGAGCCAATCACGCCGTCAGTGTCAGCGCCTACCCAGGACAGCGCACGATTTGGACCGGTGCTGCAGTGACTGGCTCTACGGCCACTCGCCTTGCCTCAAGAATGGGTCTCGCTGCCCCGCCCCCTCCATCTGGTGGTGCTGGCAGTACCACCAAGTTCTCTGCTGCAACTTCTTCTTCCCCTCGTACCCCCTCCGCCTCCTCTTCTTTCTCCTCCTCCTCCTCCCAATCGCCACTCCAGCGAACCTCACAGATCGCAAACCACCTCCAGAGCCCTGCGCCGCGCACGCATCGCTCACTGTCCACCATGGCGTCTTCCCCCTACGCGGTCCGCAAGATTGCCGCTCCCAACACCCTCGAGCACCGAGTCTACATCGAGAAGGATGGCGTCCCCATCTCCCCCTTCCACGATATCCCTCTCTACGCCAACCAGGAGCAGACCATCCTCAACATGATTGTTGAGATTCCTCGCTGGACCAATGGCAAGCTCGAGGTATGTTTGCCTTGTGTGCCGTTCCTACTGGGTCGTGTGCTCCTCGACCGCCGCCATTTTTTAACCCCGCGGTTGAAATGACGCAGCCTGACTAGCAAAGCGGCGTCAGACACTTACGAAGTTGCATGCTGACATGTGGTTTTCTTTCGATAGATCTCTAAGGAGGAACTCCTTAACCCCATCAAGCAGGATGTTAAGAAGGGCAAGCTTCGCTTCGTCCGCAACTGCTTCCCCCACAAGGGCTACCTCTGGAACTACGGTGCCTTCCCCCAGGTACGCCAAACCCGCACCGTTGACACCACGCGTCACCGTGGCCTGCATCATAACTAACACGCGCATCTTTGCAGACCTGGGAGGACCCCAACACCGTCCACCCCGAGACCAAGGCCAAGGGTGATAACGACCCTCTCGACGTCTGCGAGATTGGCGAGCTTGTCGGCTACCCTGGCCAGGTCAAGCAGGTCAAGGTCCTCGGTGTTATGGCCCTTCTCGACGAGGAGGAGACGGACTGGAAGGTCATTGTCATTGACGTCAACGACCCTCTCGCCCCCAAGCTCAACGACGTTGAGGACGTTGAGCGCCACCTTCCTGGCCTCCTCCGCGCGACCAATGAGTGGTTCCGCATCTACAAGATCCCTGACGGCAAGCCCGAGAACCAGTTCGCTTTCTCCGGCGAGTGCAAGAACAAGGCGTAAGATTAATCCTTGGTTGACTGGTTCGATTCATATTGCTGACATTTTCTAGTTACGCCCTTGACGTCATCCGCGAGTGCGGTGAGGCTTGGGAGCGCCTGATCACCGGCAAGACTCCCGCCGGCGACGTCTCTGTGTAAGTTGAGCCTTTTTTGCCAGCCATTCCCTCATGCTAATACGCCTGCAGTGCCAACGTCACCGTCTCTCACTCTCCCGCTCGCATCGCCCCCGACCAGCTCCCTCCTCTGCCCAGCAACCAGGAGATCCCCCCTGAGAAGATTGACAGCTCCATTGACAAGTGGTTCTTCATCAGCGGCGCCTCTGCTTAAATCTAAGGCGCATTTGAAAGCAATCTGAGTTGGGAAATTGGGAAAAGGATCATTCATCATCGTAATGTGATGCCAGGGCAAAAAGCACCTGGTGAGAATATTTGAAAAGTTTTGGTCCTCTACACATTGTACATGTCCCCCTCGCCTAATAAGTGATACAAAAGGGAGCTGATGTATAGCTCCCGTATAACGCCGCTGAAAAATGCATAGTGTGTGCTCGTAGTTGTACAATATATTAATCTGTGAGATCGGCCTTTTTCTGCAGCTTCCGTGAGTGTCGGTCCATTTCCTCGACCAGGCCCTTGATTGTGATTTTGCTGGTGTTGAAAGTGAGTTCCTTGCCGTCCTCTGTGATTCAATAGGTTAGTAAAGACCTTTCCCCTTTTCTCCTCCAGAGAAAAAGTCAGCCCACAGCCCACGTACTAAACTTGACGGCAATTGAGCTCGGCTCCGTCGACGTGCGTGGCAGCAGCGTCGTGCTGATGGTCGTCCCGGTCGTCCGGGCGTTGGGCGGCAGCAGGGTCAGGAACAGCCGGGCGGGCTTGGCGCATGCGGAAAACGGGTTGAAGCGCGCGGTGATTTCGGTCATGAACTTGGTGATCATTTTGGGCGGCAGATATATCGGGAGGAGGACAAATGTTTGGTTCGGCGCGCTCTCTCTGTCAAGGAACCCTGAGCAGAGATGTCGAAATTTGGTGATGCGGCATTGTCCCCCGATTGTTGCATATTTCGCGGTACAAGGGTCTCAAAAAGCTCCACCCGTGAATGCAGCCCAGGCATTTCGTCACTAATAACTGCTAGAGGCCAGCTTGAGCTTGCTTAGCATTTCCCAGCTTTTTCTTCTTCACACACACAAATACGAATATTATATATTGAACAATCATATCGTCTACACAATCTTTTGGGATATTTCGTTTCTCTTATGGCCTTTCCCTCTCGCGCCATGTTGGTCCTCCCAGGGCTGCAAGAGCGCCTGGCGGCCCTGCAAACGTCGGCGGGCGAGCTTTCGGTGCTCGTCGACCGCCTCGCGAACCTGACGTTTCAGCCCGGCGCCCTGCCGCCACCCGGGGAGAACAGCGAGGAGGCCAACGATCTCATCGCCGAAATCAGGCAGCACATCAGAGCCGGCTTCGAGGAGCAGGAGCTGCTGATCGCCCGGTCGGGCTTCGCGCGGCCCGAGGGCCACGAGAAGGAGAGGCTCCTGGATGGCCTGGCCCGCGTGGGCGACGACCTAACACGGTATGTGTGGGCTGTCCAATGGCCCCGGACTCTGGCGTTTCTGGCCATCGTTGCGCGTTTTGCGTGTGCTAACAAAACGTGTGTGTGTGTGTTTGTTCAGATACCGCCACGAATTTCAAAAAGCCCGGTCACAGGCGAAGAAGCGCTTGATCGAGGCCCGGGAGCTGGAGAGGCAGCTCGTTCGCCAATCCTGGCTCGCGCCGCCGGTCCCCCCCGAACCCGAGACGCAAGCCGAGAACAACGACGAACCTACCACGACTGCCGCCACGACCACGACCACCGCCCAACACCACCACCGCTCCCCCCGAAGCGTCCGCCGGAGCCGGTCGGCGACCGGCAGCGGCCTCACCGATGCGGACCAGCAGACCGTCGGCGCCAGCAGCAACGTGACGGCGTCGCTGCGGCGCGCGCACGACCTGATCGCGTCGGAGCTGGGGCGCAGCGAGTACGCGCACCAGACGCTGAGCGAGTCGACGGCGGCGCTGCGGCGGCTGGACGACGGGTACGGCGCGCTGGACGACATGCTGGGCCAGTCGCGCGCGCTGCTCGGCTCGCTGCTGCGCTCGCAGAAGAGCGACACGTGGTACCTGCAGACGGCGCTGTACATGCTGGCGGTGACGGCCGCGTGGCTCGCGTTCCGGCGACTGCTGTACGGCCCGCTGTGGTGGCTGGTGGTGCTCCCGCTCAGGCTGCTGTTCGGGGTAGGGTCCGCGGCGACGAGGGCGGTGATGCCGGCTGGCGGCGGCAAGTCGGCAGGGGTGGGGACGGGGGGTGTTGGTGGTGGTGGTGAGGTGGAGGTGGAGGTGAAGGGCGTGCCGGACGAGGCGCTCCCTACGATCAGGGTGGATGGAAAGGATGGTGCGGCTGTTAAGGAGGAGGTCAGGGAAGCCGTGGAGGAGGCTGTGAAGCAAGTTGTTGAGCAAGTCGAGCCGGCCTCAAAGGAGCCAGCCGAGGAGTATGCAGCGGACGAGACAGGAGCGGATGGAGGACAAGAGGACAAAGCCGCAGAAGAAGAGGGCAAGGCACATGAAAAGGACGAATTGTAAAAGTGCGTCTGGTTTCTTTCTCCTTCTCATGACGAATTATGTAAATGACAACTCCCTGGACATAGATAGGTGATAACGATGAAATCACAAAATGACATGGGTCCCTTGCCCTGTTGAAGGCGGGACAACTCTCAACCACAAACGCGCAACGCTTTTTTTGTTGATAAACCCCCCCCGACCCGTGTACACCAAAAGAAGTCGAACTGCCAAAAACCTTGAAAGAGAAAGTAGGGATATGCTGCCCATTTACGCTCTATCAGGGGCGATGCGGGGAATGTCGCTGATCCAGGGGATGCCGAGCTTCTTCATCTCGACGGCCAGCTGGAAGAGGTAGTCGAGGCTGCGACGGAAGTGTTAGCCAGAGCAACGTCCCGAAGCAAGCAAACGCCCACTCTCCCCTTCCTCCTCCTCGGTCAATCAACGTACCTCTCGCACTGCGTCTTGGCCTTGTGCACGTTGTCCCCCCAGACGTACACACCGTGCCTCCGCACCAGCACCGCGTACGCGTCCGGGTGCGCCTCCATCGCCGCCTCCAGGTACTCCGTCAGGTCCTCCTCGTGCGGCGTGTTCTCGATGACCGGGATGCGCAGCGTGTCGTGGTACCCGAGGTTGCCCGCCTTGCCGAACCCGCGCCCGAAGCCCTTGATCTGCTCAATGTTGTTCATCTCAAACACTCTGCTGTCGCCCCCTTGCTGCTCGAGGAGCAGGGTGACGAGCACGGCCCACTGCGAGTGCGTGTGGATGCAGCAGCCGGCGCCGCGCCGGGCAAAGGCGGCGAGGAAGAGCGGCGTGCACTGGCTGGGCCGCAGGCGCGGCGGCGCGCGCAGGTACGTCCGGGTGGGATCCGTCTGCGCGGCGAGGGAGAGGACGTACATGTCCGAGGGCTTCATGAGTTCCTTTTGCACGCCGGACGGGGCGATGTAGACGAGGTCGCTGAGGGGAAGGAACGGGGGTCAGCCGATGGGGGGAGCTTACATGATGAGCAGCGCGGGGGGGGGGGGTTTATATGCAAGTAGGGCGGAAGGAGAGACAGGAAGGGGCAAGGAAAAACAGAAAGAAAAAGAATTTCAAAAAACTCACTCATCCCGGATGGAGCAGCCGCCGCCGGTGCCCGTCACCCAGCCCAGCGTCCAAAACTTGGCGCACAGCGCGGGGATGAGGTTGGCGGGGTGCTCCGGGTCGTTCGACGTGACGAGCTTGTCTGCGTCGTTGGCGGCCATGGTAGATGTTGGCGGTTGTCGAGTTGACAAAAGCTCTTTCGAAAAATTGTACCAAAGAGGAATCTTCCCGTGAGGGGCGTTCGAGTATAAAGACGCAAGAGGCAGCAGATGGAAGTGGAAGCTTGTCGCGATTTTGCGCCAACGGAGACGTTATAGTGAGTGGGGCGAGCGAGGCATGTTTGCGTGCTCAGTGCTGTGAGGGAGCATGTGGTGTTGCTGAGCGAAATGATTAGACAATATACTTTCTTCTAACAATGGATTCAGGGTTGATTCAAGAATAGCGATTTCATATCCGACAAGCCAAGCAGAAATGCACACGCTGCAAGTATAGCACTGTCATCTATAGCACAGACACGATGTTGGAAGTGATAGTAACAGAAAAATGGTGTCTTGTAACACAGATATCGAGAACGGCATATAAATAACGGCTTTGTAGTTAAATAGAATTATCTTAGCTAAATATAGGTAAATGGCCAACATGTAGAGAAACTGTAGAGAAACGAAAAAATAGCTGGAAACGGCGCCCTACCGATCGAGCGCTTGACTTTGGCACTGGACAACCCAAGAGTTAGCATTCAATCGATGAACCCAGCCAAACATTAAAAAAAAAACATACCATTTGCCAGTAGACCCCTCGATTGGCAAGAAGCTCCTGGTGATTGCCCTTCTCCAGCAGCTTACCCTCGCCAAGAACAAAAATAACATCCGCGTTCTGCACTGTCGCAAGCCGGTGGGCAACTGCGAGCATCGTGCGCCCTTTTCCTGCGAGCTCAAAAGCCGCTTGCACCTGCTTCTCGCTCTCCGAGTCCAGCGCGCTGGTTGCCTCATCAAGAAGCAAAATTCCAGGGTTTCGAATGAGAGCCCGTGCAATCGCCACACGTTGCCGCTGCCCTCCAGAGAGGGAGACGCCACGCGAGCCAATATCGGTATTATACCCTTCAGGGAGCGAAACAATAAAGTCATGAATGGATGCTTGGCGGCATACATCATGAATCATTTCGTCGGTCACCGTAGTTTCCTCGACTCCCAGCAGAATGTTCTCGCGTAGTGTGCCTTCATGACCGGGTATCCGTGTTAGTAAAGGTATCTGATAATCTCTTGTACAAGATTATTGGTGTTTGCGCGCTTTCTCGTACCTTGCATCAGACTTGACTCCTGAGCTACCAACGAGAGATGACTGCGATATGCGTAAACATTGTTTGCAGCAATGTCCTGGCCGTTGCAGAGGATTCTGCCACCATCTAGGTCGTAGAAGCTAGTTGTCGAAAGGTGTCAGTACTTTGTTGAAAAATGCCCCAATTCAAGACCAGTTCAGGGATACTTGCCGTTCAAGCAGAGAAATAATGCTAGATTTGCCACATCCAGATGCTCCGACCAGAGCTGCGAATTGACCCTTCTCGATTGTGAGACTAAGTCCTTTGAAAACTGGCACATCTCGCGTTGGGTACTTGAATGTGATGTTGTCCAATTCAATCTTCAAGCCGTCACCGTCAGACTTAAACAACTCGCCGGTGGCAGCAGGGTCATCCTTCACTTGACTGGCCCTCAGACTGAGGATGCGGTTGGCCGCTCCGCTGACTTGGGCGACGTTGGGACCAAAGCTCAGCGCTCGTCCGGTCGTCTCACCCGCGTTCAAGATGGAGATGAAGCAGACAAAGAAGCTCTGTAGGCTGAATTCGCCGTTAAGAAGGAGGCGACCACCATAGTACAGCACCAGCGCTTGGCACCCTATAGTCGCGCTATCAGAAAATGCAAACAGAACCGTCACCCAGCGAGCTTTCTTGTATGCGTCCGTGACATGGCCTCGAGCCAGCTTGCTAAATCGATCGCAAATAGAATCTTCAAGCGTGAGAGATACGACTGTCCGAAAAGCTCCAATAGCCTCCGATGCAAATTTAGAACTGTCTGCAAACACTGCAGTGTTCATTTCATCGAACTGGAGTTCGTAGCGGAGTCGCCAATAGCCAGTGCCTAACAGAATCGGGACGACGACACAAAACGAAACCAGCGCCAACTTCCAAGCGAACGCAAAGGCAATGGCGATAGTTCCGGTAAGTGTCCAAATGGCAATAAAGACACTCGCCATATTTGTACCGAGAAGCTCCTCCAATTGACGTGGATCACTCGAGCTCCGAGCAGTCATGGTGCCTTGAGAGTGGTCATCATCGTCAAAAAAGGATAATTGCTGATATAAAATGGACGAGAAGTATTGCTTTTGGTACTTGGCGCGAATGGTGCTGGCGGTCCGATTGGAAAAGAAAAATGTGGCAAAGTAGCTGATGCCAGCCGCTATCGCTAGGAC
Source organism: Cordyceps fumosorosea ARSEF 2679 (assembly GCF_001636725.1). Taxonomy (NCBI): domain Eukaryota; kingdom Fungi; phylum Ascomycota; class Sordariomycetes; order Hypocreales; family Cordycipitaceae; genus Cordyceps; species Cordyceps fumosorosea. The sequence continues at coordinate 558,539 of NW_017387301.1, forward strand.
AGTCCACATCAGGGACCAAAATTCGCTTTCCTGTCGAACTTTGGAAGTATCCGGGAAATAGCTAAAGACGAGGATAACTTTGGCAAATAACCAGGATTGGAAGGGAATGGCGGCACCGGCGCAAGCAGAAAATACGAGCGCCAGAGCCATCATCCACCAGTTCGACCTGGTCTCGTAAAAGAAGCGACCAAAACTAGAAAATATACTCTTCGTCTTGTACTTCTTTTTGAAGATGTTTTCTGCTTTTGCTGACTCGGCGCCGCTCTTCTCACGGACAAGGGATGTGGGCTCTTCTCTGGTCTCGGCATGCTTGGGCTCCATGGCTTCTTCCATGGATAGTGCTTGAGCATGAACGAGGCTGTGGTATAACCCATTTTCGTCTTCGAGAAGGCTCTCATGGGTGCCCGACTCGACAACCTTTCCCTGTCTTAACACGACAATTCTGTCCGCCTTCTTAATGGTGGAGAGGCGATGGGCTATGGTAATGGTGGTTCTGTTCTTCGACGCCTTATCTAAGGCTGCTTGCACAATCTTCTCGCCTCGGACATCGATTGCGCTGGTAGCCTCATCAAGAATCAGAATTGAAGGCTGGCGGATAATGGCGCGAGCAATAGCAATGCGCTGACGCTGACCACCAGAGAGCTTCGCGCCACCTTCACCGACGGGCGTGTCGTAGCCCTATCACCATGAGAACGGATTAGTATCTGTTGTATAGAAGTGTTTCGTTGGCTCTTCTAAGCATGTGTCTGTTAGACCGAGAACTGTCGTGTGCGATACTTACTTCCGTGAGTTTCTCAATAAATTCGTCGGCAAATGCTTCTTTACAAGCATCCCTGACCATATCCTTCTTCTTCTGTTCTGCTTCATTCTCCCACTTGGTGCCGACAAGGCCATTTGCAACGTTTTTATAAATGGTATCATTGAAGAGGAAGGGTTCCTGCTGTACAAGGCCAATTTGCGACCGCCACCACTTTAGGTTGATGTCATCGAGGGAGTGGCCGCATGTAGACACGGTGCCCTGGAGTTCGATAGGCGGGCCAGTATCGTCCTCTTCTTCTGAACTTTGTTGTGGGGCTTGGCCATCTTTATTGTTTTTCTCGCCCTCACTATCTTTCTTTGTTTTGTCGATCGTTTTGGAGATGACATGTTGGCTGTTGAGACTGTACCACCGTTCGACCAGGCCGACAATTGTGCTCTTGCCAGAGCCGGAGGGCCCAACCAGAGCAGTGACTTTACCCTTTTCTATCGTGAGATTAAAATTATCGAGAATCTTAACATGAGGTCGGCTTGGATACGCGAAAGTGACGTTTTCGAAAACAAGATCCTCGGTCGGGGATACGTCTGGATCGCGGAGATGACCAGGATCAGGCCTAGGTGCATCGATGACGGTAAAGAACTCGCAAGCGGCGATCATAGCCTTTCCAACTGCCAACAGCGGTGTGGAGGTTCGCTCCATTGAAGCCACAATCATCATGACAGAAAATAAGACACTAAGTCGTTGTTAGAGCCTAGCCTTCCCGGCGTGGTAAGGACGGAGCTACGTAAAATGGACTTACACGATGATAGCCCCCAGCTCATTGATCTTATGTTCGACCAAAAGTTTAGTGCCGTACCAGAATGCCAGCCCAAAGGCGGCATAACTGCTGAAAAACTATACATACATTGTAGTGTTAGTGGATCACGGTCGCTGTCTGTAGGAAAGGGCTACGCATACAATCAAGCCGAACTGGACTGAAATCAAAGGACCAATGCTCTGCGCATGTTTTCCAGCTTCGTCGACAAATCGCCCATATTTGGTACCAATTCGGCCTTCAGCGCAGCAAGCAACAACCATTTTCAGGCTACTCAGGGCTTCACTCGCGATGGAGGCGGACTTGGCGTCGGACTGCGCTTATCACGTCAGTATAAATCCAACCAATGGTGCGGTGGAAGGCATCCTACCTGGCCTTGACGCGCCTGGCCCTTTGTAATAGGGGGCAGAAGGATACTGACGCTGAGCACAATAAAGACAACTGCGGTAAATGTCACGAGCGAAAGCTGCCAGCTGTATACGAAGGCAATAATAATCGATGCAATCATTGTCGCATTGTACTCGAAGAACACACCAAGCTTCTCGGAAATTCCGAGTTGCACCGTGTTGCTGGCAGTTGTAATGACGGTCGTCGCGTATCCAGGAGGCATCGAGTCTAGCACATGGACGCTTTGGGAAAACAAGGCGGTGAGGAAATCTTGTCGAAGGGCCGATGAAATTCGAATGCCTGTCATACGGAAAGCGAGCTACCATCGGGTCAGCGGAAGAAGGCGGAGGGACCGTGTAGTGGGAAGTAATCGGCACCTGGTTGATGTAGCTAAGAACAAAGCGACCAAGAAAGAGGCCAAGCATATAGAGACTATACCGGTAACACATTAGCAGCTGTGAGGATTGGGGCAGTTTTCAGCCGGAGCGAGAAGGGAGAGCATACGAAAGCTGGTTTAGCTCCCCTTGGAATTGGCCCTTTTCCAGCGTTTGAGTGCCAGCATAGGCAGAGAACTTGGTAGCGAATTTGCCTGTCATTTGCATGGGCTTGTATAAGCGAGGATTCGCACTCGGCAGCGTTTCTGTCCCTACCAAAGACGATGTTGAGAAGTGGTATAGTGATGCCAGAGCCGATGGCAGCAGCAGTGCCGGCAGCGTAGGCCAGAAAGTCCCAGTTGTTGGCATAGTGGAATAGTCGCTGCGCGGATAAGGCAATGAGTTGCCGGAGTTAGTGAACCACGTTTAAATCAGAACGGCCCGAGCATCACCATACCACATAGTCTTGAAATTTAGGTTCTCGCTGGGGAGCGCCATTGGCATCAACTTTGGGGGTCGACTGTTTGCTGTCGACAGAAGGCGATTCAGCGCCTGGCTTTTCAGCGGTACCTTGCTCCATGGCGAACGATGGAAATCTCGCACTCTGTTCCCTGACGTGAGAAAGAGAAACGAGTTTCAGAGTACGAAGATGCAGATGCGCGCTTGGATGTAGTCGTAGCCTGGCGAGCAAACAGAGCTTGGTAGGAGGATAAGATAAGGCCGAAGGGCACCTGGATGTGGGTGACAGTCGGGCTCCGGCAAGGCTGAGCTCCACCAGTTTTCGGGATCAGGGCAGACTCCGAAGGCCCGCGGGTGGCAAATAAAACGCAGGGACGTCTATATGACATCTTGATTTGACGCCACGAACAAGGAAAAGAAAGAAGGGGAAAGAGAGGAATATTGGGAATACACGACTTGAGATCGGGGCGAAGGACCCCCACGCGCTATTTCGCGTATGTAGCTTAGGGGTCTTATCCACTGAAACTTGCCTGTATTACTGGAGGATGGGAGAGCTGCAATGAGGCCGTTGGTCTGTAGAAAACATCCAAATAAAATTTTCACTTTAAAAGTTGATAGATGACCCTGATAACGGCGAAACACCAAGCCCTCTCCATGTGTGCCATGCCCATCCAGGCGTTGATTGTCATGAACGAAGAATGCGCCGGGCTAGGATCTTTACCTAGTTAGTGCAAGGTACCAGTAGCCACCAGGATCGGATGATTCTGGCTGGAGCCGGCATCCGACAGGGCCCGCATTTAGCCGCAGGCTGACAAGGAAGGGGTGGACTTTCCGATATTACCAGCAGTGGCAGGCTTCAGCTGGCATCCTCTCAGTTGCTATCATCTGTCCCTTTGCCTTTCGTTTGCCCGTTTCAGTCTTGTCGCCGCCATCTTCCATTGCAAACATAAGCACTAGCCAACTCCCGGGCTCGGAGGTCTTCAACCACCCGCTCGCCAAGAAGCACGAACGAGCGAAAGACATCCGGGTCACTAATTATATTAATAACAAGCATTGCCGCGTCCCTTGTACAAAGGCCGTCGCCCAACCAGAGCCACCAGTCACACACACTGGCGTGCACAGCCCATCGTATCCTTAGCCAGCGGCTTACAACTCGTGAGGTTCTTTTTTTCCCTTGCCTACAGAATCCGTGTCTTTCTTGCCCATGTCAGCACGTCTCTAATGCAGGTCTCACCTCAGCCTCCGAAACGCTGTGAGACCGCATTCGGTTCTTCCGGGTGTCGCGCGCTTAGCAAACAGCCGTTGTTCAGGCACCGGTCGCCCACTGTTAAGCACCAGTAAGTCTCGGAAATCGCAGAAAACAACCAGTAAGTGTTTTACACTATAGATTAAAAGCACAAATCATTAACGAAATTAGTTAGCAAAGGTTCCCAAGGATCCCATCACAGTAGTCTCCTTGCCAAGTCTTCCTTGCCCAGCACCTCACACGCCTCAATCAGCTCAACCAATCCCCGGTGCACGCTCACGTCCAAATCATCACCCAAGAAAGCTGCCATGTCTAGTAACCAGCCATTCACATCTCGTATTTCCGTTTTCCTCCCGGCCTCCACATCCTGAAGCATCGAGCTTCGGTGCTCGCTGATCTTCAGCCCGAACGCGTACAGCTTCGCCTTGAGGATCGGCTGCGAGAACCGAACACACAACTTGCGGCGGATTGCAGCAAAGTTCTTGTAGTAGTCGTCGCTGCCGGGTACGAGTCGCCGTACCGTCTCTGCGTAAGACGCAATCACGTCGATGCTCCCCTCGTGGTTGATAAGGGCCTGGATCACGGCACTGGCCTGCCACAGCAGCTTGTCAAGGACGCGCGTGAGGGCATCCTGCGAGTCATAGCTCGCAAACAACTGTCCCGTCTTGCATCGCAGCAGGGTCGTGAGCGGGTTGATGGCGGCGTTGGCGACGAGCTTCTCTAACTGGATGAGCCACAGCTCGCCCGACGACACGGCCTTGGTGTCGACAACGGGCGTGCTGCTGATGTAGCGGGTGAAAAAGTCACCCAGAGGCATCTTTTTCCGATTCATCGACGGCGCGGAACCGCAGAAGATGGGTCCGATAAAGGCATCGGCCGGCGCAGAATGGATGCTCTGAAAGGGCCCGACTGACGACAGACCGTGATTCACCACACAAGCAGAAAATCTGGGTGCTTCGTCAGCATTATATCGGCTGGCCACGTATAGAGGACCGTGAGGAGGCCACAGCTTATTGACGCCGTTTTGTGCGAAAACGACGGAGCTGTATCGTCCCAAGTATCGACGGACTCGATCTGCCTCTGCCAGTCCAGCGTCGGCTTTTGTTGAAATGAAGAGGTTGCGCAACTTCTCTCCATCAGCAACTTCTCTGACAGGTCCGTACGGTGGTTTGGTCTCTGACCACCACTCAACGTTGAAGCGTTTGTTTTGCAGTCTCTCGCCGCCGCGTCGACCAATGAGGACTACTCCTTCGCTCGCGATCCATTCCAACAATAGTTCCTTTCTACGCACAACCAGCGTGATCGGTAGGTCGCCAGTACTCTTGGACATGTAGCTCGCATACAGTCTCCCGACGTTACCGGGGCCGACGATGAAGATGCGGTTCGCGGAGTCGCCGGGAAAGCCATCGTTTTCGCCCGCCTCCTCGAGCTGTACTGCCACGGACGGATCAATGTTCGCAGGGGACCAAGCGAATAGCTTCGGGGGCGCTCTCGTGTCGGCAAGAAGCGCTGACAGCCAGTGAGGATGCCCTTGGGAAGTCATGGTATCGCAGCAGATATCGACTGAGGAGCAAGACGAAGACAGGGAGGATTCACGGAGGCAAACCCACTTCAATCTGGCACGTTCTCAAGTTGTGAGAAATGAAATCACTTCATGTAGTAGCGGAATGGTGACGTGAGGAGAATGACCTGCGCCTGATCAAACACGGACACAAGGGGGACCACGAGGCTGTGCGAATCCTACGAGGACATGTGTGGTGGCCCTTGCACGGCAACCAGGCCAAGGCTTCTCGGTAGGTAGATGTCTGAGATGGCTGCAAGTCTTTTTGGTATCTGGAGCCTCAAAACCTGGCCATGACGCTACTGCGCTGTGTGATTGGTGATGATGTGTCCTGATCCAGCTAGCCACAGTCCAAGGCCATTATTATGAACTATGAGAAATGTAGTATTATTACCATCCGCTACACTTGGAGCTGTATGGTAATAATCTTGCAGATTCGCTGACATCAGGGTGACCTGGTCTCATACTTCAAGATCGTCGGTTTTTCTGCCAACCGGCGAAGAGATGGTACTGTGCCGACATTACGCGTTGATAAGGTACTTTTTTCGTTGGATTCGCAAAATACTCATTCGTTCCAATATGCATGCTGCAGCATCTATTGGCCCCGTTCCAATGCAGCAAAGCAACCTCGAAGGACATGTCGTCTTGCATCCAGCATACATGTACATGAGCTGAAAATAACGTCCTGCACTTCAACCGGGCATTGTGGTGCTTGCGGAAGTTGTTTGCCGAATTGAGCTCGTCTACCAGAGTATCCGAGACACAAACGCGCACACAATGCCGTCCGTCATGCGAGCCCTGCATCTCGGCCCGGGCGGTTCTGAATGGAAGGTTTTGCCGCCACAATGCTGCCCAACGCCGTCGGCAACGATGACTACGAGTAACACCCTCTTCCAGAATGCTGGTTGTGTGTTGTACTGCATCAGGATCGCGGCATCCAGAGCGGTTTTCCGGCCTGCATGACGCCATGCATAGTGGCGATCCAACGAACGATATAACGCCCCCCCCCCCCCCCGCCGGCCCGCCCGCAGGAGGCTCACGATGCTGCTGCTGCTGCTGCTGCTGCTGCCATTGCAACTCTGATCCACTGTACCTTCCAAGAGATAGAGACTGCGGGCGAAGTTTTCAGCTCGGCGGGCGCATAACCTGTGTAGCATCCCGAGCCTCGCCAATACGGCTGGTTAGCGCACTTGTCCCAAGGTGAGATCCAAGACAATCAATCAATCCCCGGGGCACAACCAGGTTTGGCAAACGCCGCCTAATCCCGCGATCAATTCCGCACGCACCATGACAACTTGATTAATGTCTGATTATGCATCTCGTCTCGGGGAACTCCCAAAACGCGGCGGGCTGCCCGGGTGGGCTTCAGCTGCAGCTCAGCGCGCGCCATGCGCGGGCATCACATCATCAGGGGAGTCAAGATTTTCTGTTCTTGTTTTCTATCTTTTTGGTATTGGGAGAGGAAACAGCTTTTCTCAGTTCACATGAAAATTTGCCGTCGCATGTGAAACCTGTCTGTGGTCGAGACGTGGCTGGCTGGGGTCTCTCTACGTTACACACACGGGTAACTGACCGGCCACTCCCTCTGGGAGATTAGAGAATTATTTGGTGTTCAAGGATGCAGCGTCACCATGATGTACATTGTAGATACATGTCTCTTTTCAGTGAGTACTTGTCAGATACGACAATGTAGTTGGGAGCACGACGTTTCTGGTCAGACCTTGGAGCTTCGAGCGTAGCTCACCTATCACAATGCAGTACTCGATCTTGGCAGGACGTAAGCATAATATAGCAAGTCCCAGTTTCCGATGTACTGTTAATAAAGTGCCACATGTCCATAAGCAGTACACATTACGCAGCATACATGGCAGGCAGGGATCAAGCACCCTCGAGCCTTGCGAGGCAAACCACGGTACGGCTCGTCGAGTATGCGAGGCTGGTGGAGCTTGAGACTGGCATACACACATATTCGGCTGCCGTCGGGCTTGCCGTTTGAATAGTAGTGCTATAAGTATATATATAGACTGGAGCCTGGATGGTATCCAGGGTTCTCGACAATGAATGCTGGTTCAACACTCTCAGCACATCCCTTCTACGAGTGACTGACCGCCGTGGTCCTTTCGTTCTTCCCAACGGGAGTCATTGGACTCTGCTTATAAAGCCGTTCATTATCTATAGTGTGACTTTACTTTACTTTACCAAAATCTTTACTCCCCGCGTCTCTTTTCTTTGCACTTACTTACTACACCTGTCTTGACTACTCTCTACGTCCACGTCTACGTCTTTGCGTCGTCCTCTCAGCAACTACGTTCCAATCTCGAAATGGGGCAACTGAGCGACGTTCATGGCAGCCAGCCAGACTTGAACATGCCCTCATTCACTACGGAGGCGGAGATCTCGGAGCATCTCTACCTCGAAGTCGGCCAGCGCCTCGGCCTGGCCCGCGAGGCCATCGAGACCATCCTGCCATGCAAGCCCCTGCAGCGCGACGTGCTCGACAGCGCCGTCCCGGACGCGCACAAGGCCGTCGGCCACGCCGTGTACCGCGTCCCCGCCGACGTCGACGTCCCGCGGCTGGTCGCTGCCTGGCGGGAGACCGCAAGACGCACCGCGGCCTTGCGCGCCTGCGCGCTCACCTCGCAGGACGGGGTGCCCGTGCAGGTGGTGCTCAAGGAATCCTTCGTCTTCTCGCGCGCGTGCTACTGGGCGTCATCGCCGGACCCCGAGGCGGCCGTAGTGCGGGACGAGGCTGCCGCGGCGGTGGCCGGTCCGCGCTGCAACAGGCTCGTTCTCGTGGAGGGCGCCCCGGGGCAGCGGCAGCTGCTCGTCTGGACGTTCAGCCGCGCTCTCGTGGACGCGCCGCTTCGGGCCCGTGTCCTTCGCCGTGTCGCTGCAGCCTACAAGGAGGGAGACGCCCAGCGGTCGTTTAGCCTGCCGGCGACGCCCGAGTCGCCGCGGAGCAGGCACTCGCAAGAGGACCTCACCGCGGCCAGGATCCCACAGGCTCCGGACGCGGAGCGCGCGAAGCGGTTCTGGCACGACGAGCTGCGCGGCCTGGACGCCCCCGTGTTCCCTCACCTATCCTCCTCCCACCTGAGCGCGCCCGACGCCAACGCGCGGGCCGAGCATCGCATCTCCTACCCGGCTGACGTGCAGCGCAGGTGGTCCGACACCACCGTGTGCCGGGCGGCGCTGGCGATCCTGCTGTCGCGCTACACGCACTTGTCCGAGGCGCTGTTCGGCGTCGTGACGGAGCAGTCGCGCGTCTTCGAGGAGCGGCGGCTTCTCATCGACGGGCCGACCCGGACGGTGGTGCCGTTCCGCGTGGGCTGCGCGGCGGACCGGACCGCGTCGGAGTTCATGGACGCGGTCGCGGCGTGCGATCGCGACGTGCGTCAGTTCGCGCACGTCGGTCTCGGAAACATAGGCCGCATCGGCGAGGATCAGTCGGCTGCTTGCGGGTTCCAGACGGTGCTCCTGGTCACCGATGGCCACGCCCAAGAAGAGGCCGAGGACCAGCTTCACGAGCTCGTGGAGGCGTCGGGCGGCTTCGCGCCGTGCGAGAACCGTGCTCTTCTGCTGCGCTGCGAGACAACTAGCGAGGACGCACTCTTGGTCGCAAAATACGATCAGAGTGTCATCGAGCCCCTTCAAATGACTCGCTTCCTACGACAGCTTGCAGGCTTGATCAATCAGCTGCAGAGCGCAAGCAGCGACACTCTGTGCCTGGGACTGCTCGACACGGTGACGCCGGAAGACCGGGTAGAGATTGAGAGTTGGAACTCCGAGCCCCTGCAGACTCAGGACATCCTGGTTCACAGCAAGATACTGGGCTGGGCTGCCGAGACGCCCAGCAGCCCGGCCGTCTCTGCGTGGGATGGCGAGTGGACCTATTCCGAGCTGGACGAGGTGTCCTCGCGGTTAGCAGCGCACATCAGATCCCTCAACTCCGGCCCAGGGCAGCTTATCGTGCCCGTCTACTTTGAAAAGTCCAAGTGGATGGTCGCCTCCATCCTGGCGGTGCTCAAGGCCGGCCACGCATTCACCCTCATCGACCCCAAGGATCCTCCCGCCCGGACCGCCCAGATCGTGCAGCAGACCTCCGCCACGATCGCCCTCACGTCCAAGCTGCACCGGAGCACCGTCCAAGCCATCCTCGGCGACGGCCACGTTATCGTGGTCGACGACGACCTCCTCCAGTCTCTACCCCGGAACCTGCCAGAGTCCACGCCGCCACCCAAGCCGGACGACCTCGCCTACGTCATCTTCACCTCCGGCAGCACCGGCAACCCCAAGGGCATCATGATCGAGCACCGCGCCTTCGCCTCGTGCGTCGCCCGGTTCGGCCCCGCGCTCGGCATCCACACCCGCACGCGCACCCTCCAATTCGCCGCCCACGGCTTCGGCGCCTGCCTCCTCGAGACGCTCACCCCGCTGACCCTCGGCGGCTGCGTCTGCGTGCCCTCCGACCACGAGCGCCTGCACGCGCTCCCGGACTTTTCCCGGCGCGCCGGGGTCGACTGGCTGATGGCCACGCCGTCGTACGCGACCACGCTGAAACCCGAGGACGTGCCCGGCCTGCGCACGCTGGTCCTCGTGGGCGAGCAGATGTCCGCCGCGGTCAACGACGTCTGGGCACCGCGGGTGCGGCTGCTCGATGGGTACGGCCAGGGCGAGAGCTCCTCCATCTGTTTCGTCGGCGCCATCGGGTCCGACCCGGATAACATGGGGCGGCCGGTCGGCGCGCACGCCTGGATCGCGGACCCGGAGGACCCAGATCGTCTGGCGCCGATCGGCGCGGTGGGCGAGCTGCTGATTGAGAGTCCCGGCGTGGCACGTGGGTACATCGCAGCGCCGGCGGGCGACGCGGTGCCGTTCCTGGAGGAGCCGCCGAAGTGGTACGCCCCGAGGGAGATGCCGCGCGGCGTCAAGTTTTACCGCACGGGCGACTTGGCGCGCTACGCGGCGGACGGCACGGTGGTGTGCCTGGGCCGCGTGGACTCGCAGGTCAAGATCCGCGGGCAGCGCGTGGAGATAAGCGCGGTGGAAACGAGGCTGCGGCAGCACCTGCCCGGCGACGTGACCGTGGTTGCCGAGGCCGTCAAGCGCTCCGACGCGGCCGGCAGCACGGTCATCACGGCCTTTTTGATGAGCCCGTCGATGATGGAGAGGAACGGTGCCGATGTCAAGGCCGCCGAGGGGGACGACGCCGCGCTCATCCTCGGTCGAGATGCGGTCCGAGACGTGGATGATAAGCTGCGGCAGGTCCTCCCTCCGCACTCGGTTCCGACATGCTACGTATGCATGAATGCGCTCCCGCGGACAGCCACGGGAAAGGTCGACCGGAGGAGGCTCCGGTCCATCGGCAGCAATCTGCTAGCGGAGCGGGCCCGAGGAGCATCCTCCCAGGCCCAGCCCAGTCGGGATGTCGCTCCCGTAGCAGCCGGGTCGGAGTCCAAGCTCAAGGATGTCTGGATGCAAATCTTCAGCCTCGGATCCGACTCCCTGAACGCTGGCGCGAGCTTCTTCGAGCTCGGCGGCGACTCCATCACCGCGATCAAGATGGTCAACATGGCGAGGGCGGCAGGGATCGAGCTCAAAATCTCTGACATTTTCCAAAACCCCACGCTCGCCCGCCTGCAAGACGCGCTCGGTCACGGCTCGACGCGCTTTGCCGGCATCCCGGCGTCGGCCTGGAGCGGGCCGGTCGAGCAGTCCTACTCGCAAGGCCGGCTCTGGTTCCTCGACCAGCTGGACATGGGCGCCGTGTGGTACCTGATCCCGTACGCCGTCCGCATGCGGGGCCCGCTGCAGATCGACGCGCTCCAACGCGCCCTGCTGGCTCTGGAGCGCCGTCACGAGACCCTGCGAACGACCTTTGAGAACCAAGACGGCGTCGGGGTGCAGATCGTCCACGAGAAGCTCGCCAAGGAGCTGAGGATCATCAACTTGTTAGACAGGGATGAAGACTACGTCGAGGCCCTGCAGCGGGAGCAGACCACCCCCTTCGACTTGACGTCCGAGGCCGGGTGGAGGGCCTCGCTGATCTGCCTGGGCGACGACGAGCACGTGCTCTCCATCGTGATGCACCACATCGTCTCGGACGGTTGGTCCATCGACGTGCTGCGCCGCGAGCTGGGTCTACTTTACGCCGCCGCCCTCCGCGGGCAGGACCCGACCTCCGCCCTCCCCCCGATGCCGATCCAGTACCGGGACTTCTCCGCGTGGCAGCGTCGCGACGCCCAGGCCGCCGAGCACGAGCGCCAGCTAATCTACTGGCGCGCCCAGCTCGCCGACTGTTCCCCCGCCCGACTCCCCGCCGACTTTGCCCGCCCGGCGCTTCTCTCCGGCTCCGCCGGCGTCGTGCCCGTCTCCGTCACCGGCACGCTCTTTCAGCAGCTGCGGACGTTTTGCCACGCGCTCGACGCCACGCCGTTCGTCGTGCTGCTCGCCGCGTTCCGCGCCGCGCACTACCGCCTCACCGGCGCCGAGGACGCGGTGGTCGGCACGCCGATCGCGAACCGCAACCGACCGGAGCTCGAGGGCCTGATCGGCTTCTTCGTCAACACGCAGTGCATGCGCATCGCCGTCGACGGCGATGGGGACACCTTCGAGGGGCTGGTGCGCCGGGTCAAGGACACGGCGACGGCCGCGTTCGAGCACGAGGACGTCCCGTTCGAGCGCGTCGTGTCGGCCATGATGCCGTCGGGGTCGCGGGACCTGTCACAGAACCCGCTGGCGCAGCTCATCTTCGCCGTGCACTCGCAGCGGGACCTCGGCCGGTTCGAGCTCGAGGGCCTGGAGTCGGAGCCCGTGGCAAGCAAGGCGTACACCCGCTTCGACGCCGAGTTTCACCTGTTCCACGCGCCGGACGGACTGACGGGCTACCTCAACTACGCGCCTGAGCTGTTCCGGCCCGAGACGATGCGGAACGTCGTGGACGTCTTCTTCCAGATCCTCCGCCACGGGTTGGACCGCCCGCAGACGCGCATCGCGGTGCTGCCGCTCGCGGACGGGGTGGAGGAGCTCGACAGGCTGGGGCTCGTCGAGATCGACCGGGTCGCGTACCAGCGGGACGCCAGCATGGTGGACATCTTCCGCGCCCAGGCTTCGGCCTCTCCGGATGCCGTGGCGGTCGTCGATGCGGCGGAGCGCTTGACGTACGCCGAGCTCGACCGCCGGTCCGACCTGCTCGAGACGTGGCTCCGCCGACGAGGCTTGCCCGCCGAGGCTCTGGTCGGCGTGCTATCTCCGCGGTCGTGCGAGACTGTCGTCGCCTTCCTCGGCATCCTCAAGGCGAACCTGGCATATCTCCCGCTTGACGTCAAGTCTCCTATCGCGCGCATGAGGGACATCTTATCAACGCTGCCAGAAAACGCAATCGTCTTGCTTGGCTCCGACGTGGCCGCTCCCGAGTTTGGACTGCCTGGCTTGCGGCTTGCTCGCATCTCCGATGCCTTGGAGCATTCCCCCACCGCGAATGAGACTGATGGAAATGAAGTGGACCATACGTCAAAGCCCTCGGCGACAAGCCTCGCGTACGTGCTATACACGTCTGGGTCAACGGGCCGGCCAAAGGGAGTCATGGTAGAACACCGCTCCATTGTACGGCTTGTGAGACGGGACGTCATACCAAACTTTCCGCCGCCTCAAGGCGCCGTCATGGCCCATTTGTTCAATACCGTCTTCGACGGTGCTACCTATGAGATCTTTCTCATGCTCCTCAACGGCGGAACCCTAGTCTGCGTTGACTACATGACCACCCTAAGTCCCCAAGCGCTCACCGCCGTGTTCGCCAAGGAACGCGTCAACTCTGCCATCATGACGCCCGCACTGCTCAAACTGTACCTCGCCGACGCCCGCGATGCCCTCAGGGGACTCGACATGCTCATGGTCGCCGGCGACAGGTTCGATCCGCAGGACGCGACCGACGCGCAGAACCTCGTCCGCGGCCAGTGCTACAACGCCTACGGCCCGACCGAGAACGGCGTGATGAGCACCCTCTACGCCGTCGACACCGCCGACTCCTTCATCAACGGCGTGCCCCTCGGCCGCGCCATCAGCAACTCCGGCGCGTACATCACCGACCCGGACCAGCAGCTCGTCGGCCCGGGCATCATGGGCGAGCTCGTCGTCACCGGCGACGGCCTCGCCCGCGGCTACACCGACCCGGCCCTCGACGAGGACCGCTTCGTCCAGCTGACCGTCAACGGCCAGACCGTGAAGGCGTACCGCACCGGCGACCGGATGCGCTACCGTGTCGGCGGCGAGGGCGTCATCGAGTTCTTCGGCCGCATGGACTTTCAGTTCAAGATTCGCGGCAACCGCATCGAGTCCGCCGAGGTCGAGGCCGCCATGCTCAGCCACCCGCTGGTGCGCGACGCCGCCGCCGTGCTCCGCGTCGAGGAGCAGCAGCAGCCGGAACTCATCGGCTTCGTCGTCGCCGATGAGGCGGACAGCGCCGTGGAGCGCGCCGCCACCGACGCAGACCAGGTGGAGCAGTGGCAGGACCTGATCGAGGGCACCCAGTACGCCGACATCGCCGCGCTCGACCCGGCCGCCGTCGGCCGCGACTTCACCGGCTGGACCTCCATGTACGACGGCAGCGACATTGACCGCGGCGAGATGCGCGAGTGGCTCGCCGACACCATCGCCACGCTCCGCGACGGCGACCGCGCGCCGCCGCACGTGCTCGAGATCGGCACCGGCACCGGCATGATGCTGTTCAACCTCGGCGACGGCGTGCAGAGCTACGTCGGCCTCGAGCCCACCCCGTCGGCCGCCGCGTTCGTCAACCGCGCCATCCAGGCCACGCCCGCGCTCGCCGGCAAGGCGCGCGTGCACCTCGGCACCGCCGCCGACGTGCACCGGCTCGCCGGCCCGCCGCGCCCGGACACGCTGGTGGTGCTCAACTCGGTCGTCCAGTACTTCCCGTCCGTCGAGTACCTGGGGGGGGTCGTGGACGCGCTGCTGCAACTCCCCGGCGTCCAACGCATCTTCTTCGGCGACGTGCGCTCGCAGGCGACCAACCGGCAGTTCCTGGCGGCCCGCGCCGTCCACGCTCTAGGCCGCGATGCGACGAGGGAGGGGGTGCGCGGGCAGATGGAGGCGCAGGAGGAGCGAGAGGATGAGCTGCTGGTGGAGCCGGCCTTCTTCACGGGCCTGGCGGCGCGCCGGCCCGATCGCGTCCGGCACGTCGAGGTGCTGCCCAAGAACATGCGCGCGACCAACGAGCTGAGCGCCTACCGGTACGCCGCGGTGGTGCACCTCGTCGACGACGCCGACGCGGAGACGCGGCCGGTGCACCCGATCGCCGCGGACGACTGGGTCGACTTCCAGGCCTCCCAGATGCACAGGGACGCGCTGCGCGAGTACCTACGACTCGCGGACGGTGACGCCGCCACCGTCGCTGTTGCCAACATTCCCTACAGCAAGACCATCGTCGAGCGGCTGGTCGTCGAGTCCCTCGACGACGAAGACGCCACCACCTCCCTTGATGGCGCCGCCTGGATCTCCGCCGTCCGCGCCGACGCCAAGAGTCGCGCCAGTCTCTCCATGCCGGACCTCGCGCAGCTCGCCGAGGAGTGCGGCTTCCGAGTGCAAGTGAGCGCCGCCCGACAGTGGTCCCAGAGCGGCGCGCTGGACGCCGTCTTCCACCGGCTCCCGGCCGCCGCCGCCGCCGCCTGCCGCACGCTCTTCCAGTTCCCGACCGACGACGCGGCGCTGCTCGAGCGCGTGCGCGGCCTTGTGCCCTCGTACATGGTCCCTGCGCACCTCGTGGCGCTGGAGCGGATGCCGCTCAACGCCAACGGCAAGGTGGACCGCAAGGAGCTGGCGCGCCGGGCCCAAGCCGTCCAGAAGAGCAGGGCGACCAAGATCAGCAAGCCGGCACCGGTGGAGGCGCCGCTCCCGCTCAGCGACGTCGAGGCGGTGCTGTGCGAGGAGGCGACGGCGACGTTTGGTATGGAGGTCGGCGTGGGCGACCACTTCTTCAAGATTGGTGGGCACTCGCTGCTCGCGACGCGGCTGATCGCGCGCGTCGGCGACCGGCTCCGGGCCCGGCTGACGGTCAAGGACGTGTTTGACCACCCAGTGCTGTCGGACCTCGCGGCGGTCATCCAGCAGGGGCTGGCCGCGCGCGCGACGGTGGCAGCGGCGGCTGACGGTGACGGGCCGGCGAGGGGAGGGGCGGGGACGGCCCCGCGGACGGACATGGAGAGGATGCTGTGCGAGGAGTTTGCGCACGTCCTCGGGGTGGACGATGTCGGCATCACAGACAACTTCTTCGACCTCGGCGGGCACTCGCTCATGGCTACCAAGCTGGCGGCGCGCATCGGTCACCGGCTGGACACTACGATCTCGGTCAAGGACGTCTTTAGTCACCCGCTGCTGTTTGAGCTCGCGACTAAGCTCGAGCTGGCCGGGTCAAAGAGCTACGAGGCGAGCGACGACATACAGATGGCAGACTACGTCGCATTTCAACTTCTTTCTGTGGAAGATGTACAGGGCTTTATCCGTGATGAGATTCGCCCTCGGCTCGGGTTCGCGCACGGCACCATTCAGGACGTCTATCCGGCCACGTACTTGCAAAAGACGTTCCTCTGCGATACCGCCACCGGGGTCCCTAAGCCGCTTGTGCCGTTCTACATTGACTTCCCGCCCGGTTCCGATCCCGCTACTCTGGTCCAGGCATGCTCCTCTCTCGTCGAGCGCTTCGATCTGTTCAGGACAGTGTTTGTCGAGGTTTCGGGCGAATTCTACCAAGTCGTCCTAGACCATCTAGAAGTGCCGATTAACATCATCGAGACGGCGGAAAACGTGCACACGGCGACCAGCGACTTGGTGGACAAGCTCGCCGAGGAGCCGGTTCTTCTCGGCCAGCGGATGATGCACGCCACCATCCTCAAGCACGCTTCTTCGTCGAGGGTGCGCCTCCTGCTGTGGCTCTCGCACGCGCTGTACGACGGCCTGAGCCTGGAGCACATCGTGCGAGACCTGCACATGCTCTACCAGGGCCAACGTCTGCCGGTCCCGACGCAGTTCTCGCGGTACATGCAATACGTCGCGCAGACCCGGGCGGACGGTCGCGACTTTTGGCGGGACGTCATACAAAAGACGCCCATAACTGTCCTCGGCGATGCCGAGCGCCCCAAAGAGCTACCGTCAGCCGGCACAGCCAGGACGCTGCACGCGGGCAAGATAATCAGCCTGCCTCCGCAGGCGGTCCGCAACCGCAGCAGTATCACGCAGGCAACTGTCTTCAACGCGGCGTGTGCACTGGTGCTTTCCCGGGAGAGCGGCGGCTCCGCGGACGTCGTGTTTAGCCGCATCGTGTCTGGGCGGCAGGGCCTGCCGGTGGCCTGGCAGGGCATGGTCGGACTGTGCACCAACGCGGTGCCCGTACACGCGCGGGTGGACGACGGGGGGCAGCAGATGCTCCGCGACCTGCAAGACCAGTACCTGCTGAGCCTGCCGTTTGAGACGTTGGGTTTCGACGAGGTGAAGCGCACCGATTGCGCAGACTGGCCCGCGACAGCGAACAGCGACAACTACCCATGCTGCGTCACGTACCACGAATTCTCCTACCACCCGACGAGCGAGGCCGAGGGCGGCAGCGTCGAGTTGGGCGTGCTGGCCAAGAAGGAGGCGCTGCAGCGCGAGGAGCCGCTCTACGATCTGGGCATCGCCGGCGAGGTCGAGCCGGACGGCGTGCACCTGCAGGTTACGGTGGTGGCGAGGGCGCGTCTGTTTGATCAGGCGAGGGCGACGCAGCTGGTGGAGGCGGTATGCGAGGCGTTTGAGATGTTGAATGCATCCTTGTGATGATGTTGATCGTGTCGATGATTTTGATGGTGATGATGATGTTGATGATGTGATGGATGTGAATGGTGATTTTGTTGACGATGATGTCCGTAATGATGGACGAGGATGGGTACGGGGATACCGATGAAGCGATGGTCTTGTGGAGCTCTCAAAAGTGTAGATTAATCATACGAGCTCGGCAATAATGAGGCAGCAGCAAAGGGGGCCAGCCAGTGTGGTGGGTTCTATTAGGCTTGGTAGGGCGCATTGCTAATATTTACTTTGTATATAGTATTTGGGAATTATGTTCTAATAATAATCATGGCGACTTTTTTTTTATTAGTTATAATGATTTGTCACCTCGCCACCAGACATTTTCACCGCATTAAAGAAGTGAGTGAACATCATCGTATTCGTGGGCAGGGCGTCACACAGTGTGACATGTAACGGCACATTGTGTACGGATCATGTCTCGCGTGTTTGTGTACAGATTATCCGCATGTGCTTCCGGTTCGAGACTCGCATAACAAGTAATCAAAAAGAAAAATGAACCAAAATTCCGTCGCATGTTTTGATGTCATGCAAGAGGAATTTCTTAGCGCCACTTATTGTCTTGGATGGTTCCTCCGGGGCACGCAGCGTTATTATGACTGGTAAGCTATTCAGTATGCCGTAGTCTCCGTACGGATCCGTAGTAAAAGGTCGCTAGCAGGGTCGTGGTTTCTTCAACACAAAGGCTAGTTGGACCAGGTCTTCCTTGTATGATGCAAGCAAGGCGAAAAGAGAGGCTCTTGTTGTACAATCAGGCAGGCACGCTGTGGTGCTGTGAGTCGACACTGTGTCGGGAACGGGGCGTACGTACAGCGCACAATTGACTTGACTTTCATTCAGATGAAAAAATGCTGCCCAGTACGAACAAGGCCCGCAAATTTGGGGGACACACCCGCCGATCTTTCAGGCATCGGGCGGTTTGTCTCGTCGCAAATCGCCACAGGATGGACGCCAAGTAAACAGAGGCCTAGTCAATACGAGGACCGTCTCTGGAAAAGCCGGACTTGCTGCTTTCAATGGTCACACTCGGTTTTCGCTGAAACTTGGGCATTTTGCCATCCGTCCCGGAATGCTTCTTAGTTACCAAGTCCTGCAATACAGGTCCTGCGTCGGCCCATCGCCAAAATTTATCCATCGGCCCATAGCAGCCGCTGAAAGAAGCAAGAAAAAAGCAAATGAGCTAGGGGATTGGCTGGAGCCGAGCTGGACCAAACTAGCCAGGGGCACGGTCGCGCCGCCAATGTAGGGATAAGCGTCAAGGGAATTCGAGGAGGGCTCATTTACTGGTACCATGCAGCAGTCAGTCAGTTTGTGACGCGGTATAGAGATTACAGCATGCAGGATGCAAGCAACCCGAGGAACGTCCTAGACCGTCAGCCCCTGTGGACAGTTGTACTGGTAACATCTCGAAAAGAGGCAAAGAGACTTGCTGAGGAGAGAGGGCGTCCTGGTCGGCATAACGAGCCGACGCCAGCCCTGTCTGGCTGGAATGTGTCTCGATCCCCTCCACCCCATGTCTCCAGCTTCGTTCCCCCATGTCTTCCAGCTAGGCTCTTTGACGGACCTGAGCGCTAGCAAACAACAAGTTAACTGGTAATATCATTGGCTTGGCCCGCTGTGACACAGAACAAGGCACCTTGCCTTGATCAGGTCAGGACGCGGTGGCTACTTGGAGCGACTCACCACCACGCCCACACCCTCCCCCATCCCGTCCAATTCTTTCTTTTCAGTGCTTTGTTTTTGTTTTGCGGGTAGCCCGGTGGCCTTGCAATGGGTCAAAGCTCGAGTGTACATGCTACCTTGGGTCCAATCCGTTGTCCATCCGTCGTACCGGGGGCGTTTTCTTGCATGGAGGAACCTGCAGACCTCGTAACATTATTTGTCCACCCCCATCGGAATGTGAATGCCCAGCAGCCACCACACCCGTCAGGTTGCCATTCAGGCGGCTCGGCACGGGAGGATGGGCCTGGACGAAAAAGCTATATTATGGCTGCGTGGCCCTCCTCGCACTCCCCCTTCCCCCCTGCCCTTCTCCTCCTCTTCTTCCCTCTCCAACACACACTCGTTATATCAAGTCTCTCGTTGCTGCTTCTTCTGCTTCGTCCTTGTTCTAATACCCCAAGTGCAACTTTAATACCTCTTATCAAAATGCGTTTCACTCTCGCTCTCGCTCTCGGCGCTGCCGTCGCCGTCTCGGCCCAGTCTGCCACCAGCAGCGCTGCTGCTCCCAAATCCTCCCAGGAGGTCTGCCTGGATAACTGCGGCAACGATGTCAACTGCAAGGCTCACTGCATCACCGTACGTATCTCCTCTCGGCCTTCCCTGTTCCAGCGTGGTTCGCTTTTAGCATCGGCGTCAGGTTCAGATCTGTCTGGGGAAGCAGGGCATCCATCAATGTTTTGCCCAAGCCCACTTGCAGCACCGATCTCCCCCCCCCCCAACGCTACTGCGAACCCCTGCTGCCAGGCCTCTCTCCTGTGTTGCTTCTCAAACATCTTTACTGACATTGTCCTCTTTCGCACTAGGTCCCCTCGCCCAACGAAGACCAGGCAAACCAGACCACCGCCTGCGCCGCCAAGTGCCCCCAGGGCAACGGCAGCCCTGCTGACACCCAGACCTTCGCCGACTGCGTCCAGAAGTGCATCACCGATTACTACTACAACAAGGAGGGCGGCACCCCCAACCAGAGCGCTGGCTCCGGCTCCGGCAGCAGCTCCGCCGCCGCCGCTCCCACCTCCGGTGCCGCCGCCAACCCCAGCGCGTCCTCCGCCGCCGGCAGCAGCGGTACCAAGTCTGGCTCCGCCGGCAGCAGCGCCACCAGCTCCGGTGCCTCGGCCTCCCAGAGCGCCTCCAAGACCGAGGGCGGCTCCTCGGGCTCGCAGACCAGCGCCAGCGCCAGCAGTACTGCCAGCAAGGGCGCCGCTGCTGGCCTCGTTGCCGGCTCCGGCTCCGTCCTGGGCCTCGTCGCTGCCCTCTTTGCTCTGTAAATTAGGCCGCGCTTGAGTTTGAGTTTGTTTGTTTACGCTCGGGTGCGTTGATGTGCTGTTGAGTCATGTCGCGCGAGGATGTAATGCGATCAGGATCGTCCATGGCAGCGGTTCGGGGATGGACTAGCGAGTAATATACATATATCGTTAGTCGATCCGGGGCTACAGTTTGTGGCTCTGGTTTTTTAAACCATCTTGGTATCCATGCATTCTGAATTGAAGTGCTTTTTTGTGGCTGTGTTTGTTTCCATGTGGTGCTGCTCTTCCAACCGCGTCGCTACCCTATAGCAGGGATCTGAGGAATCATTTCTCGAGGCGTCCGAGGCGCAGAAGGCGTCTTACTAAATAAAAAGAGATATCTTCATTCGTATGATATGCTGACTTGGTTTATGTTAACCCCATGGTCTCTGATAGTGGTGTAGATGGTGTGGTTATTTGTTGGTGCTTTGGTGCTCCCCGGCTCGCTTTTCAACATTACAAACGGCCACACGGACAGCCGTGGAACGCGCCAGACCTCCCAAGATCAGGGGACTATTCGTCAATGACATATAAAATGCGCGCCAATGTGCAATTGGCCGATCGCGTTGCGTAAACAGGAACAGTGTCGGCAGTGACATGCAATCGAGGCTTTGTCCGTGCAAACTATTTAGTGTGGAGAGAGGCCGATGGTGGCTGTGGGGGACAGCTTTTGGAGATGGCCAGTGCCTGGACAGGGCCCAATCACGAATCTGTGCCACTGGCCTTGGATGGACTAGAGGTGCTCAGAAGCGCCATGTATCGCCTGCTTGTGACACTTTTCGCGGCGTGTAAGGGTAGAAGCTTATTGATGGCGCGACATCATGATTACCTGTTGGTACACGTGGCCTGGAGTGCATCCAGAGTGAGCCGGACCTGAGTGCCACGCATCTCCACTACGGGGGCCTCTGGCGAGCGAGGAGCCACAAGGCGCCTATTTCATGAACCTTTTGGAGTCTCGCTGACCGACCTACCTTTCTTGGAATAGAGGCGATGACCACTAGTCGTGCGTATTTTTTGAGGAAGAACTACGGCAGGACAGTGAAGTAAAGAATTGAGAGTAGTCGTGTGCGTCAATGGCCAATGGCTCATGCATTGTTGTGGTCTGAAATCTGCGGCGTTGCATTGTGAGGCGGTTGGCTGGGTTTCGAGAGCTCCTGGGACCAGTTACGGGACCCAGGAACCAGGCCTAGGAGTCCTAAGCCGCCCGCTGTAGCCCGCTAACAAAGAGACGGAGCGCCTGTAAGGAACCTGGTTGGAACCAAAGTACCCACCTGGTTGGAGTTCCAGCCAACCCCCGCAGAGGCGCACTTTATTAGGTACTTTACCTCATTGTAGGTAGGGTCCTCAATCAACGTGTCCTTTTAGTCGGGGTAGCTTTCCCTCATCAAGGGCCCGAATTTCTTCAACTTGCCTCTTCGTTTCTTTCTTCCTTCCACCTCTTCATCTGCTCAACCTCACCCTCGGTTTTCTGCATCGTCGAGCGCTGGGTCGTCATTGGCATTCTTCTGTCCCTTTGCCAGTCTCCCATTTTAGTTCTCCCTCTCGTGTCTCCCTGTTCATTTCCTGCCTCTTCTGCCACACTCTCTCTGGTCATCATGAAGTTCAACGCTGCCGCTGCCGCCACGGCGGCCGCCATGTTCGCTGGCATCGCCCATGCTGAAGACGCCGAGGCTTCCCCTGTTGCCGTCGAGCTCCCCACTTTCACTGTGAGTTTATCCCTCATCAATGGCATCGATCGCATTCACGCTTTCTGCTGATGGCGAGGCTCGCCGTCAAACAAACGTGACACTCGCTGACTCTCCTACCTCTCTAGCCCACCACCATCAAGGCCGACTTTCTCGAGCAGTTCACCGATGACTGGGAGAAGCGCTGGAAGCCCTCCACCGCCAAGAAGGACATGAAGGGCGCCGATAAGGACAAGGAGGAGGAGGAATGGGCCTACGTCGGCCAGTGGGCTGTTGAGGAGCCTACCGTCTACAAGGGCGCCGAGGGCGACAAAGGTCTTGTTCTCAAGAACCCCGCCGCTCACCACGCCATCTCGGCCAAGTTCCCCAAGAAGATTGACAACAAGGGCAAGACCCTCGTCGTCCAGTACGAGGTCAAGCTTCAGAGTAAGTTCCACTTTGCCGCGGCGTACTCGTGCGAACGCTGACACCGGTTCGCAGATGGCCTCGAGTGTGGTGGCGCCTACATGAAGCTCCTCCGCGATAACAAGGCGCTTCACCAGGAGGAGTTCAGCAACGCTACCCCCTACGTCATCATGTTTGGTCCCGACAAGTGTGGCCACACCAACAAGGTGCACTTTATCTTCAACCACAAGAACCCCAAGACTGGCGAGTACGAGGAGAAGCACTTGATCTCGCCTCCCTCGGCCAGAATTGTCAAGACAACTGAGCTCTACACTCTGATTGTCAACCCCGACAACACCTACGCCATTCGACAGAACGGCGAGGAGGTCAAGTCTGGTTCCCTCCTCGAGGACTTCTCCCCCTCCGTCAACCCCCCGGCCGAGATTGATGATGAGAAGGACACCAAGCCTGAGGACTGGGTTGACCAGGCTCGCATCCCTGACCCTGAGGCTAAGAAGCCCGAGGATTGGGATGAGGAGGCTCCTTTCGAGATTGTCGACGAGGAAGCCACCAAGCCCGAGGATTGGCTCGACGACGAGCCCCTCACCGTCGCTGACCCCGAGGCCCAGAAGCCGGAGGATTGGGAGGATGAGGAAGATGGTGACTGGATCGCCCCTACCGTCCCCAACCCCAAGTGTGCTGATGTCTCTGGCTGTGGCCCCTGGGAGAAGCCCATGAAGAAGAACCCCGACTACAAGGGCAAGTGGACCGCTCCCTACGTTGACAACCCCGCCTACAAGGGACCTTGGGCTCCTCGCAAGATCAAGAACCCTGCCTACTTCGAGGACAAGACCCCTGCCAACTTTGAGCCTATGGGCGCCGTAAGTTTTCTGCGTCCCCTGCGTTCCCCTGAGTGTACTGACAAGTATTAGATTGGTTTCGAGATTTGGACCATGCAGAGCGACATCATGTTCAACAACATTTACATTGGTCACTCCATCGCCGACGCTGAGAAGCTTGGGAATGAGACGTTTGTGCCTAAGCACGCCGCGGAGAAGGCCCTGGAGGAGGCTGACAAGCCCAAGGCTGAGGAGCCCAAGTCGCCGTCTGACCTCAAGTTCCTCGACGACCCTGTTGTCTTTGTGCGCGAGAAGGTTAGCCTTTTCCTCGCCATTGCTCAGAAGGACCCCATTGAGGCTATCCGATTCGTCCCCGAGGTTGCTGCTGGCATTGGTGCCATTATTGTCTCGCTGATTGCCGTCACTCTTGGTATTCTTCGTCTGGGTAAGGCCCCCGCTCCCGCTCAGGGCAAGAAGGCCGAGAAGAGCAAGAAGGAGGAGGGCTCCAAGGCCACGACGACTGGTGCCGAGAAGGCAAAGGGTGAAGCTACTAAGCGTAACACCCGCAGCCAGAACTGAGCGCATGTAATGTAAATACCTGAGGCTGGGGCGACCGAAGGAAAGGAAGCGAGAAGCAATGATGGGGAATACCAAAATGAAATTATTTGTGATTTTAGCTGAAATTTGAGATGAGCCAGAAGTGTACGTTTCAACGAAGCAATGTTTTAAGTCATCTAGCTTACAGTAGTATTGGTGCTGTATGGGAATGCTGGTATGCCGGTCAGCACGTTTCGCGCCGGAGACGGATCGAGATGGGCATAAATAGGAAAATAAAAAGTTACATCCAAGCTTGCGGGATTGATTTCCGAGGACGGTTGCATACAAGTAGTTTTTGCTTATAGGTTACTATAATCATGGCCGAGCGTGGTTTGGGCGGTGACCTTGAACGCCCTTGATACCTACAGTAGGTAGGGAAAAGGAACACCGGCGGTATTGATTGCTCCGCATGTTCCACCTTTAAAGTCTGATCTGGATCGATGGTGCGCCCTCTGGTGTCCACAGCACAGCATGCATGTAAATGCTGGGCAAGCCAACAGGGAGGGCGCGAGGGAAAATTGAAGCCATCGTGGGCAAATGCTGGTTGGGCCGGTAACGGAGAAGAGGGTGAGCTGTGAGATGGAACGGCGGTGGCTTTGGCCAGTAATAATGAGATAAAGCTGATGCAATTGAGACATGGAGGCGCCCTCGGCGGTGCGGAAGCCGGCGGCCTAGGAGAAGGCGAGAAGGCCCCAAAGGCTGGGGGGCCCCACATGTAAATGATGGATGGCCCTCTGCTACCCCGACTTGCCCGACCATAACCGCGCCTTCTGAGCATGGGCAAGTTCGCCTGCCTACCAAACCGGCCGCCGTTTGCCTTGTCCGTCTGTCCACCCCGTTCTCCACGGTCGTCTGGACAAGACAATCCCGCCCCAAATAAGAAAGCCATCCCGCCCCCTCTCTCGCCCCATCCCTCGACTTTTACAAAAAGGTAGTACGTTTTGCTCTCATCCAAAACCATCCTCACTACCTTGACGATTGGACTCCCTCCCCCACCATCGTCTCCGTTGACTTGTCACGATGCGTCGGCTCATCTCCCGCAGCGTTTCTGTCAGCGCCGCCACCCGCTCGCCGGCTTCGTCCGCCGCTCCCCGTTCAACCCTCGTCGCCATGTCGTCGTCCAAGAGCGCCGTGGCCGCGCGTAGAATTCACGCCACGGCCCAGCAGATGCGTCCCGCCGCCGGCGCTGCCGCCCTGGCCTCGACCGCCACCAGCTACCCGACCACCCACGAAAAGATCCAGCCGGTCCAGGACACGCCCTACTTCGTCGACAACAAGTTCGTCCAGTCCAAGGCGTCCGCCTTCATCGACCTGCCCGACCCGGCCACCAACAACCTCGTCACTCGCGTCCCGCAGATGACCGAGGAGGAGATGCGCGCCGCCGTCGCCAGCGCCGAGAAGGCGTTCGCCTCCTGGCGCAACACCTCGGTCCTCCACCGACAGCAGATCATGTTCAAGTTCGTCGCCCTCATCCGCGAGAACTGGGACCGCCTTGCCGCTAGCATCACCCTCGAGCAGGGCAAGACCTTTGCCGACGCCAAGGGTGACGTCCTCCGCGGCCTGCAGGTTGCTGAGGCTGCCTGCGGCGCTCCCGAGCTCCTCAAGGGCGAGGTGCTCGAGGTTGCCAAGGACATGGAGACGAGAACCTACCGTGAGCCATTGGGCGTCGTTGCTGCCATCTGCCCATTCAGTAAGATTACACCAACCCAAGGTTTCCAAAGTCGCGAGCTTTGACTAACGCCCCGAACCTCTTAGACTTCCCGGCCATGATTCCTCTCTGGTGCATCCCCATTGCCACCATCACCGGCAACACCCTCATCCTCAAGCCCTCGGAGCGTGACCCCGGTGCCGCCATGATCCTCGCCGAGCTCGTGCAAAAGGCCGGCTTCCCCGACGGCGTCGTCAACGTCATCCATGGCGCGCACAAGACGGTCGACTTCATCCTCGACGAGCCCGCCATCAAGGCCGTCAGCTTCGTCGGCGGCAACAAGGCTGGCGAGTACATCTTCTCGCGCGGTTCGGCCAACGGCAAGCGCGTGCAGGCCAACCTGGGTGCCAAGAACCACGCGGCCGTGTTGCCCGACTGCAACAAGAACCACTTCATCAACAGCGTCGTCGGCGCCGCTTTTGGCGCGGCCGGCCAGCGCTGCATGGCCCTCAGCACCCTCGTCATGGTCGGCGAGACCAAGGAGTGGCTGTCTGAGGTGGCCGAGAGCGCCAAGAAGCTCAAGGTCGACGGCGGCTTCGAGGACGGCGCCGACCTCGGCCCCGTCATCTCCCCGCACAGCAAGGAGCGCATCGAGGGCCTAATCGCCTCGGCCGAGAAGGAGGGCGCCACCATCCTGCTCGACGGCCGCGGCTTCAAGCCCTCCAAGTACCCCAACGGCAACTTCATCGGCCCGACCATCATCTCCAACGTCACGCCGGACATGACGTGCTACAAGGAGGAGATCTTCGGCCCCGTCCTCGTCTGCCTCAACGTCGAGACCATGGACGACGCCATCGACCTGATTAACAAGAACGAGTACGGCAACGGCGTCGCCATCTTCACCAAGTCGGGCCCCACGGCCGAGACCTTCCGCCGCAACATCGAGGCCGGTCAGGTCGGCATCAACGTGCCCATCCCCGTCCCGCTGCCCATGTTCTCCTTCACCGGCAACAAGAAGAGCATTGCTGGCGGCGGCGCTAGCACCTTTTACGGCAAGCCGGGCATCAACTTTTACACACAGCTCAAGACGGTGACGGCCTTGTGGCAGAGCAACGATGCGGTGGCCAAGAAGGCGACGGTGGCCATGCCTACCCTGCAGTGAGGGGAGTGAAGCGATTTTTTTTTTAAAGACAAAAGAAAAAACAACGAGAGGAAGAGGAGAAGGTTGATGGATTTGATGCTGTTAAAAAAGTATTATAAGATTTGCACTGTGAGCTAGCTTAGCTTGTAATGGTTTAATGTAGCAATATCACAGGTTGGTAATTGTCACACCCACCCAGCCATGTTGATCTCTCCGCCCCGGATCTTCATTGTCCTTGACCAACGTGCTCAATTTGACGGGGGCTAAAATTACAAAGTTGACACCTCAGCCGTTGAACTCGGTATCCGTACTTTTTAAGCGAGGGGGGTTTGTCTTTTCGACAAATCACTTTGTTAGTGAAGCTGGGGCGTTTGCTTCAGAATTCCAGTCAACTTTGTCTTACTCCTCAACCCAGTGTGAGCGGCTAACAACGGATGTTTGAGAGTTACACGTCTTTCTAAAAGGAAAAAAAAAAAACGGAACAAAACAAAAACAAACATGCATCCTCCGTGGGGGTCTCGCCTCTCAGCGCCCTGAGCATAGTACATACTGTACATACATACATACATACATACACCCCCAACGCAACTACCTCCGACCCCTAGATAGGAGAAGACAAACGCAAGCTCTGCAATGCACCGCGGGGGTCGAAGAAAAATCAATGACCATGCAGCATTTCCCCCCGCCCCCGAACGAGCCGAATTTTGTCGTTCACTTGAAACGGGCACGGCGTTCTTCTTTTAGACAAATTGTGACAAAGGGCGCCCGCAGAAACACAGCAACAATAGCAAGCAAGTGGCTGGGAATGTCGCCCATCCGGAGATGCAGATGCGGCGGGACAGTTTCAGATTTTGATAAAAAAATCTCCCGAACACCCCGAACAAGTAAATATATAGCTGCTGCTGCTTTTGGTTTTCATATTCCTGCAAACACTTCTGCTGATATACGTTTTGGGGCGTAGCCCAACTGTTAGACACAGAGAGGCCCATGCAAGTCACATGGCGACGGCGAACACCACCGCCAACACCCAACCGCCGTCCGGACCCGCGCCGCTCCTCCCGCATCAACGACAGCGACGACGACGATGAGCACAACATCCGCCGCGTGGGCCACCTGACGCTCTGCAAGCTGCGTGACGCCATCGCACGCGCACAGGCGCTCTCCCGATCCTCCTGGGCCGCGGCCTCTGCCTTTTCGCGACATGGTCCTGCCCGCGCTGACCTCACGACCATGACGCCACCTACACCAGGCGCCCCCGCGGCCGCAGTCTCCCGCGCGTCCGCCACCACCATGGCACTCACCGACCTGCCCTACACCGTCTTCGCCGAAATTGCGTCGCACCTGTCTCCGTGCGAGGCCATCGCAGCTCGGCGCGTGTCGCGGACCGTCTACGCCGCGCTGACCCGCGCCGAGCTGTGCATCAGCCTCCTGCTGCGGCACTTCCCCCGCGCGCGCGAGAGCCGCGAGCTCCGGACGTTGCTGCGGCGGGGCGACGCTGCCCTGCTCGAGGCCGTCCGATGGGCCGACGCGCTGGCGGCGACGGCGCGCCGCTACCATCACCTCGGCGCCGCAACGCCCCGCACGGTCGACACCATCCGGGTCGCGCGCGAGGACCACAACGGCGGTTTGCTGCGTGGCGTCACGCCCTGGCACCGCTTCTTGCGCCTTGACGACAAGACGGCCGCGTTCCACCACTGGGACCCCGCATGGGCGTGCGATGCCACGGCCGGCCTGCTGGTGCACCCTGTAGAGGGCTGGCGGTATGTGCTGCGCGACGTAGACTCCGGCTGTACGTGGCCGGTGCCGTTCGGCACGGTGAACCGGCTGGTGCGCCGTGTACGGCTTGCACACGGACTCCTCGTATTTGAGTGGTGTGAGAAGCAGCCGGTCGGCGAGGAGGACGACGCACACAGGCATTTTGCCACGGCCTATGACGTGAGAAGGATGGGACGGCCAGACGGCGTCGGAGTTGGGAGAGAGGATGAATTGTACACGCTGAGGCGATACAGAAAGGTCAGGCGCGATGACGAGGCGGAAGTAGACGAATGCGCAGTCACATTTCGCTGTGAATGGAAGATTCACAGCCTCGGAATCCCGCTGCGCCACCAAGACCGTTTCTTCTCCGCGCACAACAGCACGCACTACGTTGTATACATCTGGCAGTCCTCGCGCTCGCCGTGGGGTGAGGACGAGCCGCTAGAGAGGCTCATCATCTGGGACATCAGCGTGCCGTCACCCTCCTCGGCGCCCGCTCCGTCCTCCGGCGGCGGCGGCGAGCCGCGCATCATCGCCCAGCTAGACGGCGCACAGCTCGATCACTGGGGCGTGCGGCAGCGAGGTGCGCCCGCGCTGCGCTGCCTCGCGCTCGACGACTGCACTCGAGATTCGGCGGCGAGCGCTGCCTGCGGCCACGTCTTTATCGTCGAGGAGGAGCATCGGTGGTCCGCAGGCCCTCATAGTAGCCCGACACCCCCGCGCCTGCACCACGTCAAAGCTACTGGAATTCCACTCTCCGGGTCTGGCCCGCGCTGGGTTGACGAGTGCGGCGGCGGCGGGGTCCAGTCGGACGCCGGCGGGATGCCCTTCTGCTGGCGGCCCGCAGATGGTGCTGAGACGTGGGCCGGCCGCTGCCCATGCTGGCGCCACGACGACTTCCCGTACCTGACTGTCTGTGAGGTCCGCGACGTGCAGGCCGGCGTACGCTTCAGTGCCCGCCATTGCTTCATGCTCGAGACACTATCTGTGCACGTTAAGCCGCGGTTGCGCGTCCACGGGGTACCGCGACCTGCACCCCATACGCCGCGGCGGCTCTCGTCATCGACCAAGACGAGCAGCAGTCACGGTGGCAGGAACGCGAAATTGACAACTGTTCTTGGAGGTGCAGGTGAGTACAAGTCTCGACGAGGCCGAGCCAGCGAGGCAGTTCGTGAGGGTCGCGATAACCTGGGCGCTGGGAGTGAGAGCGAGTTCGACGGGTCTGACGCTATAGCCCGGGAGGTTCAGTTCGGGGATGACGCCTGGCCGATGCTCCTCAACGCGGGATACATTTGTGGTGACGAGAGGTGGCTGATTGGAGAAGCCACTGACGGTTCTATAACCATTATGCATTTCTAAGGCGGCGAATTGACCACTCTTCTTTTTTCATTTTTTATCTTGACACGTCAGCACCTCGGCATTGGAGTTTGTTATTCACGACCGATGACTCTTTTTCAGCCTAAGTCGCCGTTCTGGCCGACAGCGGTTAGCCAGTACATAGATGTCGCGCCTTCTTGCGGCTCAATGGGCAATTTCGGTTCAAGGCAGGAATATATAGATGCCGTTCTTAGGAGATGCAATATACAAGAATAGAGAGAGTACTTTTGCTCATGACGTTGAGGACTCGTCTGGTAGCTTGAGGAATCCACCATAATATTCGTCAAGCCACCTGGCGGCGTTCGCACCAGATTCGTCGAGTCCAGCGTCCCAGCGCCCGACGGAACCAACATAGCCGTCTGGTCGGACGGTAATGATGGCGACCTCGCCTGGTGCCAGGCGTCCCAGCCATTTTTCTGTACAACGCACACCGCGTGTATCCTGCTCTGGGACATTGTCTAGGTACAACGTCCAGCGGCTTTCCTGCAGCAGAAAGGGTAGGTCTGAAATCTCAAACGCCGACTTCGGCATGGTTGCTGGGCCATGGTGTCAATGATGTCTCTTTAATACCGTCATCACTGGGATACTTACTAATGAGGGCAAACGTGAACAGCTCGCTAGCTTTGACGTAGCGCTCAGGACGAGTGTATA
This sequence comes from Cordyceps fumosorosea ARSEF 2679, assembly GCF_001636725.1. Lineage (NCBI taxonomy): Eukaryota > Fungi > Ascomycota > Sordariomycetes > Hypocreales > Cordycipitaceae > Cordyceps > Cordyceps fumosorosea. The sequence continues at coordinate 589,072 of NW_017387301.1, forward strand.
CGTCTTCAGGGACTGAGGATCTGGGTTGGCGGGCGTACGAACTCGTCGCTGCAGCAGACAATGCATTCACAAACGAAGTGCGGGAGGATATGGAGTTGCAGAATGATTCCAGAAAGGTGGCGGATTGGAACACGTCCCACGCGAAGAGATATATGCGGAATTGGCCCATCATGGGGATGTCAAGCTGGATGTCTACGGGGTTGGCGTCAATGTAACGAGTGACCTTTGCAGGTGGCAGAATGCTTCCTGGGCGTGCCGCTTCGGGGCATGGAAACGCTGCTTCGTCATGGATGACAGATGGCTGCGTGAGGATGCTGGGGCCATACTCGGCACCAATCCCAGAAATGAAGCGGACGTTGAACAAAAAGTTTTTGGCTAGTGCCACAGCGTCACCATTGGCAATTTGGTTGGCATGTTCATAGTCAAAGTTGACGAGATCAAGAGCGACCTTGCGGCGTTCTTCTTCGTAGCTGGCCATGAGCTCTGGACGTGCGAAGCCTCGAGCGGCGAGGTTGAGCTTCCATGCCAGATTCCAAGAGTCGTGCATTGCCGTGTTCATGCCCTGTGCTGACTTGGGAGAATGCGTGTGGCTGGCGTCGCCTGCAAGGAAGACAGTAGCCGACTCATCACTGAAACGACTTGCTAAACGCTGTCCGACTTGATAGCGACCAAACCATTCAATACAGCTCCAGTCGATATGGAAAGGTGCCATAATTTTGCGAGCTTGTTCCATGACAAATGATTGACCGAGGTCATCGCCTCTAGCAAGGTCGGCAAGCGCGGTTGGTGTTTGGCACGTTTTGAGCTCAATGTAGAGACGGGTCATGTTGCGTTCGCGTGGGACAATCAGAATTGACCCATGCTCTTCTGAGTAGACCAGAGTTTTGGACCAAATATCTGGAAAATCTGTGATAAGCTCGCCATCGAGGACACCCCAGATGGCAGGCTGTGAGACACCGACGGCTTCAACTCCGGGAATGGCTTTACGAACTCGGGAGTGTGCACCGTCGCCTTATTTCTTGTTAGTTACATCCACCAAAAATGGGCAACTAAAGACTTACATCCAACAAGATACTCTGCTAGAAGCGGTTGGACGTCATCGCTACCAACGCCCTTATAATTGACCTGGAGAGCAGACTGGCCAATCTTGGTTGACAGTTGCTCGTAAGATTCAAAGAAAACATTCCGAAGGACTTCCCTGCCGCGCAAGCGCATATCACCCATGAATAAATCCTCAACCATGCCTTGATGAGCGAGAAGAATGCATGGGTCGAGAACATCGATCACGGGAGGATAGTGAACTTCACGACCCAACCGGTGGAGCTTCTCAGTCGGAGTACTGCGCCAGAACGAAATGTCAAACACCTTGACACCGCGTTGTAATAGAGGGTCAGCTAGGCGCATCTGTCGAAATGTCTCTATCGTCTTTGGCTGCAGTCCGTCGGCACTGTTGACATGTAAGTGACAAGCTACAGGGAGAGGACAGAAGGTGTAGTTACCGGCCGACTGTTGTTTTCCCGTCTCTCTCATCTATCACTTGTACATCGATGCCGAACCTGGCGAGATTGCATGCGAGCATAAGACCAGCTGGACCGGCACCGACGACGCAAACTTGGCACTGGGGTGTTGAGGCCCTCGGGATTTGGAGGCGGGAGAAAGAGGCTGATACTTCGCCATTCGGAGAGGGTGAGTGTCTGATGATTTGCTCTTCACTGGGATGCTGACCAGGAGACCTGACTGTTTGTAGAATACCCGGCGCCATGGTAATAGATTGTGTTTGGTGGTGTGGTCGGTAGGGTTCTGCGTGTAGGGTGGGAATAGGCCGTGTTGGGCGCTGACGATGCAAGCAGTCCAACAAAGGGGCGCAGGACGACCGAAAAGGCTATATGCGTTGCTGTGTGAAAGATATAGTAGAAATCTTGGTCGGTTGCTGCGAAAGCTGCCACCCCCGAATATCTTCCAATTCGTGCGATGGGCCAGGAATCAAGACAAACTGGAGTTGATCTGAGTTGGAATTTTGGTCGATTGCGGCGTAGGGTGTAGCTTTTAATGGACTAGCTACCGCGAAGGACTGAAAATCACTAATGTTGCGCGAGACAGGGCTCAGTATGCCATGGATAGTAGTTTTGTGTAAATTTTGGCGGTGAAAGGGCAAGAAATGCAGGTGAAAACAACCGCCGGTGTCGTTTTCGCAGATGCTGTAAGTTTTTCGTGTGGTTGGAGGAAGGCAAGACCGGATATACGTAGAACAGAAAGAAGACAGGGAAAAAAAAGCTGCCACCAAGATGAAACGAGTGCGATAAGGACATGCAAATGGATGACATACCCCCAAGAATAACAAGAGACTAAAAGGCCAGCGCTGGAGACTGCGAAAGTGGAAATGGTCATCGACTCAATCGTGAGATGGCATGATTTCTGGCGCGCGGTGGAGGCGGAGGACCGTTTCTGGCCAAGGCTGGAATGGCTTGCAGCGGCCAGACTTGGGGCAGAAACTTCTTTGGCAAAAGAGTCTAAGCCAAGCGTGTAAGAGGAACCCTGCGGATGGCCGAATGGCCTGAAGAGCATGGCAAAGTCCGCAGCACTGGTCCCCGGCAGAAAAGAAAGTGTGAAAGCGTATTTGAGCCCAGCGAGCCGTGTAACTGCGGCGGCGCCTGCGAGACCTTTTTGGCGGGGCATAGCCGTGTCAAAGTGGTCTGATTTTGAGGCCCAGCTGGACACTTTGGTCGGTGTCAAAGTGGCGCCATAATCAGTCGCCACGACATGCGTGCCGACTTTGGGTGTGTTGGAAGCCTTTGTTGATGCAAGCGCGGGGCCCGAAAAGCTCCGCATTGTGATATTGAGGCTGCCCATTCGTGCATCATGTAATTATTCTCCTTCGGTTCTGGTTCATGCATATTTTGGCCCATGCTCACTTCCACGTTGGGGCCGCGCAGCACAGGTTTGTCGCTCTGCAGCCCTCACTGGTTGCAGTGATGAGGTTGCGAGGCCATATTGATTCGACGTCGATAGCGCACGGGAGCCGGATGATTCGGATGCCGCTGACATTAATCGCGTCGTCGTATCATCTCGTGATATTTGACGTCGCTGTTGTAGGAGAAGGGAAAAAGGAGGTACATAGGTAAGCTTGGGCGCTGCGGCTGGCAAACGGGCACCCGACAGCCGGCACTTGGAGCAACGCTCTGCCAGCTGCCAGATGGACGGACAGCTGCCCGCTAGCTGTCCGCTTGTCAGCTGGTCGACTGCAAATCATCTGCACCTACCATATTTAAACGAACGGCATATTACCATACCATATGTGAAAGACTGACTGTATTATTACTACTACCTGCTTGCAATAACAACAAAAATCGACAAGAGCAATGGCGACTCCAGCAATAATAATGACGGCGCAAAAAATATCACAAGGAAATGGACGTGCACACGGTCGACTTTCTCAACTCCCTCCATCATGCCTCAGCTGCAAACGAACCACCTTTGCTCAATCTGATACGGCTTCTACGTTCAGTCTTGAGCCACGAGCACCGTGCTCTCGCCCGTATCACTAGCCTTTTCCTTTTCAAAGGACGCATTCACATCCTTGATCACCTGGCGGCCATTCCACTTCGACATGTACTTGTCGCCGTCAATGCGCGACCTATACGACAGCCAGTCTGGCAAGGCTCGCATCAGCGAAGCTAAGCCACCTGTCTCGGGCAAGATGACGTTGCCGCTGCGGCCCGTGAGAACTTGCTTGACAATGCCCTCTGCAATCGTGTCAATCTCCAGACTCGGCATCAGGAAGTCGTTGCCTTGGTGGAAACCCTGGAACAGCGGCGTTTTCACGTGGCCCGGATGGACAATGACGGTGCGGACCTTCGGCGCGTGGTATCGAGTGACGAGCTCGGCCGAGAGGCCCTCGTGGAACGCCATCGCCGCAGCCTTGGAGGCAGCGTAGTCGGTCATGGCGGGTGTGGTGATCCAAGATGCCGCCGATGCAACAGTGACAATCATGCCATGGTTGCTCTCAATCATGCTGGGCAGGAATGCCTTGGTGATCCAGTAGTGGCTGAGCGTGTTCACGTCAAAGGTGAAGCGAACATCGCCGGGCTCCGAGTCGAGAATGGTTTTGCCCCGCGCAACACCGGCATTGTTGATGAGGACAGTAGGCTGTCCAACCTCGATGCGCACCCTCTCTGCGACTTCCTGCACGCTCGCTGGGGAGCGGAGATCACATTTGTAATGGTGAACTCGCGAAGCTAGCTTCGGTTAGCATCTTGACACCCAAGACCGGGAAGTCTGTTGAACGAGTATCACTTACAGGTAGCATACGCCATCGGCTGCACGTCTAGAACAACAACCTTTATCGCTAGCTCGTCAAATAGCTTGACTATCTGGGCGCCGATGCCAGCGGCACCGCCGGTGATGAGAACAATCTCGCGCGACCAGTCATATCGGTCCTTGACCCAGTTGTTTCGGGTCTTGTCGGACAGGTATCTGACTATGGTTCTGAGAAGTCCCCAGTAGAAGAGTTTCTTGATGCCACCGTATGCGGTCGGGTGCAGAATGCTCAGGTCACTGCCGCGCTTGGTGTAGCGTGCAAGCAGCAACAGCGGAAGCACGAGCGATGGGTTAAGGGCTGTTCTGGCAAACAGCTTGAAAAGAGGGACGCTGTAGAGCCCCTCTCGGGGAAGGAAGCCCTGGTGCATGGGCATGATGAAGCGCGAAAATGCTGTTGCAGGTAGGCTTGGCTGGATTTCTCGAAGTGGCGATTCAGACCCTGGGTGCGCTGCGTCACGATGGAAGCAGTTAAATGGATCCTTGGTATTTTGCAGACAGTCAAAACGGATTGACTACTATTTAGGAGGTCTGAACTCTGATGGAGGATTTATGAAAACAAGAATGTCACAGATGTCAAGTTCATCGCCTACTTGGTCGACACTAGCACCTCGGCAAGCTCAAAAGTGCGGAGAAGCTCCCCTTTATTGTTAGTTGGCGCAGTCAGATGCTTAGCAGTTTCCAGTAAGGTGTATAAATACCACTTTGAAAGAAAACAGCCAACGCGTCGTTTGGCCAATGCCCGTATTTTGCCCAGCGGAACCCTGGAGTGACCGAGTCCGACGGACGGAGCTGTAGAGGAACTGACGCGGTTTGGGGCATATAACCGGCACGTTTCTACCATGGATTATCTAGCGGGTATATGGATTTACTGCACCTACAATGTCAACGAGATATTTGGCTGAAAGCAGGCTGACTCAAATTGAAACTGACCACTCCAATACTGCGAATAAACCCTGGGTCAATTCACCACGACCCCATGTCCGGTATAATTACAGAACGGCCGTGCGGCACCCGCCGAAGTCCTCCGCCTCCGGTCCAGACTGCAGTCCACATCCCACAGCGGAAGCCGCCTAAAGCCCGCTGAAGCCACTGAAGCCCGCTAATCGGCCAACTTGGGCCTCTAACGCGGACAGGTCTCCACTCGGCGCGCTCTAAAGCCCAGTTCCGATGGTGTAGTTTTCATCCAGTCTTTTCATCCTCAGTTCCGCGCCATCCCCGGAATACGGCTGCAGCACAGGGGAAAGGGCAGATATCGAAGTTGAGGCTATTCGACTAAGGGCGAGAAAAATCCTCCGAAGCCGCGTCTTGCCTCGGTGAAGCTGAGAACTCCGGAGCCATGAAGACAGCTCTCCTCCGCCTGTCACGGGCGCAATGCCTACGCGGCTCGCGTCCGGCGCGCCATCTCCAATTCAACCCAACGGCTGGCTACCGGTCTTTCGCATCGTCACCGGCTGCCGCTTCGGGCCTGGGAGAGTTCTTGTCAGTGTCGGAGGAGGTTACGGATGCCGTGGCCACAAACAAGCCCGTGGTAGCTCTTGAGTCCACCATCTACACACACGGCATGTTGGGAAACGACCTTGCCAAGGAGCACCTCGAATTGGTGCGCAGACATGGTGGGATCCCTGCAATAATCGCCATCGTCGACGGATGCCCCAAAGTTGGCGTTTCGTATGAAGAGATTCTGCGCATGATTGAGGATAAGGGCACGGTCAAGGCTTCCCGAAGAGACATCGCGTACCTTGTGGGCATGGTATAGTCAATCCACTCAAGACTAGTCAACTGCAAGTTGTATAGCTGACATGCCGCAACAGGGTATGACTGGGCGCAAAATTCATGGCGGTACCACAATCGCTGGAACCATGCTCCTGGCCAAGGCCGCCGGGATCCGCGTCTTCGGTACTGGTGGTCTCGGCGGTGTTCACCGCGGCGGCGAAAACTCCATGGATGTCTCTGCTGACCTTACGGAGCTGGGACGCACGCGAGTTGCCGTTATTGGCTCTGGGTGCAAGGGCTTCCTTGATATCCCACGCACTCTCGAGTACCTCGAGACGCAGGGCTGCTTGGTGTCGACCTTTGCGGACGGCCGACAGGGCAGCGTTGACTTCCCTGCTTTTTGGGCCCGAGAGAGCGGAATCAAGAGCCCCTCCACTGTGTACACGGAGAAGGAAGCCGCTGCCATGATCTACTCCCAGGAAAAGTTGGGCATCGAGTCAGGCATGTTCTTTGCCAACCCCATTTCTGAGGAGCACGGCATTCCAGCCCCGGAGATGCAGGTTGTCATTGAACAGGCCGTCAGAGAAGCCAACGAAAAGGGATTTACTGGCAAAAACAATACACCGTACATACTTGGACGCCTCAGGGAGCTCACTTCTGAAAAAACAGTTGTCGCCAACAAAGCTCTTGTGCATTCCAATATCGTCCGGGCCACCAAGGTTTCCGTCGAGCTGTCGCACTTATTGTCGTCTAGCTCAAACCAAATTGGCAGCTCGTAAGTGCGATTCGACAAGAGTTCTGCTAGATAGCTGTCTAATATAGCATCATAAATAGACCGCTCTCGCACCAGTCTGCCTTTGTCAGTACACCTCCCTTGAAGGCAAAAGACGAACCAGCACCTGTCACGGCGCCTACGACAAACATTATGATTGCCGGGTCTGTTGCAGTTGACCTAAGTTGTGATTATTCCGTTCCTACATCTGGGACTACCTCACCTCAGCCGCATGTGTCGAACCCATCCCGTATTAGCCAGTCTATCGGAGGTGTTGGACGCAACGTTGCTGTAGCCGCGCACCTGGCAAGTGGAGGCTCTGGCGTCCAATTCTGCAGCATGATTGGTGATGACATGTAAGTTTGAAGCGCTTTGTCGTTCCTATTATCAGCCCTGTACTGATTCCACTACAGAGCCGGCCAAACAGTTCTGACCTCACTGGAAGCAGCGGGCTTGAATACTTCATCAATCATGAAGTTAGATCGCCAGAAATATCCCGACGGGCGCACTGCGCAGTACGTCGCGGTCAATGATTCAAACAAGGATCTAGTGCTGGCAATGGCAGATATGAACATTTTCTCTAAAAATTCGTTTTCGAACCATTGGCGCTCTGCTGTCGCCACCTCCAAGCCAAAGTGGCTTGTTGTCGATGGCAACTGGTCCCCTACAGAGATTCGAAACTGGATCAGAGCCGGCGAAGAAAATGGCGCCAAAGTTGCCTTTGAGCCGGTCTCTGCCGAAAAGTCCAAGGGTCTTTTTTGCCGTGAACAAGGCCTTCCAAGACTCAACCTATATCCCGAACCTAGCATTAGCCTGGCATCCCCCAACACCTATGAGCTCGCTGCAATGTACACCGCAGCCAAAGAAAACGGATACTTTGATCCCATGGACTGGTTTGAAGTTATTGACGCCTTTGGAATGAGAGGCGCACGCGATCGCTTCGTCCACCTTACGTCTATGGAGCTCACTGACGCCGGCGTTCCTATCCAAACGATACAGCTGCTCCCGTATATTCCCACGATTCTGACGAAGCTTGGATCGAAGGGTGTCCTGATGACAGCAATACTCGGGAAAGATGATCCCCGCCTGCGAGACAGAGATGAAGAAGCATTCATCTTGACCCGCTCGTCACCGACACATCCGGTAGTAGGGGGAGTGTACATGCGCTTATTCCCTCCGGTGGAGACTGTGAGAGACATTGTATCTGTGAATGGGGTTGGAGATACATTCCTCGGAGTCCTGATCTCCGGTCTGGCACAAGGCGGCCGTATTGACAAGCTGGTGGATGTTGCCCAGCGTGGTGCCGTCCTGACGTTGAAGAGTACGGAATCTGTAAGCCCGCAATTGGGTAATCTGGCGGAAGAATTAAAGAATGCATCAAAACGATGATTCTGAGAAACATTAGGGATTGGCTATTTTTTTGCGTAGCGACTTTTAATTGATTATACTTAACACTTCGAATGACTTGTTAAAACCGTCAGCCTCGTGGAGGCTAACGATGCCCATTGGCCAACCAACATGAAGCCCCACATGAACTTTCGCAAGGCTGAGATGGACCACCAAAAAAATATTCCTGGGAAAGACGACCGACGTTTTTCAGCAACTCTTCCCACGTTGCAAAAGACGCAATTACTGGTGCAGCTTGGCAGTGAGCTTTCAGACGACCATGGCACCTTCAAAAAAACAAGATCCCTCCGATAGGGAATTTTCGGATAGCGAAATGTCTTCCGACGTGGAGTCGAACCATAGCGATGTGGAGGAGACCAAGCAAAAAGCAGCCAGCGTGTTTTACGAAAAGGATTCGGACGAAGAGGAGCTTGAGCGACTGGTTCTCGGTGACACGGCAGGCTTCCGGGCGAATTTATTCAAAAATGATGGCAAGGGGTCCTTTGGTGGCCTGGGTGAGGACGTGGATATGGATGCCGGCACCGGTGACTTGGAAGAGGTGGACGACAACGACCTGTTCATGATGGACACTACGACGGCGAAGACAAAGGGCCCGATCACTTCGGCCCCCAAAGTTGAAAACGACCCTAATGCCCCCGTGTGGGTGGACAGCGACGACGACCGGCTGGCTATCTCGCTCGCCGGTACGACAAGACTGCGCAAGCTCCGCCTCACCGAGGCCGAGGACCTGGTCAGCGGCACCGAGTACTGCCGCCGCCTGCGCCAGCAATACCTGCGTCTGACCCCTGCCCCCGCATGGGCGAAAGAGGCCGAGGGCCGTCCCTCCAAGCGCCGGCGCTCGTCCGCCGGCGCTGCCGACTCTGACTCGTCCAACAGCGATGGAGACGACGACGACGACGCCTTCTTCGCCCAACCGCTTGAGAAGTTCCTGCGCAGCGCCGGGCGCCTAGGTGGCGCCGGCGGCCCGCGTCGCCTGCGACCCGAGGTCATCGATATCCAGCGCACGCGCGAGATCCCCGACAAGCACAAGGCGCCGGTGGCCTCGCTGTCGTTCCACCCGCAGTACCCGGTGCTGCTGTCCGCGAGCAGTGCGTCGATCCTGCACCTGCACCACATCGCGCCCGACGCGCAGCCGACGCCGAACCCGCGGCTGACCTCGGTGCAGGCGCGCCGCGTGGACGTGCGCCGCGCCGCGTTCCTGTACCCCGACGGCGACAAGATCGTGTTCGGCGGGCGCCGGCGGTACTTCCACACGTGGGACCTGCCGTCGGGCGCCGTGTCCAAGACGACGCGCGTGCTCGGTCACCACAAGCTGGAGCACCGCACCATGGAACGCTTCCGGCTGAGCCCGTGCGGGCGCTACATGGCGGTCGCGGGCTCGTCGCGCAAGGGCGGCGGCGTCGTCGACGTGCTGAGCGTCGCGACGACGCAGTGGATCGCGGGCGCGCGGCTGACGGGCCGCCACGGCGTCGCCGACTTTGCCTGGTGGGGCACCGGCGACGGGCTCTCGATCCTCGGCAGGGACGGCCAGGTCGGCGAGTACAGCGTCGAGGCGCGCGCGTTCGTTGGCGTCTGGCACGACGAGGGCTGCGTGGGCGGCATCGTCATCGCGCTCGGTGGGCACCAGGGCCCGGCCGCGCTCGGCGACGACCGCTGGGTCGCGGTCGGTTCCAACAGCGGCATCACCAACATCTACGACCGTAGCGCGCTGCTGGCGGCGGCCAAGGCCGACGACGGCAGTGTTTCGATCAAGGAGCGGCCGACGCCGACGCGCACGTTTGAGCAGCTCGTCACGCCCGTCACGGAGCTCGCGTTCTCGCCCGACGGCCAGCTCTTCGCGTTTGCCAGCCAGCACAAGAAGGACGCCCTCCGGCTGGTGCACTTGCCGACGTGTACCGTGTACAGGAACTGGCCGACGGAGCAGACCAACATTGGCCGCGTCACGGCGGTCGCGTTTGGCCGCCAGAGCAACCTGCTCGCGGTGGGCAACGACACGGGAAAGATCAGGCTATGGGACATTCGGAGTTGAAGGAAAGGAGAAAATGACGGACGACTGGGGAGCAAGGGTCTCTCGGCCAACAGGTTTCATACGACAGATGAGACTCACAGCATTCGGCGTTTTTGGTGTAATTAAATGCTTAAGAAGATTTTGACCATTTTTTTGGTTGTTGGTATTAAATTCTATATGGAATCTAGTTCATCATTAAATTCATTATGTCATGCTGCCAAACGCGACCCGGTTGCCGAATGGCAAAGGTAGAGAGCCGCCCTGGCCAGTCAGGCTTTTTGGTCATCGCCGCCAAATGCGCGCAACTCGTGGCACTTTATTCTTCGTATCCTGGCGCACCTCGTGGCCTTTTGCTATACCAATTCCGCGTCCATGTCGAGCACCAGCTGCCGGGCGTTGGACCACCGCAGGATCAAAATGTCGCCGTTTGACGCCGACAGCGTGACGTCGGCGTCGGTGCCGCGGCCGTGGACGTCCTTGTCGCGGAGCATGCGGATGAAGACGGCCGTGTCCAGGTCTGGTGAGTCGATCATGCTGACGTTGCCGGCCGTGTCGTTGAGGTTCTGCAGCTTCTCGGGGAAGGCGGCGAGGAAGGAGGAGAGGTAGTGGTTGTGGAGGAGGGCCTGGTGGCGCGTCGCGTAGGCGAGTTCCGTGGATGACAGTCGGCTTCGCATCTCTTCCGTCGAGAGGTAATGGAGGGTATGCTTGTCAATCTGCAGGAAAGAACAGTTAGCAGACTGGTATAGCGGTTGGAGGGGAATCGGCGCGTTCAACCTTTGCGATTCGAGCGCGCAGATAGCTCCGAACGAGAAATCTGTATCGCTCTAGTTCGGTCTGGATTACGATGAGGGAGAAGTTGGTCTTTGGATCCATGTCGCCCGTCATGTTCTCGATCCTTTCGATTTGCGCCTTGATCTGGTCATTTACGCGCTCGAGCAGCCCGTCCGACGGCCAGCTAGAGAAATCCTCAACATTAGCCGGCGGGACGCCTAGGGAAGTCCGATTGAGCCACGAATGGAAGGGAGCATCGCGCAGAAAGTAGAGTGCAGCAAGGACTTGGCGGTACTTACGCTAGGAGCTCCGGCGCAGACCTCTCTGCGATCCATCGACGTGTCAAGGCTTGCAGGTCGCGTGTCTGGCGGGGAATCTGGTGCGTTTGGGGGTCGACCTCGCGGAGGATATCGTCAATGTCCATGCTGGGCGGCTGGCGTGCGGCCGCCTGGTAATGCTGCAGCGCGGCGTCTCGGGCGTTTAAGACCAACAGTCAATGGTTTGTAAAGCAAAGAAAGAGGTGGGTGGGTGTAAATTGCTGTCACCAGTTGTTCCCGTTGCGAGGGAGGGGTGGGTGGTGGGGTTTTGAGATGAATCGCGCTATGATGGGATAACCTGGAGGGCAGACAGGGGCAGTATTCATTAAATAATCGGTCGCGTTGTTCTTTTTTTAGAAAATACAAAATGAAACTTATCACTTGTGACGGGAAAAGATTATTCTTCGTTATATGCACTTATATTGCCAGATATCTAGGATGTAGGAAGGTCAACGGCAAAATCCAGGGTCTTTGCTTCATCAAGTACTTCTGTAGAAAGCCTTGCACTTAGGATGCAGAAGGGAGAGTCCATACGCCACTACAAGTACAGCCGCGACTGGGTTTTTACTCTCTCCAAGCTTCCAAAATTTTTATCAAATAGTATTCAGGTAATGACTGGTGATACATGCGAGAATAATGACTCAAAGATCAATCGCCAGCAAAATATCACGCCTGACAAAGACATGGCAACCATGATTCTGTCCAGTGAACACGGACAGCGAGCGACACTCCTGGCTCTGAATCTGATACTTTGCAAAACGCAGCACATGCCAGAAATTGAACCGCGACACAGCATAGAATAAACACTACGCCTCGATGGTCAGCATTGTTTGGATATCCCCTTCCAAAGCCGTGGCTGCTAGTATTCTAGAAGCAGGCATTCAGGAAGGGTATCAACACCGAAAGGGTACTCCATTTACACTTACCTTCCTACTTTTTGGCCTTTGGTCGGGGCACTGGCGGGGCAACGTAGCAGGTAGACCACTTGCAGGTGGCTTCGTAGCAGTCTCTACACTTCTTTCTGCAATAACCGCCATCCGCTTCTCTCACCATTCTCCAAACGCACTCGTCAACCAAGGCCTCCTTCTCGATTGCGGCCATTCTTTGATCTGGGATTGAAAAGACTTGAAGTTGAGGTGGATGATGATCTTGTAGAAATGCCGTTGCGTAAGAGAAGAGAGGTGGTGGTAGCATGTATGAAGGGAAGAGGATTGGGGGACTCCTTGTAGACGGGCTTTAATAAGATGCCATTGCGAACTGTGAATCTGTGAATACTGCGTGCACAATACAGCCCAACGTACAAAGCACCCAACTGGCGCAACCCGCAATCATTGCTATCCAGTATGGCTTGGTGGCCTACTCGCTGAGTGGCTTTTCATCCACAGGAGATACTGATTGAAGGTTGGAGGTAACCCAAACCTCCAATCAAATGAGGCCAATACACACTGCTCAGGACAGCTAGGGCGCCCTGACAAATAATATGCTCTAGGGCGTGAGGTATCTCCCTGGTCCTCACACTTGAAGAGTCACACATAACTCAGACGTCTAGGCGACTGTGAGGCGGTTTGGCAAAGTTGGGTACGAATTGCCACAGGAATGATGCGAGAAATGGCACATAAATAACTAGAGCCCTGCTCATGCCATACACAAATAATTGGAGGCTCATACTTGTGTCACGCACATGCGGCGAGCGATGGGTGCGTGGCAGGTGTAACCGCTGTTCACGAAGTTGTCCGTCTTGTATTCCATCCCGCCATCTTTTCTGCTAGCCATTCCGTAGTCAATACGTACCGCCACTCAATCTGCAATCTTTCTGCTTGTCCCGCCATCGTCCGCTGTCAATCCGTGGATCTTCCTTTTTTTTCCCTGCCGTCCTTCTTCCCACCTTGACATTTGCCTCCTCATCCATTGCCGCCTGACACTTCCATTGACCCTCCGGTACTTAATTATGAGTTTCTGGTCTACGAGAGCAATGAGAACATCAACATCGATGAACTGCCGATTGTTGGTGAAAGGAGTAAACCCAGGAGGCTCTCCGATCTGTCAATTGATGTATATACCTGCTTACCTAGTTAGTTGCCTGAGATGAATTCCATACCTGAAGAACACCAAATAATCACTAGCAGTTTCCCTGTCTTCCGTTACGTACCTGCCTATTAATTTTATTCGGACGAGTTTTCTAGCACAACTGGATAATGAGCATCTGCATCAGGCAATACACTCATTGTTGGTTCTGCGCGGAATTAGGCGCCGCGTTGCTTGGTGGTCATGGAATCGTTCCGTCCACCACTCCGCTGCCGAGGCATTACGGCGGGCCAGTTAGCTGTTGCCAGCCGGCCCTTTCAACTTGACATTATCAAAGTTCTTGCGAATATTCCTGAATTCAACTGATAATTGATAACTGTCATCGACTAAGGAAAAATAAAGACATCGAAGTCGAAATTCAAGTTTGCTACTCATCTGTGCGTCGTCGGCCTTTTGGAATCAACGCCGTTCCCGCCCGACCGCAAATATAACTCCTTCCCCGGCCTCCGCATTTGGCGATCGTGCTACCCCGGATCTTCCAATCGCAGCCTCGTTCCATTCGTGTTTCTATATTCTCAGGAGAAATCATGTCCGACAACAGCGACGACAGTGGCCCTCTGCCCTATGCCTACCATATCAAGACCGTCCTGGAGCAGGGCGTCGTCATGGGAAACCTGCCCAAGGTGACGACCGACCTTAACCAACTCGAAGAGCAGGCTCGCAAGGAGATGGCTCTCCAGAGGGGATTTGAGTATATTCGTGGCTCCGCCGGCGAAGCGGCCACCACGCACGCCAACCGTCTCGCCTTTCGCTCCTGGAAGATTATTCCTCGCATGATGAGGCCTACTGGCGACCGGGATCTGAGTGTGACGTTGTTCGGCAAGAAGTACAGTGTGTTATTTTGATTTTGTTCCCCGTCGAAACCCGAATCTAACGCATTAGCTAGGATCCCCCCTCCTAATGGCGCCGGTCGGTGTCCAGGGCACAATGCATCCTGACAAGGAGATTGGCAATGCCAGGGCGTGCGCGGAGCTGGGAGTGCCTTTCACGCTGAGCACCGCCTCCACGACGGGCATCGAGGAGCTCATCGAAGCCTGCCCCGAAGGCGACAAGTGGTTCCAACTGTACTGGCCTCTTGACGAGGAGATCACGCGCTCCATCCTCACGCGCGCCAAGAAGAACGGCTACCAGACCCTGGTCGTGACGCTGGACACGTGGACCCTTGGCTGGAGACCGAGCGACCTGGACACGGCCAACATCCCTTTCCTGACCGGTGTCGGCGACGAGGTCGGCTTCCGGGATCCCGTGTTCCGGCGCAAGTTCGCGGAGAGGACCGATGGTGAGACGCCCGAGGAGAGCCCGGTCTTGGCCGGCATGTACTGGGTAAGCGAAATCTTCCCCGGTGTCAGCCGCTCGTGGGAGGACATCAAGATCCTGCGCAAGTACTGGGACGGGCCGATGGTCGTCAAGGGCGTCCTGAGCGTGGAGGATGCCCAGCTTGCGGTCGAGCACGGCCTGGACGGAATCATTGTCAGCAACCACGGCGGCCGCCAGGTTGACGGCGCCATCGCCAGCCTCGACGCGCTGCCCGGCATCGTCCAGGCTGTCGGCAGCAAGCTTACGGTCATGATGGATTCCGGAATCCGCACCGGGGCCGACATCTTCAAAGCCCTTTGTCTCGGAGCTCAGGCCGTGTTTGTTGGCCGACCCGTTGTCTACGGATTGGGTATTAATGGGCAGGATGGCGCGCATGCCGTCCTCGCCAATCTCCTCGCCGACTTGGACATCACAATGGGTATTTCTGGCGTTAAGAACATATCGGAGCTCAATCCCTCTAGGCTAGCAAAGATTCACCACCCTGGTGATGTTCGATCGAATCTGTAGGCTCCGCTTAAAGACCCGCTGTCTTAGATTTTAAACTCGAGGTAGAATAATACAAAAAGTGTCCATATATATCCAAGACTGCTTTGTGCAGAATTTGTATACACGCTTCTAATTGGTCTTCTTTGCAGTGGTGACAGCCGGCCCATTTAGTTTGGCATACACAACCTTGAGAGATGATGACGCGACTGTGACCAGAACGGCGGAGAAGGTAAAGAGCAGAACACGCTGTGGAGTGTTGAGCAGGGCAAAGATGGGATAGGTGTACCTGGTCGGGTCAGCAAGGCTCGGCCGCATGCCGCCGCAAAAATGCGAAACTCACCAGCCGTTCTTGCTGTAGCAAAGTTCAATCCAGTACCAGTAGGCAAAGGCAATGCCGGTGCTGAGGCCCATGACCGTGGGTGCTCCGACCGTCCACGGAGGGCTGAGCACGAGGTAGTCAAAGCCCAGAAGGAGGCTCGGCGCAAAGTGGAATCCAAGGTCGACGGCCAGCGGGAGCCTGAACTCGGGAGGGACTACGAGCTCCGGGTCAATAGCGGAGATGCCAAAGTAGAGGGTGGTGACGACGATGTTAAGCGGGGTGGCCACGATGGAAAGCGAGTTCTTGACACCGAAGAGGGTTGCGCTGCGCGTCACGTCGGCTGCCGCGGCGACCCCAAAAGTGACAAACGAGAGCGTCAGTGCGATGATGGTCAGGAACTGCAGGTGCCAGCCGTACGCTTCGCTCATGGGCGTCTTCCATCCTAGCAAGAACCGGTAGCTGGACGCGAACGAGGCCAGGCCGACAAGGTGCCACAGCAGAGAGAAGCCAGGGCCTGGCGACTCTGCTTTCTGGAGAGGATGTTGAGCCATGACGGTGTCGAGATGTACCTTGAAAATGTTATCCAATGATATCAAGGGCAATGGGATGATAAATATACTTGATCGACTGGTTCCTGGCAAACGGGAGTAAAAATTCTAGACTTGCGCCGGTTGCCGCGGCCTAGCCTGCGGAGGCGGCCAAATATGGATGCGTAAAGTCCGGGGGCTACATGACTCCGGACGGGCCGCTGGCACTGACGAACTCCCTGTGCTAAAAATGGCAAAGTGGCTTAATTTCAAGAAAGGCCAATGCCTTTTCCATTTAATTTGCCCAAAGGGTATCGGAACCGATAACTCGATATCGATATGCACAGCAAACAGGGTTGGCATGTCACCAAAGTTGTGCCTGCATTGGGAGGGCGACAGGCAGCACCCCCACCCTGGTTCTAGGCTGGTTGGCTGGTCGTTTGCTCCAGTAAAACTTTCTGTCGCAAAGTGCTTGTCCAGCACTTTGGTCGTCACCAAGCTTTCCAGCCACATCAACATCCTTCCAACTAGTCGTTTCGCTTCGCCGCAAGACCCAATCCCGAGGCGGTCATCGCTCCGAACCATCGACGACCAGCTGCCATGGCTGAGGGCGCAGCAGACGATGGCGCGGGCCAGAAGCGAACCCACGCCGACCTTGAAAATGACCCTTCAGGTGCGCCAGTCCGCGATGGGATGTTGCTTGCTGTCCAATGGAGAGGCTAACATGCAGCTTGCGCAGATTCTTCCGATGACGACATGGGCCCTCAGCTGCCCTCTACCGAAGCGCCCAAGAAGAAGCGACGCGTTCTGCCCTACGAAAAGCTCTACGTGGCAGCCCTGCCCGCCTCGGCGCGCTACTCTCGATCCCTCATGCACAAAGAGCAAGTCTCTTTTGTGACATGGACGCCGCTCACTGAGTTCCTCATCACCTCGTCCGTCGACGGCGTCGTCAAGTTCTGGAAGAAGGTTGCACAGGGCATCGAGTTTGTCAAGGAGTTTCGCGCGCACGACGGCGAGATCAAGGCCGTCGCGGTGAGCCTGGATGGCCGCAGCTTTGCTACTGCTGGAGCGGACGAAACGATCAAAATATTTGACGTCATCACGTTTGACCTCTTGTCCATGGTCACGCTGGGCTATGTGCCAAAGAGCGTCTGCTGGGTGCACAGGAAGGGCGCCTCGTTCCCACTGCTGGCTGTGTCCCAAGAGGGCAAGCCGCTCGTACATGTGTACGACGGCAGGGGGGAGAAGGAGGAGCCGATCCATACCATAAAGGGGCTGCACCGAAACCCTGTCCATCTGATGACCTTTAATGACAGCTACGATTGTGTCGTGTCTGCCGACGAGGGCGGCATGATCGAGTACTGGCGGCCGAACGGCACCTACGACAAGCCGGAGGGCGTTTTCGAGTACAAGAGCTCGACAAACCTGTTTGACTTCAAAAAGGCCAAGTCGGTTCCGACGTGCATTACCGTCTCGCCGCAGGGCACCAGCTTCGCCACGTTCTCGCTACCTGATCGCAAGATTCGCCTGTTCGATTTTGCCTCCGCTAAGCTGCATCGCACCTATGATGAGTCACTGCAGGCCATGGAAGACCTGCAGCAGGCGGGGAGTGCGGTGCAGAAAATGGATCAAGTCGAGTTCGGGCGTCGGTTGGCGCAGGAGCGGGAGGTCGAGTCGCAGAGCATGCGCTCCGCCTCGAACGTGATTTTTGACGAATCAGGCAACTTTCTGATATATGGATCCATGTTGGGCATCAAAGTCCTCAATACGTACACGAATCAGGTGGTCAAGACGTATGGGAGGGAGGACGGCCTGCGCGCCATCAACCTGGCTGTGTACCAGGGTCAGCCGCAGAAAAAGGGCGTCACCTCCGTGGAGATGGGCGCTTCGAGTAACCCCCTGCTGCAGGAATCGGAAGCCCGTGACCCTGTGCTGGTTGCCACGGCGGCGGGCAAAGTCCGATTCTATCTCTTCACAAACGACCAAGAAATCTCAAAATCGACGCGCGACGTGCAGAACGAGAGGCCTGCGACGCAGGGTCGCAAGAAGGAGGGCAATGCTAAGAAAACAGAGACAGGGAGTGCTGCGGTGCTCCATACTACTTATGGTGACATCCACTTGCGCCTCTTTCCAGATGCGGCACCGAAAACGGTCGAGAACTTCGTCACGCACGCAAAGCAGGGCTACTATAACAATACTATCTTCCATCGCGTCATACGCAAATTCATGATCCAGTGCGGCGACCCGCTCGGCGACGGCACGGGCGGCGAGAGCATCTGGGGTCGCGAGTTTGCGGACGAGTTTAGCAGCCTGAAGCATGACAAGCCATACACTGTCAGCATGGCCAATGCTGGCCCCAACACGAATGGCAGTCAGTTTTTTATTACCACGGAAAAGACGGTAAGTGGGCACGCGCTACGTGCCTCCCGCTCTCGGGATGATCCTCCAGATGCATTCTTCCTTTCCCGCTCCCTGCTTTTTTTCTTGATTTATTTTCAGAGTTTATCCGTCCACTTCCTACCCAAATATGACGGAACCCCACGTTGGGCTAACCGAAGATGTGCTGCAGCCATGGCTTGACGGGAAACATACGATATTTGGTCGCGCGACCCAGGGATTCGACGTGATCAAGAAGATTGAAAACACGCGCACTTTTAAGGAGAAGCCGGAGGAGGACATTAAGATTCTCAACATTGACGTCATGTAAAGAGTAATGCGACAGCGAGTTGAAGAGAAGAAGACGGAGAGAAGAAGGAGGATGCGCAAACCACCAGACAAAGGCAAAGAATATTACCATCGGCAAACTCGCTTGTCGAAAACTACAAACCACCCAGCAAAACGGCCTTGGGCCCGTCGCAACGTGCACCATAGTACTGGGTATAGTCCCTGTTTCACCTTCCTCCAGGCTCCCTTGCTGTCACCGAGCTGAGCCAAATAGCGCCTTCAGCCACGGTGGCTAGCGTGAAGCCTGGTTAATCCCCCACCAGCCGCGACGAGCCGGGTTCATTGGAGTCTGCCTGCTTGGCCGGGCTTCTCCTGCCCAGTCGGTGCCAACATCTTGACAATCAAACCACCTGCAGCGGCCGGTCTCCTGCAGGTAACTCGCGAGACGGACCTCTCCCCGCTCGGCTGGCACCACGCGTTGCTGTCATGTCGTACTCTGCTTATTCTTCTCTATTACCGCCCCCCCCATTGGCTGGCAAGTGAGGCAAGCGTCACCAGCCAGCTGGAATACAGACCCCTGTCCATTGGGGTCGCCTTCTGCCCACCATGCGCTTGACCTGTCTCTTGCTGCTCATTTGTATGTGTTTTAAATACGGCCTTGTGTCCGTTACGGCTGATTTTTCTTCACTATTCTGTCTTGTTGATTCTGCATCCATGCTGTACTTAAAGAGCCCGACCAACCCCAACCCGACTGCCGAGTGTGGCTGCTCGATCACTTCCCGTCAACCCTCCAACACACTTTGCCAATCTTGCTGTTTCACGGTGCCTCTCAGCCGCCGATATTCAGATAAACCAGGGCGTCTTGGCATAAGATTTGCCCACTTACGATGCCTAGAGCAAAGAATCAAGGATCCTCAGAACCAAAGCGACGCAGCCGAACTGGTTGCTGGTGAGTTGGCCACTTACAAGCAGCTTGTGCATTCATTTTGACAAGAAGCAGGCCCTGCAAATCCCGCAAGGTGAAGTGCGGAGAGGAGAGACCCGTCTGTCAAAAGTATGATTTTTTTCCGCCTCGTTTTTGACGGGGCTGTTACCCTTTAGTGGCACCGCGGCTGTTGGGCTGACACTCTGTTGCAGTTGCTTGAAAACCGGTGACACCTGTGACTACAAGATCAGGCTGAACTGGGAAGGCCGGAGGATTAAACGCCGTGGCGGTGTCGAGGAAGCCGAGGAATCGTTTCCCATCCAAACGACCTTCAACAATGAGTTCCTGGTTGACTACTCGGCCACCGAGAGTATCGGCGTGCCACTTCAACGCTATGCAACCGAACCGAATCCAGCAAATACTGGCCCTATACGCTATGAGTTTGAGCATACTCTTTTCCAAGATCTGCACCAAAACCCCGACTTCAGTTCGTCCGTTGTGGTGAAGAAGAAGGCCAAGTCTATGGATGATGCGTTTTCTATGGATCGGACATCCGCGGACCTCCGATTCACTCTTGGCGGCGAGGACACCACCATGACCACCACTGCCGCAGTTCAGATCAACGGCGTCGCACAAAGCCCGGCTTCGACGATATCTACCAGCGAAGAAGCAATAGCCCCTCGACCAACACAAAATGACACCCGGATGGAACTTTACTACCTCGACCAGGCCCAGTCCCCCGGCGATCCCCAGTGGTCCAGCACATGGAACACCGACGCCATGATGGGCTGCATAACTTCAAGCTCGCCACAACTGTCCAGAGTGACTTCCTACACCAGCGACGAGATGGCCCTCAAATCAATATGGGGGGATTCCGCAGCTGTCGAGACGTCTGATCGTAGATCCAGCGTTGATGACGCAGGAACCGACTGCGTAGAATGCCCGACCAGCCTTTCATACATGGCTCAAGTCGGCTACAGTAGTGCGCCCACTTGTAGCATGATGTGCCTCATGAGCAGAGACCCATGGATGATGGCCATGGGAGACATGAGCCGCACCCTAGCCGCACCCGGAGCCCTGGAGACGGTACCTGAGCAGACGACGGCAGTGATTGGGAATCCGCCCTGGTTCATCAGCAGCGAATACCAACAGACAATCAATGCGCTTCCGAAAGGGATATCACCCATCCCGGACAAGTGAGAACTCTTCGATTACAAAGCTGGGAATTCTGCTGACAGGGTTGACCAGGCTGAGAGATGAGACCAACATGATGGTAAGTACAGCTCTTACCTGCGATAGTACTTTGGCTAACATGCATCACAGTTCTTCGTGAGTACTCATTGGGAATCCAATAGTATTGCTCATGCTGAATGATTTTTTAGGATCACTTTGTCAATTATACGGCAAAAGGTATGAATGCCTACGAGAGACAAACTGGACCTCAGCTGACAGACTATAGTTATGGCGCCCTATCACAACAAAGAAGCTAATCCATTTAGCAACTTTATGCCGGCCATTGCATTCCAAAGCGATATTCTACTGAGCTTGATGCTGGCTTTCGCAGGTAGGTCTTGTGTGCTTTCCACAACAAACGCCCGTTGACACATAGTAGCCGTGCATCGGTCACAAGTTTTGCGCATGACAGAGCCTGAGCTACGCATTGCTGAATGGGCAGAAGACATTTTCTGTGTCCTTCGAGGAATGCTTGGTGACCCCGTCAAGACAATCCAGGACGATACCCTGCTATCGATGGTGCTTCTGACATCGCTAGAAAAATCATCCCCCAGTACCTTTGGGGCGAATATTCCTTGGCAAAAGCATCTCAATCTCACGCGCAGCCTGGTGGGTAAGCGACTTGCTATTCTCGGCTCGCAAAACGAAAGAAACGAAGAACTCTCTTTCATTTTCAGTTGGTTTTCATACCTTGACACCATGGGACAAGTCAGCATGGCCCCGTTGATTGAGGGAATATCTCCCCAGACTGGTCCGTATGACCTACTTCAGAAAATCAGAGTCGATGACGAGGAAGAGTTCGACTGCGTGATGGGCTTCACCACGCACTGCGGAAAGCTTTTGGTTGAACTCTCTGCGCTGATCAGACAGTGCCCCGGCGCACAAGAGCCGGATGACGCTACCATAAACGCGGCGCTGGACCTCGAGAGAAGATTCAAGGAGAGCATGAACAAGCCCGTCAAGGTTTGCCACCACCTCCGCAAGAACAAAGTTGACATGAGAAGCCTCACCGAGATGGACGCCGCCAGCCAAGCCTACCACTGGGCTGGCATCGTGTACCTGCGGCGCCGCATCCTGTGCAAGGGCTCGTGCGATGAAGAGGTGCAGGACGGGGTGCAGAGAATATGGGAGTGTATTCAACATATACGCAGAGAGAAGGAAGCCGACACGGCATGCCTGTTTCCGCTATTCGTTGCCGGGTGCGAAACGAACGAGGCTACTCAGCGCAAGCTCATCCTCGCCCGGCTCAAGAGCGCCGAGAAGAGCGGCATGAAACAGGTACGGAACTACGAAAACTAAGCAAAGGAAGCAATACGATACAGCTACTAACAAGTCCGGTCTTGATAGGTCAAGCGCGCTCGTAAGCTCATGGAGGCTTCATGGCGCGGCGGCCAGCCGTGGTACAGCTTGATCCAAGATGAGTATCTTGGATAATAAGCTTTTCACGCGTCCCAGAATTTATGTACATTGTTTCAAGCGACCCATTTATCACAGATTGTCGAAGTGTGTCTTGATAGAAGCGATGAGGCTTTCACTTTTTTTTTCTTTTGACTGTTTGAATATGACACTTTACACTGTACCAAGAGGCCCGCCCGCGAGCACTCTCCTGGCTATTACATGTACGAGATGGTAGGAGAGGGACCGTCGCCAACTCGAGTCAAGAGCAGATTTTTTCGATATGGCGGTGTGTTGAAGTTGAGAGACGATTGGTGAGAAGATGGGCATGCTACAGTACATAGTACCTTCTGCAAGGTATTCAGTAAGTCGAGAGGCAATTCTTTCGGCAGAACAAAGTGGCGAGGCAACCAGCCAGGCTTCTGCGATTACAAAACTCGTAGTCAAATATATGCAGCGGAAGTTATTGCATGCTAGTACATTGCGCAAGGTAATCAGTACGTCGACAGGTAATTCTTTCAGCTCGGAATAGAGTGGCGAGGCAACCAGCTAGGCTACTTCGATGAAAACCTACCCACTCAACTATATGCAGCGCAACTTATCATCACATGCTACAATGCAGATAATGAAGTTTCCAACGCCAGACGATCATCTCCAGGAGGCTTAGTTGCTTGTAAGGTGAACACGTGTATAAGAAGTGCTCGAATATCCAGCAAAAGCAGAGTGGTCTTGACCTTTTCAACGCTATCAATCTTGCCTCATACCTTCGATACTTGATCTTTAACATCACAGTGTCCCAAATTATTAATACTGTTATCCCAACGAAGCTATACAACAGTTTCCTTATCGACCACGACGCCACTAAACGTACTGAAGCCGTCGGGTTGAAGAGAAGCCATGTTCCGCGACTATCGGAATCTTGGAGAAGCACAAACCTTTGCGAGCTCCTTGAGCCCCGCCTTCTCCATCGGCACTTCAAATCTGCAAGAAGGCGAAACCCTCGTCCATCGTGACCTCCACGGTGCAGGAGACAGCAACCATGCCCCTGTTGAGATTGGAATTGCCACGAGGATGAAAGTCAACGACTCTATTAAAAATGGCCTCGTGCCCCTTCTTTGGATGGCATCAATTGAGCGCAACCTGGTTGCGTATGAATTTGGTATTAAAAGAGACGCTCAACGCTGTGGACGTCAAGCTTAAGGCAGTCCCTGCCGACAAGTGGTCCGTCCCCCTTCATCGACGAGTTCACCAACTACGTTCAGAGCAATGACCTGTCCGACATTGTGTCATTGAAGAACCGGGGGTTGTGTCAACGGCGGTGAGTACGTCTCGCCTAGCCAACGTACGCGCCGAACACGGGCTGAGAAGCTTAAAGAAGACGGCCGGGGTTTCCGATGGTGAGGGTATGTCTGCACGGAGCATATGGAGAGGTATGGACGGGGACTTTGAGGCAGTCAGGCGGTCTGCCGCGAGGCATGACGCCTTCGCTCTGCATCACTGCTCCTCGCCGGTCGCCTCCCGTGCTACATCCATCCGTATCCGATTCTGTTGCTTCGAAAAAGTTGGGTGCAGCATCATGTCCCTGGCCTCTTGGTTGAGCAGCATTTCGTCGTTACTCTTTGCTTCGTGAGACTGCGCTCGGGCTGTCCGTGTACGAAATTGCCTTCTTGAACAAGGTTCAAGGCTCCAGCAGCGAGAGAAATCCTATAGCTGGGGATCTGGATTATGGAGGTTATCGAGAAATTCCAGACTAATTAAATAGCCTAGATTGTTGAAGTAGTTGAGACTATTTAAATAATCTAAATCATCTAGATACGCAGACTCCAAAGATAATCGAGACTGTTTAGACTCTATCTACAGACCTTGCGCCGCCGCCACCAGGAATACTTCGCGTTGCGTTCGCTGTCTTCTCGTTCCTAAAACTGTCAGCAGTGGACCGAGGGCAGAGAGGTCGAAGAGAAGATATTTAGAGTCAGCCCACAACGAATAAGTACTGTTAAAAGGTAGCTGGATTGGACACGGGAGGCGACGGGTGGAGGGCAGCCCATGCAGCGTGAAGGCATCATGCGTCGCGGGCCGGCTATCTGGGCATGGTCTTTCTATGATTCAACAGTACTTTCATCTCTCCTCTACGTTTTGACTCTATAATATTTTCCACTGCATTTCTTTCTATTTTCAGAACCGTACTTGGACAGCAGCTTGTCGCGCTGTCGGGCCGTGAAGTAATCGGCCAGGTCCGAATTATTACGGATGCACGGCGCCGTGGCAGTACAACGAGGCATGATACGATTGCTAATGAGCAATTCAAACAAGGGAGTCCATCAAACAATGAGTGGGAATGACGAGCAGGAATCCTTCGACTCGCGCCAAGCCTGTGCTGACATGCGGAGCACAATGCAAGCAGCCGTCGGCGCATTCTTGTGCCGCCTCTCGTGCCGCCAAATGTCTCGGAGCATCTCCTTGTCAAAGTCTTCGAGGAACCAAGGGGACCTTCCATCCCCAGCCTGATTCCCCGATGCGCGGGCACCAACGCGGTTCATCTGCCCTGCTTGTTACCTACCTACCCTTCCTTGCATGGTCCACGGAGGAGCAGCGGCGACCAATGCCCGGGGCCGGGTTTCTCATGGGACCGTCATCCTCTCGCGCCCGATAGGCTCGGGCAGAAGTGCGCTTTCTGATGTGTCTCGTGCATGAGGAAGGACATGGGGTCTTCCCTGCACCGATGTGTTGTTGCGAGCCCGCCGAGTGTCGGGATTTGGGCAAGTTCAGCCATCGAATGTGGAATGCGCGGCTAAACATGACACGACAGACAGTCAGTCAGTGGCTTGTTTTGCCTTGTACAACTTGCCAAGGCCTCCGAAACAAGCCGCAAGAGGGGCTTGTAAGAGAGAGAGAGAGCAAAAGGAGGTGGCCGGTGATGGAGTGAGTACCCGTGGGTAGTTACCTTGTAGATTTTGTCTGCGTGGGAACCATCTAAATTTGGCGATTTTAGTGAGATTAATTGCCAAGCAGATCCTAACCCCGCAAAACTTTTGATGGTCTTTGTGTTTCTGTTGGCTTTGACTAATATGGACAGTGTATCCGAGCATTGCGCCATTCCCGGCGTCGAGTACTTGCTGTACGTACCATAGATGCCTGCTAAATCATCTCAACATTTTTTTGAGTTGCAAAGTACCAAAGTCACCAATCTCGAAAATCCCACATCTTTCTTTTCTTTCATGCACACTTTCCTGATTCAGTCTGCTGACAGTTACTAGGTCACACTGACTTGCCAACTAGGCCGCCCAGCCCGCGGCATTTCGGACGCTGCAACTTTCTTTTTGCCGCTTCATGCAACTCCCCTTGCTTGCTTTCTTTTCCCCTTTCTACTAGCAGACAGCCTTGCAGCCGCTACAATTCGGATGCCGGCCATTATTGCCTTGTACGCTTTCGATCGCGCCCGCAACTTCGCCGGCGGACTCGTCGACCAAGGGATATCCGTCTACTGTAGCGCGTCGTCTGTCGCCTCGTAGTACCAGCACGATGTTTACTTGGTCTCTCTGCCATGATGTCTGGATTGGCATCTCATAAATAGGCGCGATGCCCGAGGCAGTCGTGCATTGTCCTTGCAAACCCATATCCTCTCCTCTCTGTATCGTATCGTATCGTATTGTATTGTATTGCATTGTATTGCATTGTATTGCATTGCATCTTCATCCTACAGCCAATCGAAAATGCTGCCTTTGACACGGACTGCTCTGGCCGTCCTTGCCCTGGCCCTCACCTCACAAGCCACCTACACAACCCGGCTGCTGTACCAGTTCCCCGACTACCTGCAATGGATCGAGAACATGGCCGTGCGCCCCAACGGCAACATCCTCCTCACCACCTTTGACCGGGCCCACGTCTACGAGCTCGACCCGACATCCGGCCGGGCACCCGGCCTCGTCGCCGCCCTGCCCGACGCCGACGCCGCCATCGGCATCACCGAAATCGCACCGGACCTCTTCGCCGTCGAGGCCGGCCTCCTCAACCGCACCGACTACCAGCTGCACGGCTCCGGCCGCATCGACACCCTGGACTTTTCCTGCCCCGGCTGCGCCGCCCTGCCCCGCGTCCGGACCCGCGTCGCCGCCCTCCCCGACGCGAAGCTCCTCAACGGCATGGCCGCTCTCAGCCGCCACGTGGTGCTCAGCGCCGACTCCATCACCGGCACCGTCTACCGCACCGACACCGCCACCGGCGCCGTGAGCGTGGCCTTCCGAGACCCGAGGCTGGCCCCGAGAGACAACCCGGACCCCTTTTTGCGGCTGCTCGGCGTCAACGGGCTGCGCACGCACGGCGACTACCTCTACGTGACCAGCACGTCGGCCGGGTTCCTCGGCCGCTACCCAGTCGACGCCAGGGGCACGCCGAGGGGCGCGCTGGAGGTGCTGGCGGGGTACGCGGCGCCGCGCAGCCCGGACGACTTTGCGGTCGCGCGCAACGGCACCGTCTTCGGCGCGGTGCCGCTGGACAGCGTGGCGAGGGTGGCGCCGGGCGGCAGCATCGCTGATTATGTGGCCTTCATTGTGAACCACGATGGGCGGCTGCAGCGGCCGACGTCGACGGTGCTGAGCTTGGACGAGAGGACGCTGTACGTGTCGACGGGGGGCAGGAATAAGCCGGGCGGGAAGGGAGGTCAAATATTCGCGGTGAGCTTATGATGACAGAGGGATGGAACTGGAAGGGATACATATTACGGAAATAAATAAAAAAAAAAAAGGTTCTATCATGTGAATATACCCCTGAGTCAAAGACCCTGGTGAAGCTTATTATTAGAAGTTGCGGGATCAGACAACGGGAATTGCAAATCATCGACCACGGAGCCGACATCGAAGCCACGAGCTCGGCTATGAAGCGGGCAGTGAGCTGACAATTGCCCTGTCGTATCATAACCTCCATCTCCATAAGTTAGTCAGTTAGGGGGCAAATCACTTATTGGCCAAGCTTCGTGGCGTTGCCAGGATTTCAGCCGCTCAGCCCCATGAACGGATTGCGCAAAGACCATGCACGCTACGGATACCGACAAGCAGAATCAGACCTTGTCTTGTTTCCCGCTGAGTTGTCAAAAGGAAAAGTCCCCCCTCAAACCTCGTGAGAGGTGGCTTTGAACCATCAACTAGTTCCCGAGCACTTGTCGTCCACCCCCCGCAGCGGCCCGTCCAAGGTATGGTGCCTGGTGAAGCTTATTTTCTGTCCCCGTGGCTTTTTTCTTCTCATGGGTCAGAAAACCCTTTTGCTGCCCACACTACCTCCCGCATAGGGCAGGACGGCCAAGAAATGAGGGAGATTTGCATCGTTATTACACTAAAACTCAGCAGCGACCAGGGTCGTGGCGAATGAAGAGTTGACGAAGACATGATTGTGGATGGCACTGGGGAATCCAGTTTCAGCTTCAACGCTGATCCTTTGACTAGTTAGCCGTCGATTTTGTTTCCTCTTTGTAGTTTTGCGACAATGACTCCGTGGTGGTATATAGTTAGTTGTAGGTAGCAATTTGCGCGCAGTCACTGTATCAGGTTTGTCGTTGGATATCGTAGAAACATCACCGACAACATGGCGAGTCCCCTCAGCGAGTATGACGCCCTCCAGCACGTCAGTCCCGTGTCGGCGCCGTCCCCGCAGCAATCCCTTCCGTATCCTCACGATCGCGACGCCAGCGCTCCCGAGGTCGTCGTCGACGCCGCGACGACGCCGTCCACCATTGTCGCCAGCCCGGTCACCGGCAACCAGGACGAGGGCGCCAAGGAGGTCTTGGCCTACGACGACGCGGGCAAGATTGCCGTCCCGGCCGCTTACGAGTTTCAGTCCTCGCCACCTCCGCAGGTCATCGGCGTCGGCGGCGGCGGCGGTGGCGGCGGTGTCCCGAGGCAAGAAGAGGCGGAGCGGAGCACGGGTCCCGAAGATGCTGCCGCCCCGGCGCCGCGTCCGTTCAAGGTCTTGGGCCTGAAGAGACGCACGTTTTGGATCCTTCTCGTCGTCGCACTCCTCGTCATCGTCGCCGCGGCCGTCGGCGGGGGAGTCGGCGGTGCCCTATCCTCCAGGAAACCCAAGTCAACCGAGGACACGGCCGCGACCTCCCCGACCACGACCGAGTAAGTACAACTCCTCCCTCATCCTCCCATATCAAGGTTTACTCACGCAAACCCTCCCGTTTAGCTCCGCATCAACTCCTTCATCAACACCACCATCCTCCTCATCCTCCTCCTCAACCACCACCACCCCCCGCCCGACGCCCACCTTCCTCAACCAAACCGACACCTCCTCCGGCCACTTCTTCCAGGGCTTCTCCCAGCCCAGAATGAGCGGCTCGCACACCGGCATCGTCTCCGCCGTCGGCGGCGCCGACTTTTCGTTTGACGTGCGCAGCTACCAGTTCGTCGCGCGCAACACAAACTGCTGCCTGTCGTTCTGCCGCAACGCGACGAGCGAAGGGTGGCTCGGGTACCTGTGCGAGTCGCGCACGCAGAGCCAGGCGGCGGATGCGTTCTCGCGCGTGTTCGTGTGGTGCAGCGACAAGCGCTCGGATGCATATGCGAGAGGGCGGTGCGCGTAGGATGAATGGGAGAGAGGCGGGAAGAGAGGGGGAGAAAGGGGGGGGGCGTTGTTGGCGGCTTGGATATACCAATAGCGAGTTCATCTTTTATCATGGCCAGCGCATTCACTTACACGGGTAGTAGTTGTAATATCATCATCATTTGTTTTGTTAGCAGGTCTTCCAGAAGTAACTTGGTTGCGGGCATCTATGGTCTAATCGATTCGAGTCTCCTGACCTCATCCCTAAACCCATCATGGTATCAAAGTCGAGCACAACCTTTTGCATCAACGCATCTCATGCACCACCAACTAGCTCCAATACGGCAAGATCATATATGCCCCCATCTCGTTCCTCATCATATTTTTTGCTCTAGTATATAATAGTATAGCTAGTCCTGAGGGTCATCCTTTGTTCTTCATAGTTTGGTCCTTGGTGCCTTATACCTACGTGTATCCAGACGAACAGTAAAAGCAGTCTGTATAAGTATAAATACTGCTTTAGGGAGGATAATTATTAGTTGCAATCCGCTTGATTGATACTTTGTACCATCTGCGAATTACACACATTAGCTCCGAGCCCGGCGAAACTATTGGTCACCTCGTGTTCTGAACCAAATCAGAGACCAGCATGCATTCTTCTTGCAGCAAGTAACATTTACTAGGTGACAACGGCAGATTTCCAAAAGGCCCCTGACTTCTGGGCGGCCCACATTGCCTCAGTGTAGTAGTTACTACGAGACTTCCGCAGGATCAATAGCGTCATGGCCAATCTCCTCAGTAACGTGCTGATGTGTGCAACGGTTCCACCGGCGGTCTTCCTGGTCTTGGTAACATGGCCATCTGTCGGCTGAATCTTGCCGTCTGGGGAAACCCAGCCGGACTCCAAACAGTGGCTTCCGGGCAGCAGGTGTACATGGACACTGGGAACGCGAAACACAGCGCGTGGCTCTCGCAAGGGCAACCACGCGTCCACGACGCCCTTTGCCAAAAGGCTACGTAGAAGTCGGTCCAAGAACCCAGCATCACAAGCAAGAAACACAGAGGCCTTGTCAAGCAATACCTCGCTCGAGACGAGTCTTAGGTGTCACTTGCATCGCGTTGATCGACAGCCCTGACGGGGGAATTCTCGAGAGTTCCCTCTGAACATGAACGCCAGCCTCATCAGAAGTTGCCAGCGTTGACAACTTGAGCCATCTGCAAAATCGACGTGCCCCTTCTAATCATCGCGGACGATCAGATACAATCCGAATTGCATATGCATCCTCGTCAAGAGTGTTGTGACGATGATGGAATCTCCGCCAACCCTCGTAGAAGCTGTCCTTCGTGCCATTGAGCTCCGCGCTGCGCGTCGTGCCAATGTCCTCCGCGCTGCGCGTAGGACAGTCTTCCACGCATCGCGAACAAGTCTCCCTGTGCTCTTAGCAACGTCTCAAAATTGAGCTTCAATTGGTAGTTGAAAATCTTCAAGTCATTCGAAGAAGGCCCATCCACCGCCTCGCGAATAAGCTCGTGGTTCGACTTGGCGGCCCGGTACTTCGGTATCCTAGACAACGGAGTAGAATACGCAGGAATCATGTAGGTTGGACGAGAGCACCTAGGCTGTCTCTGAATATGCGCAAAAATGCTCATACCGGTGTCTTCGAATTCGCCAGTAACAGCTGTGGCGACGCTCTCTAGAGGTTCGCTGTTCAGTTGGAGAGCTGCGAGATGACACGCCGGGGCTGATTTGCCAGGGCTGCGCATTGGATCTCTGCGACAAAGAGTATGCCGTCAACAAGCCTAAACTGGAGACTAAGATCACTGATCTGAACTTTGAGCACAAGATGATGGACGCAGGAGTGGCATCCTAGGCTGTTGGCTTGGTAGTGAGGATCGTGCAAGTCTTGCAGATCCAACCCCTGGTCCGTCAGTAGAGCGCTCCAAGCGCGAGACAATGCTTGAGCGTCAAGATCTGAATAGTAAATGTGCTGGATTTCACTTTCTACTAAAACGGGAATCGCATCAGAAGTTTGTGAATTGCCTGCCGATGCTCCGATCCTGGTATTCTGTCGTCGAGAGATACCAACGCGTAAATTACCTCCTCACACTGAACACCGATAGAGAAGAGACAGAAGTTTAAAAGAGAGCCTCTTTACTCTCATTGTAGGGCAGTCACGACAACCCATGCGGCCTGGACAAGTGAATGTACCGCAGAAGAGGCGACTCGACTGCCCCGCGAAGTCGTCGACGGTCCAAGGAGCGACTGACATGGCGTGACGATACTATGGCGGAGTCTCAATTGGGATTTCGTATCAAGAAACTCGGTTTTGTCTTTATTGAGCTAAGCTTGGTATTGTATTACGGCGCAGTCATCCCCCAGTTGCAACGTTTGGTCCGCCTGGAAAACACGCCGCAAAGACGGTGAGAACGAAAGACCCAAGACCAAGACCAGGTAGGAGCTACACTTAAAGTGCCAGGTTCCGACAGACCATAGAGGCAGGTTCGGCTCTATTATTTCAGAAAATAGGGAACAGGACTCGTGATGGTCACGGATCAGCCGATGTGGCGGTGGGTTTCTCCCGAGGTGTAGATGTCATGTAGATGCCATCTCGGGTTGCATTGTGGCTTGCATGAGGCCGGCCGCACCAGAGGCATGGGACGTCGCATCCCGACATTCCCATCGCGTCATGCACTGATCATGGCGCTTTTTCGACAACTTGATAGGAGCAGATCCCATCGCATCGAGGCCGTGCTGTGCCTGCCGGGGGCGATATGGTGCTGACTCCGACTGACACGTACAGTTTGGGACTTGAAGAAACAAAAACTGGCAACCTTGTTTGCAGGAGACCCTTTGTATGTATTTTGCGGCATAAGCATTGAAATTTTGTCATTCGACTCGAAAGGGGCAGAAAAAAATTTGCTCGTAAGAAAGTCGAGCCATTTACGCCGGGTTAGGCCGCAACGATCTGATCTGCACGGTGCAAAAGGACTTGCCGACCCCTTCATGCAAGGTACTTTTGAACGGTAACGAACGCGGATAGGTGGAGAAGACACCCTATTATTTCAACCTTTGGAGTTGCATTGTGCATCGTCTTACCAGGGGGTTGACAGGTGGACAAAATTTAGAGTGTTGATTAAAGTCGAGCCATGGATTAGGGTCGCATATCCACCATCTTGGTACTGCTCGCTGCCTTGAGAAAGACGTGGTTTTTGAGACGAGAATCACTGCTTATTTGGTTGGATTTCGGGTGGGTTGTGCACGATGACCAGAGTCGGATGAGGCTGCCACGGTTCATACTTAGTATGCTGGGGGCATGGTATGTATATCTTCTGTCTATAACAAGGACACCAGCGTGGGGGTTTCTCTATCTGCCCGCTCACCTACCTCACTGAGCTCTGCACGGGAGGTCAGCGAGCCGGTGCGCCGGCCGGTGCGTGCGCTGGCAATGAGGCGGACCGACCTGCAGGCTGACATCCCGAACAGATCAGGCAACTGCCGAGTGCAGGAGGCAGTGCAGATTCGGCGATGGCTTTGTCGTGCCCCTATCCGTAAATTGGTATTAATTTTTTCAAAAATCGAACATTTGCTAATAACCTAAACAATGCCCAGGCAATGTGTCGCATTCAAGAGGGGTGGGGGGTGTTTTCGCGTTTCCAACTTCAGTTTCTTAAATGCTACAGCCCACGTGTGAGTACATTTTATGGCCAGCGACCTTCGGATTCAAGCATGAGGCAAAGCATCAAGGTCCTTCCTTCCTTTGTCTCAGACCGCCTCCCGACGCCACAAGAACCCGTGCAACGGGTCAGCAACAGGATGGATGACGGCTTGCAAGGAAACTTGGGTCCGAATCGGGTATGACATGAATAATCCGCCCGCAGGCGGGTTCCGCCTTCTCGGCGCTATCTCTGGTAGGCGGATTAACTCTTGATACCAGTCATGAATGCCAAACCCCCCTTTTGTCTCTATTGGTAGGGCTCCGGTGCGGTTGGCGGAATTATACCAAGTATTATAATTCAGCTGTTCATCTATGGTGATTGAGCGAACGCATTTTAATGGGCCGCGGGCCGTCGAATAATGATAACAAGATAGCCGCATTATTCCTCGATGGCGCCGAGACTACTTATAGACCTGACGACTTTCTGTCTCCAGTGACTTGAGCTGGCTGTGGTTGCACAGGTCCCTTCTTTGTGCTTTGTCGTATTCAGAGAGAGAGCATCTGTCAGCCAGGCTTCGCCAAGGCTTCCATCTCATCTGGTCAGCTTTTCTTACCCGCCCAAGGTGACACGCGCCCATGCATGTCTCGCTCCGCAACAAGAAAAAGGAAAGTCTGTCTCTTGGACTGGGCGTGCACCCAAACTCCGCAAGGCTGCGTAAGATTTCACATGGGGGCTAATAAAGTTAACAAGTCAACAATCATCTTCCCAGTGCCAGTATTTCCTCACCTTGGGTCCGTGAATTAATAAAAGTAAAAAAAAAAAAAAAAAAAAACCCTATTCGTATTAGTGTCAGACGGCGCGTGTGCGCCATTGGCTCAGGGTACGACGCAACTCCGCTGCGAGGTGAAGGCTCCCCTCCCCCCCATACAAACAAAAGGCTTCTTTTGGTTCTTACTATTCTAACTGGCTGGTAGGGCGGTCTATACCCATCCCAGGCAATCTCGCAGCCCCGTTTTCCACCAGCTAGCCTCGCTGCCTCGCTGCCTCGCTCCCATCGCATTCTGCCGCGTGAATTCGGGTCGGGTGCGTTCAGGTGTGAGTCAGTTTGCGCTTGTCGTGCTTGGTAAACGGTCACTTGTGCTTGCCCCCGGATGTAGGGGTAGGCAGTGGGTTGCTGATGAGT
This sequence comes from Cordyceps fumosorosea ARSEF 2679, assembly GCF_001636725.1. Classification (NCBI taxonomy): domain Eukaryota; kingdom Fungi; phylum Ascomycota; class Sordariomycetes; order Hypocreales; family Cordycipitaceae; genus Cordyceps; species Cordyceps fumosorosea. Next base: position 622,705 of record NW_017387301.1, read on the forward strand.
CTTGGCAACTGCGACATACTTAGTTGGCGGTTGTACCCGGTGTGAGTAACAAGACGGATGTGTCCCAGATCATCACCCATCATCCGGTGGGTGATGTCCGCACAGATGACTGACTACTGTAACTAGTTGAACTGTAAAGATGAGCAGCGAAACCCACCAGAAAGGGATGAACGGGGATACCCATCCTTCGGACCCGACAGCTTCCAGACAAGGGGGGGGGGAGGGGCCAACAACAAGGCCCCAGCTAAACATTGTTAGTTTGCTTCAGCTGGGACATGCGTTGCCATTCCCGGGTTAACATTGCGCGGGCGGCGGAGGACTTTGTTTGTGCTTGTCTGTCGGTGATGAGGCTCTGACTCTGACTGATGACTGCCGCTGCGTCGGAGACAAGGGCCAGCCTCGCAGCCTATTCGCGGACTTCGGACTGCTGACGGACCCGATACATTTTCGGCCCTCTCTCAGCCCTTTTCTCTTCGCGAGGTCGATTGCGCATGTTTTTTTTTTCTCCTCTTGGGGGGTCCCCTTGTCATGTTGGCCAAAGTTTGTCACTCTGCATAATAATACATGCTCTTCTCTCTCTCTGTGTCCCATTCTTTTCTTTTTTGTTAACAATTCTTCTCTTCTTATATATGATTTTTCCTTTCCCCCATTCTCTTGCATTCCTAGATATCTGATCTCCTCAACTTCACCTACCATCTCGCCACACCTACTAGTTACCACCCTTGTCGTCTCCTTGTTCAGACAAGGGCTGAAACAAAACCACGACACTAGACTCACGGAAACAAAGGAGGGAAGAAAGAAAAGAAAAGGACACTCCGACCTTCTCAACACAATGGTCGCTGAAGACAGCGCCACCGAGGTTGGCTCGATCGGGTCGCGCCACAAGGCCACTGTCGACCACACGCCTACGCCGGCCTCCGTCAACGACCTCTCCGAGAAGCAGCCCGCTGCCGCCGCCGAGGACGAGACTGTCGCCGATGAAAAGGATGCCGCCGCCGCCGTCGCCGCCACGCCGAGCGACGACCCCGACGAGGGCATCGAGTACCCCGTCGCCTGGAAGCTGGGCCTGATCACCATTGCCCTGTGCCTGTCTGTCTTTTGCGTCGCCCTGGTAAGACTCTTCTTCATGGCTATTCCAACTCAGAAATTTCTTCCATGTCCATCGCATCACACACGCTAACCAATGGCCCAGGACAACACCATCATCGCCACCGCCATCCCCCGCATCACCGACGAGTTCAGGGGCTCCGTCCAGGACATTGGCTGGTACGGCGCCGCCTACCTGCTCACCACCTGCGCCGTCCAGCTCATCTTCGGCAAGCTCTACACCTTCTACTCGGTCAAGTGGGTGTACCTGGGCGCCATCTTCCTCTTCGAGGTCGGCTCGGTCGTCTGCGGCGCCACCCCGACCTCGGTCGGCCTCATCATCGGCCGCGCCATCGCCGGCCTCGGCGCCGCCGGCATCTTCTCTGGCGCGCTGCTCATCATCAGCCGCAGCGTGCCCCTCCGCCAGCGGCCCGTCTACATGGGCCTCATCGGCGCCGTCTACGGCCTCGCCTCCGTCGCCGGCCCGCTCATGGGCGGCGCTTTTACTGACAAGGTCACCTGGCGCTGGTGCTTCTACATCAACCTGCCCTTTGGCGGCGTCACCGCCTTCTTCATCGTCATCTTCCTGCACCTGCCCGACGCCAAGACGGCGCTCAAGGACACCACCTTCAAGGAGCAGCTGCTCTCCTTTGACCTCGAGGGCACCTTCTGCTTCATCCCCGGCATCGTCTCGCTGCTCCTCGCGCTGCAGTGGGGAGGCTCGCGCTACCCCTGGGGCAACGGCCGCATCATCGGGCTCTTCGTCGTCTTCGCCGTGCTCATCGCCGCCTTCGTCGCCATCCAGATCTGGAAGGGCGACAAGGCGACCGTGCCCCCGCGCATCTTCACGAACCGCACCGTCTGGGCCTGCTCCGCCTTCGTCGTCTGCCTCGGCGCCGCCTTCTTCATCATGGTCTACTACCTGCCCATCTGGTTCCAGGCGATCCAGGGCAGCTCCGCCGTCAACTCGGGCATCAAGAGCCTGCCGCTGATTTTGGGGCTCGTCGTGCTCTCCATGATCTCGGGCGGCTTCGTCTCCGCGCTCGGCTACTACACGCCCTTCATGATCGCCTCGTCGGTGCTCATGGCCGTCGGCGCGGGCCTGCTGACCACGCTCGAGATCGGCGCCGGCCGCAACGAGTGGATCGGCTACCAGTGCGTCTTCGGCTTCGGCGTCGGCCTGGGCATGCAGCAGCCGATGGTGGCGATGCAGGCGTCGCTGCAGGTGGCCGAGATCGCGGTCGGCACGGCCATCATCATCTTTGCGCAGACGCTCGGCGGCGCGCTCTTCATCTGCGTCGCGCAAAACGTCTTCCAGAACAAGCTCAAGGAGGTCATCGCCGCGGCCGGCATCCCGGGGCTCACCCTCGACGCCGTCAACTACGTCGGCGCCACGGGGGCGCGCACGCACTTCCAGGGTGAGGCCCTGGAGGTCGTCCTGAACGCCTACAACACGGCCATTACCAACTGCTTCTACGTGGCCGTCGCCCTCGCCTCGCTGTCCCTGATCGGCGCCCTCTTCACGCCCTGGAACTCGGTCAAGGGCAAGAAGATTGAGATGGCTGCCGCGTAGGTGCCAGGTTGACGCGCACGGGAATTTATAAAAAAGTTGATACCACTAATTGTCTTTGTTTACATGTACGGATTTTGTCATTGGGACGGCGCATATCTGGTTCACGGCCTGGTTTACTTGCAGAATACTCACCACTACCCTGTTTTTGTTCATGGGTTTCTCTACTTTTGGTTTACTCTTACTAGAGGAATTGGTATACCGCGGTATCGATAGAGCATAGATGAAATGAAATGAAGCTAAATTAAACTAAATTCAACTAGGTCAATACGTCTCTTCTTCGGGCACTGATTTTTCCTGTACCACCAACGGGTCATGCCATAGCATCGCAATCAATCTTTGCGGCGGCCACGACGGCGGCATATAATCCATTCTCAGGTGAACTGATTTTTACATTCACGTACTATTGAAGGGTAGATTCAGCCTTATCGCGTCTTCCCGCTTGACCCTCCCCCACGAACCATAATAAATCTCCAGCTCCGCCTCATCCGAGGCCTTTAGCAGCTCAGCCAAGCCTTTTGGTGCCCGTCAGCCTTCTCCCCAGTCTGGGCCTCGCTCCGGCAGTTCCGGAATGGCCCCCTCCCCACAGCCATCTCAAATGGCTTCTCCGAGTGTTTCGGTGCTCCTCAAAGCTGTAGCGAAGCCCTACACCCATGGGATGTCGAGGCGCTTGGCATGGCAGAGAAAGCGCCATCGCGTGCGTGTCGTTGGTTGGCCGTTGCGCGATTCAGGGTGTAGGCTTTTGTAACGTAATGTTCTATGCAGTGAATTATTTTTTTTTATAAAAAAGACCTCAAAATTAATTACATGCGGGCCTTTCATATAAAGCATGTCCCCAGACTTGCTCCGTCCCGACTTTACCTCACGGAGCGCGGATTGCGGGTTTCTTCAGGACGGAGCCGCGGCGTCAAAGTTCAAGCTTCGCGGATCCAGGCCGATGCCCTTCTTCATAATTGTTCATGCGTGGATAGAATAATGTTGTTTTCTTATTTAGGCACTTTATAATAAGATTAAAACTTGTGAATCTGTTCCTTTCCGTATCCGAGTTCCTCCAGCAGCCCCTTTGTAGAGCGGCTGCCAAGCAGGGCCGTCTCCATGGCCGGCGGCCCGCATACATAGACCTCGGATTCTTTGCTGCCAAGGTCCGGCAGGGCATCTCGAAGCAGCGAGGCCGTAACACGCCCTCTAGTCAGCGTCGAATTCTCTTCCGGCTCGCTGACGGTAAAGAGCACCTTGAATCTATCTGGAAACGCGTGCTGCCATTCTTCCATTTGGCTCTTCCAAAGGATGTCTCGGTCGCTGTTGGCACCATAGATGAGTGTGACTGCGGTTTGATCCTTGGCGTTGCCGAGAATTCCTTGCGCCAGCTGGTAGCACGGGGTGATGCCTGCGCCGCCCGCAATGAGGACCACATGGCGGACCCTGTTTGCTGTCCACTGCGGCCCTTTGATTGCGCCGACAAAGAACAGATGCTGTCCGGGCTGCATTGAATGGAGGTGTGTGCTTGATTTACCACCAGGGTACTGTTTGACCATTAATTCGACAAAGCCGGGTTCGCCTATTCGGGGCTACATATCAGCTGCATGCTGGAACAAGATCCGAACCAGGACGGCAGAAGGGAGAGGCAAAAGGGAGACATACAAGAAGAATTAACTGGTGTATAAGGTCTCAGAACTGGGAAATAATATCCCTGAGGCCATGAAAAAGTGAGAAGAGCGGCTAGATATGTTTTCCATTAGCATTCGTTTCAGTGATTGGAGAGGAAGAGGCACGTTTAGCGCAAAAGGCTCACATGTCAACGAGTTTCCACTGATTGCTTCTGCGTCTGGCAAACGGAAACGAAGCATCTTCGTATTATGATTGACTTGGCAGGAACTCTCCAAAGGCAGAGACAAGAGTGCCGGGCCACCGCCAAATACTTTCTTGGTTGTTGCTGTCGAATCGACAGCCTTGGTACTAAGCATCCTTCTTGAGATTCCAACTGCGGCTCCGCCAACAGCAATGGTGCCTATCAGAGTGGCTGCCTTTGACCAAGTGAGTGCAGACGTAGTTGTCATTGTGGTTCACCAGGAAAAAGAATAGTAGGATGAAGAACGGATGGTACTAGGGGCAACGTTTCGTGGCCAGCCAAGAGATGCATTGTCACCTTTATAAGTCCCGGCCTCAGCCTAGTGTTATCATGCATGGTACCCCATTGTATTAACTTACGAGATGATGAAATGGTGGTACGGTAAAGTCAGTGCTAGCTAGCCTGGCAAGAAACACGGGTTGCGTCAGAAGCTACGATGTGGAGATGGCGCGAAGACAAGACGCGAAAAAGACACAAAAGCATGACGCAGGGCGTAGATATGGGGCAGGTAAGACTCAGAGAAACCTCCTGCTATAGCTGTTGCTAGATCATTAATCAGTATCTATGTATACTACTAATAAGATGGCATTGATAAGGGGGAATTGAAATAGTAGAAATATTTTTTATTTTTATTTTATTTTATTTTGTTTATTATTATTATTATCATTATTATTATTATCCATCTGTGGTTGAAAGATGTTGTGCTGGACAATTGCGGCATCTCGTCTCATGGCCCCGGCCCAACATTCAGCAGTCGGTCCCGAGCCGGTCCCGATTGTAAGTGGGCTGCGTCGGTCGTTTTCCGCTGCCCCACCCGAATCTCGGCCATCGGTATTCCTCGCTATACCGGCCGGCAGGCGGCTGTCAGGTCATGAGAGATATCAAAGCGGCAACAATTTCATTTACCGTCCGTCGGTGGAGCAATAGCTTGATCGGGCCGCTATTGCGACTCGAGTCGAAACTTTGTCTAGGGAGGACGGTTCCGGCGTCTGCGGTCAAAACTTTGGGTCAGTCAGCATGTACTGTACCCTGGAATCAAATTTTTCAGTTCACTCAAAAAACTTAGTTTTTGGGCATAATACTTTTAAACCCCGTTCCTTGCCCCTGTGGCCGTTTCAAATATGCTACATAGTTCCAAGCTTCGCCATCTATCCTTCAAAGTGCAACCGATTCTTAGCTTTGCCTGTGACAACGCCTAATCACCCACCTTGCACCGTTCAACTTAGGATGGCGCCATTCCAATTGACCCCTTCTCTCGTGGCTGTGGCAACTGGTATTGTTGGTTCAGTATGGACTTCAGGTATGATGCTACTCCGCACGCGGCTGACGACCATGCACTTGTTGACATCCCATCCACTCCTTTGCATAGGCGCCATCGCTTCGTTGACCCTCATTGGGGTCCCAACAGCACTCTCTACCCCCCAATCCCCGGTCATTGTCTGGAACGGACTCTTCACCCGCGGCATGGCCGTCATGCCCAAGGTCGCCATCACCACAGCGCTGTGCTACCTCTACGCTGCCTATAAGGTGCGAGGAGGAGGAGAAAGGACGACCAAGACGCACCTAGCCGCAGCCGGCCTTGTCATATCCATTATTCCTTTTACTTTGATTTTTATGAGGAATACCAACGAGATGCTCCTGAATGGCGCGTCGGCAATGACCTCGACGGCATCTAGCCAGCTGATTTCCAAGTGGGGCAATTTGAACATGGTCCGAAGTCTCCTCCCACTTGCCGCCGGTGTCTTGGGACTCTACGGCTTGTGCGAGAGCCAGTAAGTCGTATATTACTACAATATGTATCAATTTAAAGTATCATTAGAAGCCGCGTTGCCTCGATAGCAAATAACCAGTTCGTAAAGTTGCCTGAAAATGAGTCGCTGTGTGCTCGCTAAGACTACGAAACCACTGCTTTCGTTGCTCGTTTTTGTTTGAATAAAAGTCGATTTTGATGTTTATAATATGTAGATGTGTAGGTAGCCTGGGGTAGCGACCTGGTTCCTCAAATCGTTGTGGGCTAGAAAGAGACAAATATCCTTGATTTATTTCCTAGCCCGACAAGAACATTTATGGAAAGGGTGTTGAGACTTGTGAAGACGGCAGATAGCACCGAGTAGTTCACAGTGTTTAAATGCAGGGTAGGAAATGAAAGGATACGAGGGTGCGAAGAACGAGGCCTCACCACTACCGCACTCGCACGAAAGACATCATCTCATGTCATTTATGTCTTCCGAGCATCGAGAGTCTCCTGGGCCTCTGTGGCTTCTTAACCAAGGCATGCATTTTCTACTTCAGCAGGCCCCAGCTGGTTAGGCTGCTACTCGCATCGTGTTCCGATTCCGATTCCGTCAGAAATTGATTCGCACATCGATCAAGCGCCGCCTCCACCATGATCGACCCCATCTACCACAGCCGAGATCTCATCTGATAAAATAAACCAGGCGAGTGAAATCTAGAAGGTTGGATCCCGGCTAGATCCGCATGGCCGCGTGAGAGGGCCGCGGGGTGAGGGTGATGCTGCCTGCATGCGGGCTATATCTCGTCGAGTAATCGGTATATAGGCAGTCTTGATCGGCGAGACTTGCCGCAAACGTTGTTGAATGCTGAATGCTAGTAATGCGCTACAGCGGGAGCGCTTGCGACGCTGGCTTGGCCGACTGGGTGGTCTTCAAGAAGAACTTGTCTGCACAAGGGACAGTTGGGACAAACAGCAAGACGCGAGAAAGGTATGCTACTCGGCAGATGAAGAGATTATTTCCCCTGGTGAAACATGATGCAGGCGTGCACGTGGTACTTGGGCCGGGACATAGCCGGAGGCCGACAGAGAGTTCGGCCAGTCAGTCGATGGCAACGGGTTTTGGGTGACCAGGGCGTTCAGGGGCCGGTATCTATGTATGTACTAAACCGACCTAGTCGATGTCGTACTGGGAGCTGCAACGTCGGAGTTCTGGGACATCATGATGGGCATGGTTGTAGATGACTCGGGTAAAAAAAAAAGGAGAGGGCGAGCGAGATGAATGCCTTGCTTGGGCTGGGAGACGGAGAGGCCGGCCGGACTTGTCTCACCCCGCTGAGGCCAACGCGCCGGGGGCCAAGTTGCAGTGAAAAGGCGCTCTGAATGCACTGCACTGCCTGTACTATGTACGTCTTTTGGTGATGTCTGCGCTGTAATTTTGCCTGCTGGCTTCTGCTGCACATGCGCCACTTCACCAGCCCCCGCCAGTCCACTGGCACCAACCAAGTCGATACCTCACCCAGGAAATCCCCGCAAAACCTTCAACTCTAACAATCCACACCCGCTTCTCGCCGCCAGCTTCGACCTTGTAAAATCTCGCCTCGCACCGTTTATCCCATAACACGCATCCTCGCCATTGTCGCTTCTCTTCTCATCTGCTAGGTGATGATGCCGTCGCCCATCTCACTGTAAATAGATGGCTGCATCCGTGCTTCACCATCCGTTGCTGCCACACCCGACCCTCGCCGCCACACACCACCATCACAACCGCCATATCCATCCCTCTTCTCCGCCCACCACCATGCAGTCACCACCACCCGCCGCCGCCTCGATGCCCTCACCCGTCTCCCAGCCTCTTGGCTCGCCTACCCTCAAGTCGCGCAAGAAGCGCTCACCATATGTCGCAATTGCTTGGTGCGTTGACCGTCTTTGCTATTTCATTCTGCTGTCCAATCGATGCACCTTCCCGCTAACCCCGGCCATCTCGAATAGTGTGTATGTGACCAGCGCCCTATTTCATCACTCACGGCCTGCACCCGGCCCGGCCGCCAAGTCAGCTCATGCGCTCATCGCTAACCCTGTAATCTCTCACCTCACAGAACATGCAAGCAGAGAAAGACAAAATGCAGCGGCGAACGGCCCTGCAAGCGCTGCCGCGACAGCGACATCATGTGTGTCTACGGTCGCGCAACACGCTTTCAGTCTACCGATGAGACCTCGTACGTCATCACCAGCCTCACGCGACGTCTTCCATTGATTGGCCTTTTCCATCATCTCAAAGCCCATCTCACCGCCCTTATTCTTGGAATTTATATACTCACAATCCCGTCCCAGGAAATCGACCAAGTCAAAACGAGACTCGCAGCCCACAAATGATCCTCACAAACCCCGTGAGCGAGATGCCTTTCGCGTCAAGAAACCGCCGCCCTCCGCACCGCCACGCACACAAAGCAATGCAGAGACGACTGCCCAGACACGCCACGGCGCTTCCGACTACTACCTCCGCCTCGCCGAAAAGCGCCTCGGCGATCTCAGCCCCGGCCCCGGCCGCTCACTCTTTGGCAGCGGCCGCCAGCAGCAGCTCATGATTGGCTCTCACATTATGCAGCAGCTCATTGACCACCGCAAGACCGGCGCGCCTCCCGGCACCTTTGCGCCTCTCGACAAGGAGCTCTGGATACGCATCATTGACATTTACGAGGAAGAAGTCGCCCTGCAGTACCCATTCCTCGACCTCGAGAATCTGCGCCACAGAATCAGAGCCGCCGCGCCGCCAAGCGAGAGCAACTCTGTCCCTCAAGACCAGGTTGCCGTCGAAGACATCATGTCGCTGGTTCTCTCCGTCGCCTCTAGTATCGTCGACCCAGGAACCTTGACTGTCGCCAACAGCTTTGTCGAGTCCTTGTTTAGCGGCGCCCTGCTACGAACTCAGCTTGGCGCAGTCAACAAGACGGACCTGTCCATTATCATCCTCGCTGTACGTGCTCGTGGCTGAGTATTACTGCACTGACTGACACTTCTCTCCAGAGCATTTTCTTTTTCCTTAATGACAAGGAGATGCTGGCGTGGAGAGCGATTGGCAACGTCCTACGCTCATTACACGAAATCATAGCGCAGAACACAGAAGACGCGCCCAACCCAACAACGCTGGACCAGCTCAAAGATGTCGGCGAAAAGTTTTACTGGTCTGTATACACTCTCGACCGTCGATGGGGCTTTGGCACCGGCTTGCCATTTTCGGTTCACGACTCCGACATTCATCGTCAGCCACATTTCAAAGTAAGTTTGTATGCACATGTCCCCACACTAACGAACCCCTGACCAGTTCTTGCAGGACGACTCCCTCTCATCGACATATTTGAGACAGATGATTGAGTACAGCATCATCTCCGCCGAAGTCAGACGATCCATCCTCCAGCCGTCCACGTCACCAACCGCCACAGTCACTGCCCTAGCCGCCACGCGCAACCTGCTCGACTTTCAAGTGACCCAGTTTCAGAAGAACATCCCCAAGCGGCTGCAGTTCCTCGGCCTGCAGGACAAGTTCGACCCGACGCGGGAGAAGCGCGGCGAGTATCGTCTGCGTCTCGTCCTATACCTGCGCTGCAACCAGATGCGCATCGTCATCCACCGCAAGTCGGCCATGTCGCTCGTCGGCGGCGGCTTCGACACCTCCACCACCAACGTGCTCGCCGAGACCTCGCAGGACACCATCCGCGTGCTCATCGCCCTCGCGCGCGAGACCGACATTTACCACGCCCAGCAGCGCACCTTTAACCACTTCCTCGAGACCGCCCTCGCCTCCCTGCTGCTGCTGCTCTGCTACGCCGAGGCCGAGTACCGCGTCGGCTACCTCCCCGACGTCCTCGCCGCCATGGAGCTCGTCCAGCACCTCTCCGTCCACTCCCCCGTCACCCGCGCCCTCAAGCAGAAGCTGCACCGCGTCCAGCACATGATCAAGGCCTTTCGCGTCTCCAACCACACCTCCGCCCAGCCCTCGCGCTCCGGCTCCGCCGTCCCCGACCAGTTTGCCGACCGCACCGCCGAAATAGCGGTAGGCACGCCCACCGGCGGTGCCGTCCCGCCGCAGATGCCCGTCTCCCTCGCCCCCGTCCTGGACGCCCAGCAGCAGCCCGTGTTCCCGCCCGCCGCGGCGCTCGCGGAGATGGCCATGGGCGGCGGCGGCGGCGGCGGCGGCGACGGCCCGTTCACCCCGGTCGGCGGCGGCGGCGTCCAGCCACAGCAGCAGGCCAGCTTTCAGATCAGCCAGATGAACACCCCGCAGCCCTACGACGACGGCGGCTTCGTCGGCGGCGGCGGCGCGGGGAGCATGCACTCGCAGCAGTCGGCGAGCGACTCGACGTCTATGATGGACCTGGTGGCGGCGCACGACATGGGCGACCTGCCGAACGACTTCTTCACCTCGCAGTTTACCGATCTAGGCGACATTCTTAAAGATTACGACAATTTTCGGTTTTGACACTACAACGAAATCGGAAAGTATGAATATGGTGGCTGTTTTGCTATTGTCATTTTTTTTTCTTGGGATATATACACTTTGTATAAACAGGAGCAATCTAGGAGGCATCATTTTCGCTGACATTCTAACGAACCGGCGGAGTTGACTTTTTTTTTTTCTTTTTGCATGATTATCATCCAAAATATACCCAGATGCAAATTTATACCCACTGACATTGCTTCGAAGTGACGTGTATGTACTTGAATTGTCTACATACCTAGCCATCTAATAAACGGGCCTGGCCGTTCCCAAAGCACTCCATCCTCCTCCATCTTTGGTCCCAACCAAGCAACAGTAGCCCTATTGCTAGACAACAACCGCAACTTGGAAAAGTCAGTTGTACTTTGTGATGGCATTGAGGTACGTGCCGCCCGACTCGGACAGCTGCGAGCCGTCGCCGTTGGTCGGCAGCCAGTTCGGCGCGAGGCCGCCGCCGCCCGTGTACGCGTACGCCATGACGTGCTCGTTCTTCTCAAACAGGTCGACGGATGTCGTTGATGAAGTTGTTGATCTTCCGCTGCTCCTGGCAGGGCGCCCACTTTCGGGTGGTCGGAGACACAGGCGAACTCGGTGACCCAGTTGGGCTTGCCGTACTTGTTCCAGTTGGACGCCCTACATGCTGTCTTTGTACGAGTGGATGGCGGTCAAGTCCCAGTCGGCGTCGAGTGACTGCGTGCGGAACTTGGCGAGCCAGCCCTCGTCCTTTTGCTTGCACATGGAGGGGCTGCCGAGTAGGCTGCCGGCGCGGCCCTTGGGTGCGATGTAGCGGTTCCAGAGGTCGACACACCCTGGGCGACGCGCAGGTCGGCCGAGTCCTTGCCGGGGCAGTCGGGCTCGTTGAGACCGAGAAGGTACAGCGGCGTCTCGTGTAGAATCTGGAACGCGCGCAGGCGGTCGGCGTCGGTCTTTCTCTGGTGCCGTCGCCCCCGGAGCATGGACACGCCCATGACTTCGTCGTGGCCGGAGGGCTTGGGCGTCCAGTCGTACCACCAGCCGATATGGTCCTTCCAGTGGCGCATGGCGCGGCCACCTGCCGAACCGGCTTTCTTGCCGTTGGGGATCAGCGGCGCCTTGCGTGCATCAACCGTGGCGGAGGTGGGAGAGGCAATCGCCGTCGAGATCACGGCCAATGCAGCGCCAGTGTACTTGAGAAAGCAGACCATTGTTGTCGTTGTTTGAGGGCGTTGATTGTGCAGTGCAGGCTCAACGAGGGATGTAGAAGCTGACCGCACAATATATAGTTGTCTCCATGCCGGGATCTCTCTCTCGTCGTATCGATTTGCAGCAATATGGTGAGCACGTCTGTCGCGCAGGGACATGGTGCCAGTGAAGCCATGGGATTCCGCTCTAGCGCTTATTTAATTTAATCAGATCATCGAGCACAGGAGCTCAGCCAAATGCAGCAGGGTGAACAGTGCCAGGGATAGTACTGCAACCTCAGAGCGTCATTCCTGGAGAAATTCGCCCGAGCCTTGAACCATGGCTCGCCTCGATCTAGTCAGCAAGGTGCGGAAGGATCCTGCTGTGTGTGGTGGACAGCAGGGGGTTGCTGCCGGGGAGAATACGCAGAATAAGGTTGCAATCACCATATCGCACGCATCGCTTCTAGGCGCTTGATTCGGCAACGCGTAATACTATCCGGGGATGGCAAGGTATGCAAGTCCGTTTCGTTTAGTCGGCTCGATGCTCGTGGTATCACCATCGTTGTCGGTAACGCTCTAACTAGCTGAGCGTAGCAGGAGAATGTGAAGCTGACGGTGTGGGCTCGCTGAAAGACTGCCAGCCATGAGGGCACTGTGCTGTGCGGCTTCGGAATATCGTAGAGGAACAGAAAAGCGGTGATTGAAGCTGCTCAGGAAACTAGTTGGCAGCGAAGCCGTTTATCCTGCCTGCCGATCCTGCCTGCCGATCCTGGCTTGGTGAGGAACGCGTCGAAAGTCCCTAACGACGTGCCCCTACTGAAACAAAGGCTGGAAAAGAGAGTCACGAAAATGCGAGTTTGTAGCGAGCGATACCTATGTAGAGTATCGGATATGGCAGTTCGTAAAATAGTCACAGTAGCAGAGCGCCATGAATGAGACACTCGTTTGCAACAGGCGAAGCTTATTAGCTGGGTAATCCATAATTAAGTGGCGTCTGATGCAGATTTATCGATCATGGTCGGGCCGAGTGCATGACTCTTGGCGGGCGCGTTTGCTTGTGCAGGTTCGCTTTGTGCATGCACAAGTGTCATGAAGCAGAGGATTAAAACATGTATAAATTGTAAGGTCTGATTCAAATCTAGTTTCACTCGTCTGTCTCTTTTGAAATTCCAGAACTATGGCGGTCAAGCAGTTGTAGAGCTCTTCCGCGATAGCTCCGTCAATCTATAGCAGCAATCTACGGGGAGATACAAGGTAGTCATCTATCCACTGCAACTGCGTGTACAGCGCATCAGACCACAATCATGGCACCACCAGCAAGGGACAACATCTCACCTCTTCAATGCATCTTTGCCAACTCGGCAACGGCCGTCACCGTCTAAACGACATATGCCGCATCTTGACATAACGATTTTCCCTGTTTCTATAGCCTCCTGCATGCAATGTCAAGCTGTGTTGCGCCCTGCGCCCTGCAGGGTCTTGTCTTGAGTGCCCAATGACACAACCCTTATTGACCACCTTCCCACCTCAGTAGACACCCTCTGTCCAGTTGCCCCGCCACATCGACTCATACCCTCCGGCTCCGGCGCTTTTTCTTGTCAACTTGAGAAAATTGGTGCTGCAGCTCGGAAAACAGTTGTTACCTCTCTCCGTCGTCATATTGGGCCCTTGTGCTTGGCGGCGATTCAAAAATTTCCATTTCATACAGCCACCTATCTTTATTTATCTGCTACACGCTCCTACGCAGCTATTCAAGAAACTCTGTGGTATCAATTCACCTGAACCAGACTCTACTGTTTCTTTTTCTTTTATTATCTATTACTTCTTTTTTTTTCGCACGCGTCTTTATACCCCTTTGCACCATGGCTTCGGTATGTGCGGCCAGCTTGCTGCCCGACCCCGCGATATTTTGCAAGCGACTACCATGGCGGGGTGACTGACTTTTTGCGCTTTTTGCGATGCAGTTCTACATTGAAAACAAAAACGTCGGCAACAAGGCCGATTCGGAGGATTGGAGAAGTGCGTATCCCTACATCAACTACTCGCCCAATTGAGGCCTGCTTTCACCAGCGCTTGCTAACGCTGATGCCCGCCAGTTCGCGGCTACAACCCTCTCACCCCTCCCGACCTCCTCCAGCACGAGATTGCCCAGACATCCGAGTCCAAGCGGACGGTCCTCGAGTCCCGCAACGAGGCCGTTGCTGTCGTCAACGGCACCGATGACAAGAACCGTCTGCTGGTCGTGGTCGGCCCCTGCTCCATCCACGACCCCGCGGCCGCGCTGGCCTACTGCGACCTGCTACTCACGGCCAAGGAGAAGCACAAGGACGAGCTGCTCATCGTCATGCGCTCGTACCTCGAGAAGCCGCGCACCACGGTCGGCTGGAAGGGCCTGATCAACGACCCGGACATTGATGGCAGCTTCCAGATCAACAAGGGCCTGCGCCTCGCCCGCCAGCTCTTCGTCGACCTCACCCACCGCGGCATGCCCATCGCCAGCGAGATGCTCGACACCATCTCCCCGCAGTTCCTCGCCGATCTGCTGTCCGTTGGCGCTATCGGCGCCCGCACCACCGAGAGCCAGCTGCATCGCGAGCTCTCCAGCGGCCTCAGCTTCCCCGTCGGCTTCAAGAACGGCACCGACGGCTCCCTCGGCGTCGCCATCGACGCCATTGGCGCCGCCAAGCACCCCCACCAGTTTCTCTCCGTCACCAAACCCGGCGTCGTCGCCATCGTTGGCACCACCGGCAACGAAGACTGCTTCGCCATCCTCCGCGGCGGCACCAAGGGCACCAACTACGACGCCGCCAGCATCGCCGAGGCCAAGGCTGCCCTGGAGAAGAAGGGCGTCAGCCAGCGCCTTATGGTCGACTGCAGCCACGGCAACTCGCTCAAGGATCACAAGAACCAGCCCAAGGTCGCTGCGGTTATTGCGGAGCAGATTGCCAAGGGCGAGAACGCCATCATGGGCGTCATGATTGAAAGCAATCACAACGAGGGTACATTTTCTTCTTGGCTGATCACAAAATTTCTTCTAACATTCAACAGGCAACCAAAAAGTTCCCGCCGAGGGCAAGTCTGGCCTCAAGTACGGTGTCAGCATCACCGATGCTTGCATTCACTGGGAGGACACCGTTAAGGTCCTTGACAACCTTGCTGATGCTGTCAAGCAGCGTCGCAAGGTCATCAATGGCTCCGCTTAAGCTTCTTGATCTGTTTTAGTATATTTATGCATGTCATGATGGATTTGGATTTTGGGAGATACCGGCGAATGAAGACGCCATGGGATGAAAAAAGTTTTCCTTGTTACATATGCTGTGATCTAAAGAATACAAGCCTGACCTTGAAGTCAAATTATGCATACTAAACTCTGCTTGATCCCCTTGTCACAGATGGACTCCTACTAATACCCGGCTATTGAAGACACCATGGGCTAATAAAAGTTTTCGTTGTTACATAGGTACGTACACCATGATCTAAACGGCAAAAATCAAACGTCCAACGGGAATTGATGAAATAATTCTCTAGAAAATCTGGAATTTGTCACAAGATTCCCCTATTCTCAACCAGTGCGTTGCTAGGGGCTTTCTTGCTTTTTTCAGCGTTGATTGAAGCTCTCGCGCCATGTCATCAGTGGCCCGCAAGCCTCGCTCAGCCAGCAAAATTGGGCCAATGGAGCACCGTCTCACCCAAGCCGAAGCTTTCGCAGCAAACACGATCCAAAAGTGAACTTCTCCCCCTTGATGCAACATCTCGCTCCTTGTCATCTCTCCATCACCACCGCACATCACCATTGATCCAGCAACACACCCGCCCACGCTCTTTATCTCAGGTAGCGCATCTACCGGCGCCTCCCTCGCGTGCGATCGCGAATTTGCAGAAGGCCCCCGGCGCCGACACGAAGCCGCACCCTCAAACTCGCCTCATAGCCAGCGCTCACCGCGGCCACCCAACCCGCACGAAACAGAAAAAAAAGGGCGAGAGATTCACAGTCATGGCTCGCGGCTACTCACCACCCGAATCGCCGCTATCCTCGGTGCGCTCCTCGGAGCGCTCTGACGATGAAGGGCACGACTTCGACGACGCCTCGTCGCGCCCGTCGAAGCGGCTCAAGGTCGACGGCGCATCTCGGGCGTCGCGCGCCTCCTCGGCCGCCGTGCACGACGCCGACCACGACCACGTAGATGTCGTGCCCGAGCCAGACCACCTCGAGGGCATGTCAGACCTGTCGTCAGACACGTCAGGCGACATCCCCAGCTCGCCGGCCAACGCGCGGCTCGACGAGGAGGACTTTCAGGAGCAGGTCAGCGTCTGCGACTGGGACGGCTGCGAGGCCGGCGATCAAGGCAACATGGACCGGCTGGTCGAGCACATCCACAACTCCCACATCGAGAACCGCCAGAAAAAATACACGTGCGAGTGGAAGAGCTGCCCGCGCAAGGGCCTGACGCACGCCAGCGGCTACGCCCTCAAGGCACACATGCGCAGCCACACGCGAGAGAAGCCATTCTACTGCTACCTACCAGGTGCGTCTTGAAATTTCCCTTTTCCCGCCGGGCTGCTGTTATATTCATCGATGTGTTGAACTCGAGGCTAACCAACCCTGCTTCTTACAGAATGCGACCGTTCCTTTACGAGATCCGACGCCCTAGCTAAGCACATGCGGACCGTGCACGAGACCGAAGCCTTGCGCCCCTCCGACCCCGTGCCCAAGTCCATGCAGGCCGGCCCGCCGGGCAAGGCGAGCAAGCTCAAGATCATCATCAAGACGCCGCAATCCCACAGCCAAGGTGGCCAGGACGGCGCGGGGACCGCCGCCCACGACGAGGACGAGGAGGTGGGCCACGCCGACTACTTCACCCCGCTGACGAGCGAGCTGTTCACGGCCGACGAGCTCGCGCTGCCCGTCGACAAGCTGTACCGCAAATGCTACTGGGAGGCCAAGTGGGCCGGCGAGGTTGGCGAGACGCTGACGCGCGAGTGCCGCGAGTGGGAGGAGACCTACTACAACGAGTGGCTCGAGAAGGAGGTGCTGCTCTCGCAGGTCATCCAGAGCGAGGTCGACTGGCACCAGCGCCGTGAGGCTGTGCTCGCCGCCGACGAGCAGAAGAAGAAGCAGAAGCAGAAGCAGGAGGAGGAGGAGGCCGCGGCGACTAACGGAGCGCCGGCCGAGGACGAGAAGCAGCAGCCGCGTGCGCAGGAGAACGGCGTGAAAAGGGCTGCCACCGCGGCGAGCGACGAGGCGGATCGACCCGTTGCGCTCCGGCCAGGGGCCATTGCTATTTAGGAGCAGTCGTCGCCTTTGCGCCGATCCCCGCGTGCGGCTGCTGCCGCGTCTCGGGGACTAATTGCCTTCCTGGCGTCGCGCGCGAGCTGGCCCGATCAATGGCAGCCCGAGTCGCCGACGAAGAGAAGGTTCATGTAATAGCACAAATGGGAAAGACGGGATACGAGGAGGAATGCGAGGATTTAAAGGAGTTTCTTGGGGATACGGCACGTCATGGTACTACTTTTCCTTTTTTTTTTATTCGTTCATCCCCTTGTTTGGGGTTTCACGTGTACTGTATACGGTGCTTGTAACGCACCACCTACTACTGCCTGATTAATGCAATTGCCTTTATTCGTGGAACAAAAATATTGTCTTCTAAAAAACAGTAACCTGTCACGGACTTATCTATGCCATGCCTTGCTACGATGAACGGCAAATTCCCTATCTCTCTAGACTTCGTCACTGTCAGTGATTTCCTAGCGTGGCTTAGCGTGCGCCGACTTCGCAGGGCAGCGGGGTTTTCCCACGGCCGGTTACATTTCTAATCGCCCGGCCGTCATTGCGCGGGGGCGCACATGCCTTCTCTTTATTTAGTACCTACAGCAGTAGCACGCAGTGGGAAAACCGCCACCACAAAACTTCGAACCGCCCATTCTTTTTTCCCCTTCTCTCCCATTCCACGACGACTTCATTTTGCCCTCTCAACGCGACCGCTCCTTGGCAAAATATTTCCTCTTCTCTTCATTAACACCGGCACGCCATCTGTACGACCAAAGGCAGTCTCTGCCACCTACCCTGCCTTGTGCCGTCTTCTTAAAGCGTGCCCAGAACCCTTTCGGAGTCGACGAGCCGAAACCCGGCCACACCATCACCCTCACAAGAAAAAAAGCACACGCAGCGACTGCATTCTGAACAAACTTCAACGCTCTTCCATACACTAAAAAAAAAGCCCGCCTTACAGCGGCGCGCAACCCCCGGTCGACCATGAGTGCCATCCTCTCCACCGACGACCTCAACGACTTCATCGCCCCCGGCGTTGCCTGCGTCAAGCCCATCGAGACCCTCCCCGCCGCTCCTCCCCCCTCCTCCCTCGAGACTGAAGTCATCCTCGACGGCGACTCCCGCTCCGCCACCGCCTCCACCGCCCCGCCTGCCGAGATCTCCCTCACCGACTGTCTCGCCTGCTCTGGCTGCGTCACCTCCGCCGAGGCCGTCCTCGTCAGCCTGCAGTCCCACGCCGAAGTCCTCGCAACCCTCGACGCCGCGCCCTCCCTGCGCGTCGTCGGGCCCGATCCCTCATCCGGCCGATACGCTGTGCTAGGGCTGGAGGATGAAAACGCAAAGCTGCTCGTCGCGAGCGTCAGCCCGCAGACGCGCGCGAGCTTGGCGGCCGCGTGCGGGCCGGGCGTCTCGGCCGCGCAGGCGGGCGCCATGCTGGATACGCTGCTCCTCGACGGCGGCGCGCTGACCCGTAGCGGGAGGCACGCCAGCGGCGGCTTCGCGTGGGTGGTGGACACCAACGCCGCGCGGGAGATGACGCACGTGCTGAGCGCCGAAGAAGTCCTCGGCTCCTCCTCCTCCCCCTCTCTCACAGCAACGGCACCCGCCAAGAAGCCCATTCTGGCGTCGTCGTGCCCCGGATGGGTGTGCTACGCCGAAAAGACGCATCCGCACGTGCTGCCGCACCTCTCGCGCGTCAAGTCACCGCAGGCCCTCACCGGCACGCTCCTCAAAACGACTCTCAGCGCGGCGCTCGGCATCCCGCCGAGCCGGATCTGGCACCTCGCCGTCATGCCGTGCTTTGACAAGAAGCTCGAGGCCAGCCGCGAGGAGCTCACCGACGAGGTGTGGGCGCGGTCCGGCCGACCGGGCCGCGGCGTGCGCGACGTCGACTGCGTCATCACGAGCAAGGAGGTCCTCATGCTGGCTGAGAGCAGGGGTCTGGATTTCTTTAAGCTATCGCGCGAGGCCCGGCCGCCCGTCATGGCGCCGTTCCCCGACCCTACGCTACAAAAGTTCTTGTTCCGCCAACCATCGCCCTCGCCGGCCGTGTCAAAAACAACACCCCTTGCCGCCGGCTCGTCCGGCGGTCTCTTGTACCATATCCTGCAGAGCAGAGCTGCACAGACACCTGGTGCCGAGATCCAAGTCATCAAAGGCCGCAATGCCGACGTTGTCGAATACGTCGTGTCCGTCGACGGCGAGCCTGTTTTCAAGGCTGCGAGGTACTATGGTTTCCGCAACATCCAGAACCTCGTTCGGCGGCTGAAGCCGGCGCGACCGTCTAAGATGCCGGGCGGCAAGCCATTTGGCAGCGCCCGTCGGCCCACGGGCGGCAAGTCGGCTTCACTCGAGCACAGCTACATCGAGGTCATGGCGTGCCCGGGCGGCTGCACGAATGGGGGTGGCCAGATCAAGGTCGACGACACTGTCGTGATGGAACGCAAGCAGCTGTCCGACAAACCTGGGCCGCAGGAGCAAAAGGAGTGGCTGGCCGAGGTGGATGAGGCGTACTTTTCGGGCGACGACGAAGCCGCGGTCGAGGACGGGCCTGCGGCGGGAGACGTGGTACTCGGCGTCTCCCACTCTTATATAAATGATACCCTGGCATACTGGTCAGACATGACCGGCATTGATTTACGTAGACTTGCATTCACCACATACCGCGAGGTCATTAGCGATGTTGGAAAGGCCAGCGAGGGCGAACGGGTGATCCAGCTCGCAGGCAAAATTGGCGGCGGGTGGTAGCAGGATGCAGATAGAACGAACCATGTACAGCATAGATAGCATAGATGTAGCTTGTCACAGCAGCAAATCAAGCTTCTTTCGCGCCACGCCGCGCAAATCCAAAGCCTCCTCTTCCAGTGCCGTCCGGTCCTCTAGGTTCCCGCAATGGCACGCCCTCGTCTCGGATTTGCAGCCCCGTGCCACCGTTGCCGCACCCCCCCGCCTCGTCCCGTTTGCGGAAGCCGGCGTCGGGTTTAGGCGAGTAATTCGGGTCGTACAGCTTGCCTGGAGTCGCCTGAGACGGCAGAGCCGTGCGGCGTGACTCAAACGGGCTGCGTGTACTATCCGAGCCGCGTCCGCCCCGCCCTCGGCCACCGCCGCGGCCCTGCTGCGACCTCGCGTCCAACCGCGGCGGCGTTGTGGTGCCGTTGTTACCCGGTGACGATCCGCGGGAGGAATTCGCGGAGTCGCCAAAGATCTTGGCGCGGGCCTCGTCGTACTTGCGTTGCTTCTCGTCACGCTCACGCTTCTGCTTGGCACGCACCTCCTCGGCGGTGAGTTGAACCTCCTTCTTGGGCCCGTCGTCGTCATCGGCCAGACGGGAGGGCTCACCGCGCCTAGCGATGACCGGCTTCCTGCTGAGCAGCTTGACCTGCGGCTTGAACGTCGCGGCCAGCGGGACGGTGTTGGTGGCCTCGACGTAGTGAAACGTCTCGTTGGATTCGCTGCATTTGCGTAAGCACAGGGCCTCGTCGCGCTGTTTGACTGATTTGGGATTTCGGCAACTTACGCGGCTTCCCATAGCTTTCGGTTCGATTTAACGTGCTCCTCCAGACGCTCAGCCTTGGTCAAGACTGGTGCAGGAGTAGGATTCGCTGCCTCTTCCTTGGCAGCCCGATCCGCCTGAGTCTCCCAGTCGTCATCCCAAGCGTCGGGGACAACGGCTCTTTTGCTCATTGTGATAGAGGACTTCGTTTTGTGAGCACTGCAATTGCTCCTGTATAATCGTGGCGGTTGCTACGAGCGCTGGCTCGGAGCCGGACAGGCTTGGCTGGTTCCGCTCAGCACAGGTGGTGAGATAAAAACTAACTCTCGTCTCTTGCACGCTTAGGGCAGGAGACTCGACCAAGGTCAACGCATGGATATTGTGCCGAGATGTGGGCTGCGGTCCGCTAATTTGATGCTTCTAGGCATGTAAAGAGGTAGCCAGAGAACAACGCGTATGTGTAAGGCTAGCGGCGATGTTTGCCAGTTGCGTGGTAAATGGTGAGATTTTGTGTGCGGCAACTTGGTTTGGAGGTCTCGAGAGCAGAATGAGGGACCTGTGGGGCGCAGTCAAGTAGCCACGCTCGGAAGGCAGGAGGGGGCCAACGAACAGCGCCCCATACATTTGGACTTCACCCACGCAACAAACAAGACAAAGAACGTCGTCCGCCATATAAACAAAGGGCTTCACTTCTTACAAGTTGCCAATCACCGCACTAGATGGCTGACTCATCGCCCATGGCGTCCGTCAAGGCCAACAGCAAAAGACACAAGGACGACAAGGAGCACCACCGGAAGAGGCTGACTGATGCTTCCTTCAACGCCAGTGAGTTGGTGGCCGCGACGAGTTATTATAATGCAAACAAAACTGATGACTTGGTGCAGACCGGTATCCTAATCCCCTGGAGGCTCGGCCGTCGCCAGATCCCAAGTTCAAGGGGCCAGAGGGCGTAACGGCGAAGATGACGCGGAACTGGTTGGATATGATCAAAGCGGCCAAGGTGAACTCGGCTTCCTCACAGCTATGAGGTGGTGATGGAGCTCTATTTACGACACTTGCTTCTCTCTCGACCCTCAGGACTACGGCGCTTTTTTCGGCGGCTGGGTGCGCGGAAGCCTCGGTTCGTGTGCCTCGGCAAGCGGCATTGAGAACTATTTTGCAGAATACCGGCATTGTGCAACCGTACATGCTCAAGAAACATTTCTGATTTCGCTCTCGCTGGTATCTGCGCAGGTGGGAAACAATAGGTTACGTGTGGTTATATTACCATATTCTATGGAGATCGACGCTCTATGCTCAGCTGAATCATCCATGCTGTTCAGACGCAGCCTCTGAACCGCGCCTCTCAGCATTCCATTCGGCGATGTCGCGTACGCCGTGCAACTTATGCTGTGCGGCTGAATAATATATTGTTCAGCGTACTTGGGCTGCAGCGTAACGACGGGGGCGAACGAAGCTGCTGCTGGTTATAGTAACGTCTTCTATGCAGCAAATGCAAGTGAAAGTTCCAATAACTACCATGTCGGTTGGCAGAAGATGGTATGAATTAGCCTTGAAAACTATAGGATCTTGTGAAACTCAAGAATCAAATAGTGGCGGCGACATTTCGGGCTGCCGTACCCAGCCACCTACATAGTCTGGAAGGTACAGCAGCGCCTCTGAGTGGCGTGTGTACACAATGTCCATAGTTAGGTACTTGCTGAAAACCCTCCAAGAACATTCTCGGCGCAATGATTTACATAGGCTGCAACTGTACCCCTTTATCTGATGATTCCAAACTTGCAGTAGAGCTCCCTGATCAGAGCCGCGAAGCGGCCCGAGACCAAGCCAGAATTTGATACATGATGAAATGTAAAGATACGGCGATCGAAACGAGCATCGAAGGGTGGCAGCTGCGCTCTGACTGTCTCGTGTCCATGGTTTGAGCACGTAATGGTACACCGCCTCGGAGCTGAAGTAGCAAACAGTAATTTGACATATGTGTGGCTTTTTTTGCTTGTGCGAGTTTACGAGATGGAGAGAGAGCAATCAAAATGCAGTAGTGCATCGAGGGGGGAGAAAAGCCAGCGTGATAGTGAAAGGGGCTGGTTAATGTACGGAGAGAGAGCGGCGCAGGCTTGGTCAGGCTTGCAATTAGACTCGAGGCTTTCTGGTAGGGCCACGCGTGCTTGGCTGTTAAGCTATGTTTGGGCGATGCCTGGGTGATGAAAGAGATTCGAATGATCTCAGGAAATCGCGGAGCGGCTGAAACATGGGAAAAGAAAAGAACAAGCCAATGGAATTCCATGAGTAACGAGAAAGGAGCCTGGTGGCTGGGTCTGCCGGTTTGCACCTGCAGCTTCCTGGAAGGCGAGGCCGGGGAGGCAGATTGTTGGTATAATAGCTCGATTTCATCGCATCGCGATCGGGGAGACTCGGGATTGCCATGTCAAGGTAGCTTGGAAGTAAGGGTTGAGCATCGGTAACGTTTCACAAATCACTATTAGCGGTCCAGTAGACAGGTGGCTGCGTGAAAAGGTGAATGCTTCATTTGGTGCGGGGATCGGAGGAGTTGAGTGGGATTCGGGGGAAGTTGTCGGTACATCTGGCACCGGTCTTGGTTTGGCGGCGATGCATTCTCTATTCTCTGGGAAGTTTGGTTCTAGTTAGTGAGGACTTGGCTCGAGTCCGCGGCTCCATCAACTGGGACGAAGAAGGGAATCTAGGGAGAATGATAGGTGAGGGGTAGTTTGATAAACAGGCCGAGACTTCCGGTTCCGAAGGAAAGCTGGTTTCTGTGCTTTTTTGCCAGGGTTTCTTTTGGTGATGTGTCGATTCTTGCTCTGTTCCGTTTGTCAGTCGTGCATGGGATGGATGACTGATGGATAAGAAGGGAAGGTACTCTGGGTGTTGTAAGTTGCACTCGTTACCCGCCTAGCTAGATCACTACTTACTTACATAGTTGAGCTGTCAGTGGCAAACAACCAGCTGCAGAGCCTCACTGCAACGGGTATTCAAATCTAGACTCCGTTTAACAATCAAAGTAATGAGTCAGAGTAGCAAATTCCTTATTCCATTCGCCACAGAATAGAATCTGCATGATTCCTCATCTAAGGCTTGGCAATTAAGTTAAGAGGCTTTCTTGCACTTTTACTAGAAAGCTTGTAAAGGGCGTACAGCTGTCGGACAAGGCAAGCTCTAAAATAAGATGAGGGGCAAGGAGGGGATGGATACATACGTGCCGCAGGAAGCTTCCATCATCAGACAGACCCGCCGGAAGCCATAACAAAAAAGAAATGAAAGGAAGACGGGAATTTTGACTGGTAGGGGAAAAATCATCTCGCGCATGCACTACCTACCTCCACTGGCACTGGCCCTTCCTTGGCCTACTAGGATGCATTATACCTACAGCGGTTCCCCCTCCTCGATGCCTGCGGGGAAGTCTTGGTCTCGTCCCGCAATTATGGACTGGCGGGCTGGAATGAGCAATGGACAGAGCCGCCGCCACTGCATATCGGGGCAGAGAGTAGAGTAGTAGTTAGAGGCAGCGAGGTTCAGCACATCAGGGGGCGGGCGGGTGAATGGATGCAAGGTCAAAAAGAGGAGAAAGTGCTACCAGGGAAGAGTGAATAGAACATGGGATGAGAACGGAGTACCGGCGAGTGATTAGAACAGTGATTGGAAACAGGAGGCTGGTTGGAAGGCTGTTCAAAGCTTGTTCTTTGAAGATGTGTCACCCGGCCTCGTTACGAAAACTGTCGTGCTCCCAAATTTGCAAGGCAAAAGAGGCCCTTCGCGTCGGAGCGGGTGCCCATAGTGCCTATTATTGGCTCCTACAGAGGTAAGACAAGGTAAGGCAAGGCAAGGTGGTTGTAACTTGTGGTACTTGGCCTCGCCCCCGGGTGGCGGGTAGTCAAAGTCAAAGGCCCTCTTCTTATTAATAAGGCGTTCACGATAACTAGCGGCCGCTCTTCATCGTCGACCTCTACACTTGCATCATACACTCTACTGAATCTCACTTCTTACCACGCTCACACCCTGCTACGGCATCAACCAGCCACGGCTCGAACCTTGACCGGGAGCAACATCTACGCCGTTGGTTCTGTCTGGCATCAATTTTCCCCTCTCCTCTTTCAATTTCCTTTGCATCCATCTTTTCCATTCACCACTCTCGTTTTCTTTCTAATCTAGGTTGCCGTTGATATCACACCCGCTCGCCATGATGACTGGAAACGACCCGACTCATCAACACCACAACGGCGGCGGATTCGATCTGCTACGCCGAGCAACACAAGCCATGATGTCCAAGTGAGTCAACTATTTTCTACTCTTTCTCTTTCTTCTATTTTTTCCTTGTTTTTCTTTGTCGTCATCAATGACAATACCCGCCGTCCAGTGGCGGCATTTGGAGTGGTTCTCCTACTACAGCGACCGGCCCAGTGGCTGTGATTGCTCTTGGTGTCCCGCATCGAGCGGCGCTGTCATCAACGCCAACCCTCTGACATGGTTCTCGGCATACGATTGCCAAGTTGGAATTCCGGAGAGAAGATGGGGAAAAGGGGGGACGGGACTGCACGATAATCGGGAAGCGGCGAGCAGCGGCAAACGGGGCTCCGATATCACAACCGGTCAAGCTGAGGGGGATGGACAACTACGGCAAAGGCGTCAGCAGCCTCGAACTCGTTCTCGCGAAGCCGGCACTTCTACCCCTCCCTCTGGGTAAAAAAAAAAAAAAGACGAGCAACGAGACAAGCATGAGATGGAAACGAGTCGAGGCTGGCTGACACGAGCGGCCACCTGGTACCTCTGTCAGTCAGTGAGCAAACAGCTCTCGCGGCCTTCTTGGTGGTGACTCTGGCAGGCTTGTCAGTGGCTACTCCGCCTCAGCGCCGCGCTTTATTATGGGCCGGGGGGTGGCCAAGCCGGGAGAGTCTGGAAGGGCAGCGAAGCAAAAGGGTTGCCCGCCACGCCGCCTGGTCACAGACTCACACCTCAGTCAAGTGGCGCCGGCGGTTTACGGTTTGCCTTGGTTTCCTTTATACCAACCTTGGTTTACCGTATACCAGGTACCTACCTACCTCTCTTCCGGCGAGGTACTTGCTTGGTGCTACCCTTTCTGCGAGTCAGCCCAGTCGCGAGTTGGTGTGGTGCAGTGGAGAGGGTGCGCTGGAGCCCGCTGGCAGTGGTGGTCTCGCCGCTAAAAACAGTGCTAGAGACTTGTCATTTTGCTGGCCAAGCACTGACTGACTCTTTGGCTTACGCCGGCTTGCAACCGCTCTGTCAGCCACCTGGTCCGAGCTTGCTTCTCCTGTGCTTCTGGCTTGCTTCTGCAGATGCTTCCATTTTTATCCAGGCTGCTTGCTTGCTTGCTTGTCTGCTAGCCGGCCTACCTCGTCTGGGCATCTCCGAAAGCAACCGCGTTTGCGAGCTGCCCTGCGTCTTGGGCCGTCCTGGTCCATCCCCGGCCACTCGCTACTACGAAACCACATGGCAATTCCATGCGCCGCCCACATGGACAAATGGCTGGAGGATCCGATGCATTGCATAGTGCTGCGACGCACCCTCGAAACAGTGTTTGAGATTCGCCAACCTTGAACCCAGGTCTGCGGTGGATGACATGCTATAAGGCATTCTCATCGCTGATCGCCGCCTTACGAACCTTGCGTCACAGTGCAGCCTCGCCGGTCTGAATGCATGCCTTACTGTACGACTTACCCAGCCACCATATGAGCCATGCCAGGCACATCAGCATTGCCCTCATTTTACTCGACCTTGTTGCTTTACCTTGCTGCTTTGCCTTGCTTTGCGCACGGCTGTGGCGTCCAATTGCGGTGGGCCGGTAATAATACCAGCGGTTGCTGCCAATGGGATCAAAATTTTGCATGGCCGTCCAATTCGGGAAGCTCGCCTACAATTCCCGATGACAACATACATGCAGATTTAGTACCACACCATTGGTGCACGACGCGACCGCCCGCACATGCTACCAGCGACACAGCGTCTATAATTGACGAGGCGCAAAGTTTGCCTTGACCAGCTCAGGTCTAGTTGGGCTCACAAGGGTATCAGCGCCGCCAGCCCGGTTGTTTCCTTCTCCCTCCCAGGCTTGTCGTTGGGCACTAGCTCGCGATACACCTATTTCTTGGTATAGGTACTGGCGAGGCTAAGTACATGTGGCTAGTGGCCACAAAGAGTTCGTCAATACCCGCACAGGATGGAATACCGCAAGGTACGGTACATACATACATGCCTTACTACCTATCGGAATACCCGATCCTATCTGCCCTCCGCTGTCAGTCCGTTGGCCCGCCTGGCAAAAAAATTTAATCAATTGCATCAGCCAGAGTCAGGCCCAAAAAAGGAACAGCTGTGGAAGAAAAAAGAGCTGCCAGATTGGAAATATCCGCTCTCGGAATTGCCGCCTGCCCTGCAGGGGCGCAAACCCAGGCAACCAGCCCAGCCAGCCCGGTCAAACCCAACCCTTTGATTGCAAACCTTGTATACTCGGCTGGTCACCAACAATTCCATCTCCATAGCAGCAACTGCTCCGTCTTTTTTTTTCCTTCCCTCTGGTACTCTATCTTCTTCCTTTCTCCGAATTTCACAACACACTCTTCCTCTTCCCCTATACCATCGCCGAAGGAAGCTAGTCGCTCAATCTCGTCGCACAAACACTCTTCTCCACCGCAGGCCTTGCCTCGAAAAGCTTCACTTCTGCAATCCCTACTCCTCTGGCCTCACCTTCCCTCTCACAGACCTCACCGACCAGCCATGAACTAGGTGTTCATCCTATTTCCACCCGCTGGTCATCTCAACCTCGTCTCTGACTGGCTTGCTGGGATCGTCATTCAAAAAGCCCGCTCTTACGTCTACGGCTTGCCGCAAAGAACCACTCCAAACTATACGCCCAAGCCCCTCTCTCCCCCGCGCTCGCCACCCACTCTGCCACGCTTTTTTTCCCTCTTCGTCTCCTCTTTGACCACCGGGCTTTTTCCTCTGCCTCTCTTCCCCCCCTTCCCTGACTTTCTTCTTGGGCCTCTTGATCAGGCCTTTGCAATTAAAAACCTCTCAATCTTCTGCCACCATGCAGACCGTTGACCAATCCACTACTAGAACGGCCGCCGAAGACGATGGCATCGATCAAATAGGCTCAGACACCCCGCGATCCGGCATTGCGACGCCTCAACCCGACCCCCACGACAAGCGCCTCCCAGGGATCATGAGCTACTTCGGTCAGGTTCGTCAAGACCCTTCTACAGCCGTTCCGCCTTCTTCCCTCGACGCCTGGCAGCACAATGCCCAAGCCACCTCCCAAACTCCCCAGATTGCCCTCACAGCTGCCCACGATGCCACAGCCACCGCCGATGCTCCAGCCGCCGATGGCGATGATCAGGCTCCGTCTCCGGCCTCCGAGGGGATACAAATGCTCCCACCACCCCTCCCACAGGCCGCTGCACCGCCTTCTTCCTCGTCCTCCTTGAGCATCTCTGCTCCTTCCGATGCATCGGCGGTCGCACATCCTCCCGTCCCTGTGGCTGCCAAGTCGGGTCCCACACAGCACCTCACAACAAACATCCATCCATATCCCACCCCTCCACCGTCACAGCCTTGCTCGTCTGCAAGTTCAGCCATACATGTTTTAAGCAGTCGCTCGCAAGAAAGTGCACCCGCTGGTCGGTCTGCTTCTCTTGCTGCTAATGCCATGGGCGCCCTTCAGCAGCTGCCGCTCCCTACCCGTGGCGTCCACTCTCTAGACGAGAGTCGCGCCCAGCCTTCCCATGCTCATGACACTACACTTTCTAATTCTTCTAATTCTGCTTCTACTACTTCCTCAACCACTCAAACGGCTAGCAAATGGTTTTCTCTTGATGGGCTCAAAGAGCTAACACGTTCTATCATCTTCAAGAGCGGTCCTCCTACCCCGACCAGAGCTCTCTCGACCGCCCGCCCTTCGCTGTCGGACGGCAAAGATACAGTCTACCGCGCCAGCAACGATGGCGCCGAGACCAGCGGGACGCAAACCCCTCGCTCTACTGGCGCCCAGGTCCCCGCCGCTCGTGGCAAGCTAACAGTCAAGGTCTCCGAGGCCCGCGGCCTGCGCAAGTGCCACGACCCCTACGTCGTTGCCGTCTTCCAGCGCTCCGAGCTCATCTCGGGCGGTCCTCGACCTTCCGAGGACGAAGAGCCTCTCAACGTTGCACAAGCTGCCATTGGCGGCATCCCTATCCAACGATCAGCAAGTGACTCAGGTCGGCCCATGGCGATTCCCATGCGCAGTCGTCAAAGTAGCAACACCAGCATCACCGATTATAACACATTTCGCAACCGCAACGGTCGCCAAGCTTCGCTCACACACCCCAAATGGGATGCTGAGGCCGTATTGTATGCACTCTACAGTCTTCCCTATTTCTTCTCGCTAACCCGTGGAATTACAGTGATGTTGTCGACTCGGGCTCCTTGGTCGATGTATCTATCTACGACCACACTCCCAGCGGTGAAAAGTTCCTCGGTCATGTCAAGTTTGAAGCTCCCAGGGAAAAGGAGACGCTGGTCCGCGGCTGGTTTCCCCTCAAGGGCCACGTCAACACCGTTGACGAGGACGCGCCAACTGGAGAGGTGTATGTCGAAGCTCTGTATCAACGCACCGAAAAGAAGCACTACGGCCCCAGCGATTTCGAGATTCTGAAGCTGATCGGCAAGGGGACGTTCGGTCAAGTCTACCAGGTTCGCAAAAGGGATACGCAGCGTATCTACGCCATGAAGGTACTGCAGAAGAAGGTCATTGTACAGAAGAAGGAGGTGGCCCATACCGTTGGCGAGCGCAATATTCTAGTTCGCACTGCCACCTCAGACTCTCCTTTCATTGTCGGCCTCAAATTCTCCTTCCAAACCCCCTCGGAACTATACCTGGTCACCGACTACATGTCCGGCGGCGAGCTCTTCTGGCACTTGCAAAAAGAGGGCCGTTTCGACGAGAGACGTGCCAAGTTTTATATTGCAGAGCTGATTCTCGCCATTCAACACCTCCACAACAATGACATTGTCTACCGCGATCTGAAGCCTGAAAACATTCTCCTTGATGCCAACGGTCACATTGCGCTTTGCGACTTTGGTCTCTCCAAGGCCAACCTCACAAAGAACGACACTACAAACACGTTCTGTGGCACTACCGAGTATCTCGCCCCCGAGGTGCTTCTGGATGAGTCTGGCTACACCAAGATGGTGGACTTTTGGTCACTTGGTGTCTTGGTCTTTGAGATGTGCTGTGGTTGGAGCCCGTTCTACGCCGAGGACACTCAACAAATGTACAAGAACATCGCCTTTGGGAAAGTCCGCTTCCCCCGAGACACGCTGTCGCAAGAGGGCCGTAACTTCGTCAAGGGCTTGCTCAACAGAAATCCCAAGCATCGCCTTGGTGCCACAGACGACGCGGAGGAGCTGAAACAGCACCCATTCTTTAATGACATTGACTGGACGCTCCTCACGCAAAAGCGTATCGCTCCACCATTCAAGCCCAAGCTCAAGTCTGAAACCGACGTGTCCTATTTCGACCCGGAGTTCACCACGGCCTTGGACCAGAATGGATCTCTCAACGAGCGCGCCGCTGCCCTCGCCCGAGGCTACGCTGCCTCAACACCCCTCTCGCCGTCGGTGCAAGCCAACTTCCAGGGTTTTACATTTGTAGACGAGAGTGCGCTAGACGATCACATGCGTGACCGTGTGCACCCCGATGATGAGGAGATGGATGACGCGGGCCACCACACAAACGGCAACGACTTTGACGACTGGGACAATATCGATGACTTTGATGTAAGGCAGGGTAACAGAATGAGTGGCATCGTGCGCACTTCAACCCACGACGAGCAAATGGTGGGAGGACACTTTGATGATTAATATTCAGCTGAGTGCTCCGTATCTGTGTATCTGCACATTAAAGAGAAGGGAGAGAAGGTGCTACAAAGAAATGGAAAACCAAGAGGCATTGGTGGGATATCCCGAACAAAAAAACAGGTCTTCTTTTTTTATTCTTGTCTTTTTTTTATGAAATCATGGACATGCGAAGGGTCGGCGGACACATTCGGGCAGGCAAATGGACGGAATGGGAGGCAAACTTAATCAAGTACAGACTCATTTTGGCGTTTGGAATGGTGATGTTCTTATTTTCTTGGCTCTTTTTTTTTTGCGTTTCTCCGTCTTCGACCGTTTTTATAACGATTTCTTGTTTCTGGCGTTATCATTATTACCATTCACTTCCTTGTTTGCCTGATTGATTGATTCATGTGCAACTTTGGTTCATCTCTCTGTAGCGTGCTTTTGTAAAAGAGGCACTTGTATTCCTGACTTTTCAGGAGCGAGAAAGAAGCGAGAAAGAAAAAAGAAAAACAACACATGCCTTTTTTTTATAACATCAGCAGATGTCTCGTGTTTGAACTTGAGAGCTTGATTAAGTGTGCTTGAGGTCTATGGACGAATTGACGTTGAATAATACCTAGGTTTTGCCTTGCGAATGATGGGATGGTTGGACGGCCTTGTAACTGGTGTTCCTCTTGCGTGCTTCTCTTGTCTTTTCGGTTCCCTAATACTCCTGTCTCCGTGCTCTCTTTGCCGCTTCGGCAAGAGGACCAAAGCGAAATTGAGCCTTGCAGCACCTTGTTGATGGCATTTTGAGTTGTCGGACAGCATTTTTGCTGATAATACTGTGTCAACCTTGCGTTTTCCGTTTCAAAAGTATGTAGACCACTCTACGTTTTTTTGAATATCAATAATCATCGGTGCTACAGAAGACATATATACACGGAGACGGTGGAATGCTTAGTTAGGACTTGTCGCATTGGAGACAGGAAAGGAAATGATCAGAAGAAACAATTAAACACCCTCGCACCCCATGCAAAGGGTCATCTTCATTTCTTTACAAGGAAAAATGTACAACAAGGATTCGCAATCCTGTTTCCGCCCAGCCCGACTGCTGGGCGGCTCAACATCCGCCGGCACAGGAGAGGACTGGTACAAAAGAAAGACATGGCCAAACCCGACCAGAGGTGCAGCAAGCAGTCCCCGTACTCGTGAATGCACCCAGAAACAAGTCTTGTCCACGCTTCCCCTTTCTACCCGTTCCCCTGCCACCTGCCGCACTCCACACCTATAACCCAAAGATTAATATCCCGTCATCTCGCGTTTGTCCGCCATGCCAATTCGAGCGCCGTAAAAAGGTAAAAAGGGGGCGTTTTCCACAGTTCCGTATCGGTTGTGCCGGATATCCGGTCCTGTTTGTCGATAGAGACGTGCCGCTCCTCACACAATGCAACCTTTTTTCTTTATTTCTCATGCAATGAGATTTTCTTAGTGCTTGGTCTCCTCCTCCTCGGCCTCGAGCCAGTCGGGCAGGGCGGCGGGGGTGCCGGAGGCCTGCTGGGCGGCGTCCTGGCCCTCAATCTCGACGGCCATGCTCTCGTACTCCTGCAGGTTGCTGGCGAGGTCGGCCTCCTCGGGGGACTTGGGGGTCTTGGGCTCGGCAAAGGTCTGGACCTGGCCGACGGAGTCGGACTCCTTGACGGCGGGCATCTTGTAGGCCTTGAGCTCCTTAAGATACAGCTCCTGGACGAAGTCGGCTAGAGAGGGGGGGCGAATGTTAGCTTCTATAACTCCTGAAAAGAACGAAGCGCGGGCAAAGGTGCGTAAACATTGGCGATCGGGAATATGGCGCAATCGTTCGGTAATCCATCAAAAAAAAAAAAAAAGGCTCGGCTGTGCGCGGCGAGCTTTGTTGTTCGTTTAGGTCGATTGGAGGTTTCGGCTGCTGCAAGTCCGCTGTTCTCCGAGGCTGGTCGTGTCTTCTCCGTTGGCGCATGTGTCGTCCATCACCTCCGAACCAGGGAAAAATTCATCTCGGAAAAAAAAATTCTTACCTCTGCGGGAGACGGTAGGAGCGATAAAGGTCCTTGTCTGAACCGATCGCGAGACGGTGGCAATGGCAGAGCGGGCGCGCTATTAATCGGGAACAGAAGGCCCCCTCAGTCAGCAGAGGTTCTCGCGGCCGGGAGACGAGACAGGCAGAAAGACGCAAGTTGCGCAGCAATGGCGTTGGAAAGTTGGTTGGTAGATTACTCACAGCGACCCGAGTAATTTGGCTGAGCATTTTGAATAGGTTGACGTTGCTCAATGGGGAACCCAAGATTGGCAGGATGGACTGAGGGTTTTGTGAAAATCGTGATGTCGACCTGTCTGTCTCTCCCCCGGCTTAGCCCGTGGCTGGTTTCCAAGTTTCTGCCTGAGGCGTAGCTTCCAATGCCTTTGAGTCACGTGATCCAGTTCAATATCCTGGCAAGTCCAACCAGGTCATGACGCTTTAGCATCTCCAGTACACTGTGCAATGCAACCTAGAAAATCACAGAAAACTTGGAAAGTCTAGTTTAGTATCTACTCAAGCCCAAAGATGCAAATTACTTGGCCAACACGCGACTACTGTTCGAAGCCAGTTGTCAAACGCGCGTATTTGAGCTTACGGTCTACCTTCTAAAACGAAGCCAACAAGCTGTCAAAAAAAGAGATGATGGAATTCGTTCTTATTATAAGGCAAGAATTTCTATCAACTCTGAAAAGCTGAGAAAATGACGCAGTACATGTACATATTCGGGAGGGCAACTTTGTACGGCAACCCTTGCAACAGTCCTGGCAGACTGTCTCGCACTCGATTTTGCCTACCGACTTGAAGCTTCGTCTGAAGCGGCACTCGTCGCCCGGCCTTTGCTGCTGATGGATTGATTCTTGGCCCCTTTGGCCTTCCTCATTTCAAACCAAGGAATGGACAAGACATACGGCCCAGCAATGACGGCACAGAGCACAATGTAAGCAATACGCAAAGACATGCTAGTGTTGGCCAACTGGAGACCGAGTCCGCCATTGATGATACCCAGAATGATGAGTGCGCGGCCGCACCAAACATGAATGTGGCTCAGAACACCGCGACGTCCTTGGCGCTTGAAGCTCGCGTGGTGCAGAGCACCTAGGATGGGTTGCAGGAACATCAAGGCGCAAACCATGATTCCGAGACGAGTATGTGTGTTTTGGAAGAACTATTCATGTTGGTCAACCGTTTGTCAGATACCATGGCGACACTATTACTCACAATGCCAAGTCTGTTGGCCAGAACATAGCCCATGCCGAGACCTGCCCACATGGCGAGGAAAGCGATGGTCTGGAAGGCCGCATGGAATATCCACTTGCCGATGATGGGCATCAGAAGGGCGCCGGCAGGGTACAAAACAACCCAGACGATCATCATGAGAATTCCATGGGCATGGAGAAGCGTGGTCGAAAGAGAGCTAGAACCACCACCCCCAGAGACGATGTTACCGCCGCCGCCGTTGCCGTTGCCGTTGCCGTTGCCGTTGCCGTTGTTATTACCGCCACCAGAGCTGCCACCATCATCGCTACTGGTAAACGGGTTCGAGTCAGAACTGATGGCAGCCTGGCTGAGGTCAATCTGGAAGACGGAGTGATCATCGTGGTAGTCGATGGACGCGTTTGGGTCTGTTGAGTCGATGGGGCTGCCGGCCTTCCACGCGGACAGCCAGCCGCTCGACCCCTGAAGACTGACACTCGTGCAGTCGGCGCAGCGGACGTTGGCCACCATCTCGTCGCCCACGACGCCAGAACCGGCGAGTAGGGTTGCGGACCGCTGGGTGTACTGCGGCATGACGTGCCCGGTGCCGCGCCGGGTGCTGAGGGTGACGTTGCCGGTGCCGTCCTGGTACATGAGGAAGATTTGGGCGCCGCTCATCTGACTGCCGATGCCGAGCGCAGCCCACTCGTAGGAGCTCGGCGCGCGCAGCTGGAAGTAGACGTTGCCGGCGCCGGACGAGATGGCCGCCTCGGGTACGCCCCAGCTAAAGCATATTTGCGAGCTGTCGCTGACGCAGTGCGGCGCGCTGACGGCGAGCGCACCGATGGAGCCTAGACAGATATTCTGTGAGCAATGGGCGAGCGAGCCGTGTCTGCCAATGCCGAGGACGTACTGAGAGAGGCCAGCGCTATAGAGCTGGCAAGAGAACTGCGCAACCCCATGGTTCTGAAGGTGTGAAATGCGGAGGTAAGTCCGTGGTGCCTGCTTGGCTGTATCTACCAGGCAGAGCACAGCTATCGTATTGTGTGAAGCAGGATATACAGAGAATACTCGCACAGTCGTGTAAATGCATGGACGGCAAAACAACGCCCACTGGACGGGGCTTGCTCAAGATATGTACTCTTTTCTATCTTAGTGTCTGCCACAACACGGCAAGGTGCGCACACCCGATTACAGCCACACCTTGGAGAGGCATTGAAGCCAAGCAAGGGCATCAGCTCGAGCACCACAGGTTTAGACGGGGCAGTCACGCCGCCGCCTCGCCTCGTCTGGTACGTCTGGTAACTAGTAATTACTGGTAGGCGTTTGATGATCAAATCGGATGGGGGGTGGGAGGGTGCAGATTTGATGGTCGGCTAGTGTATGACAGTTTTGGGGTCAGTTCATCAGCGATGCTTTCCGGGTGCACTATGCCTGACTATTTGCATAGTTGCGCCGACGGTTCAATAGTTGCAAGCGCCCGGCGCAGGTGTCTACAATGTGAGTTGTTGAGTCCATCGAGCCGTCTTTTTTTCGGTACAAACGATAAGATGCAATCTATATCATCTTCAAGTCCAGAGACGAAACACAGAAAACTGCAGGGAAAAGATGCAGCAGGCGTCTGGTGAAGTGAGGGAGGTGCGCCATGTTTGGGAGCAAGCCAGCAACTAACTACCCAGTAACTACGGATAGTTGCGATGCGCATCAAAAAAGCTAGAACAAGGCCAGAAACAAGCTTTTCACGCCTCAGGGACAGCGGTATGGCAATATCTGCCCTGCCATTGGAGGAACGGCTCGTGTGTCTCTCGGTCAGAGTCCATCCCGGGGGAGGCGTGGCGCTAGGATTGGGGATTCCAGAGTCGTCGCCCCCTTCCCTTCCTTTTACCTCTTCCCTCTCTCAGCCAAGTCCAGCCCCAAAGTTGCTAGCTTGGCTCGGCTTCGAATGATGCCGCCGGGACAGAAACAAGCCGCCTCGGTCATTTCCATGTCAAATAACGAAAACGAGATGTCTACTAACCAGCTCCTTCCTCCCGTTGTCTTATTATGTACAAGAACAAGCTTTTGGTGTTGCGTAATGAGGCGGTGAGCAGCTTTCTTAGATAACAAAGCAAGTTTGCTTTTTTTTTTCCTCCGTCTGTGACGTTGCGTCGTCAAACGCCAAGAGAGGCCTCTGGTCTGGGCGTTGACGCCGCAGTATGTACATGAGTGATGTTCAAGGCAAGCCATGGCGCGACTGAACCCCCGGGGGGGGGGTTTGCATTGGCATTGGCGGCGCGCTGATTGGAGATGGCGATCAGAGAAGGAATGTGCCGCCCGGGTTGTTTCTTATCCACACGCAGATGAAACAAAAAAAAACCCCCAATATCAGATCGAGATTACGTGTCGCCCCCCCCCCCTTCTCCATCTGCCAAGTAGCCGCGTACTTGGTTTGTTGAAGAAGGGAGCAGGGGAACTACGTACGCCATGAATCTACAATAAACTTTCTTGTGCTTGCTTGGCGGAGCGAGAAGCTGAGCTTCAGTGTCCATGATGGCGTGACGTAGAAAACTGCCTGCGGGATGCCCGGCCTTGTTGAGCCATCATAGTTGGTCTCAGGGTGGTGGACAAGGAGAGGCATTTCTTGGGTAGTATTGATGAGGTGGGAGGGCATTGCGTCGCTCAAGTATTTCACATGTTGCGAAGCTACCTTTCGACAGTGTTATCACATGGACGGACATATGAAGTCAGGTAATGGATGCACTTCCTTGTGTCCGAAGTCGCGACGTCACATTCCTACATGAATACAGTATGTACATGCCGCATGCAGATCGGCTGTCACCTCGCCGTAATAAAGATGGCGCTGCT
This sequence comes from Cordyceps fumosorosea ARSEF 2679, assembly GCF_001636725.1. Taxonomy (NCBI): domain Eukaryota; kingdom Fungi; phylum Ascomycota; class Sordariomycetes; order Hypocreales; family Cordycipitaceae; genus Cordyceps; species Cordyceps fumosorosea. The sequence continues at coordinate 659,290 of NW_017387301.1, forward strand.
GTATATGAAGTACCAATACCAACCGTTTTAACATTGCTCGCTGTAACAACAAAAAAGGTCCTAGACAAGATGCCGCGTGCAATCTAGCTCAGATGCACCCACAATCGTTCTCGATCAGCCTCGCTCCCGCCGGCCTCGAACCTGGTCACCACCGGATCCGCCGCGTTGTTGAGCCGCAGGATGACGTCGGCCCGTGACAGCAGCGCCCTCCGGTGACCGACCACTACCTTTGTGCAGCCCGCGAACTCGGCCGCGATGACCTGCGCGACGAGCGCCTCGGCCTCGGCGTCCATGCTCGATGTCGCCTCGTCCACCAGCAGCACTCGCGAGCCGGTCACACGCCGGTGCAGGACCGCGCGCGCCACCTGTAGCAGCTGCCGCTGGCCGCGCGACAGCCGTAGCCGGGAGACGGCGGCGTCGAGACCGCCAGCCTCCTCGACGGCCGCCCACAGGCCGACCAGCCGCAGGATGTCGGCGAGGCCGGCGTCGTCGGTGGCGGTAGTTGTGGCGACGGCGTGGGAGGAGGAGGAGGAGGAGGCGTGCAGGCGGAAGGGATCCATGTTGAGGCGGACGGAGCCGGTGATCTCGAGGCCGCCTTGCGTGATGGTGGTGATGCGCGAGCGGAGGAGCTCCCGGGGCACCGTCTTGACTTCGCGGTTGTCGATGTGGATGGTCCCCGAGTATTCGATTAGATGCAGAAGTGCAAGGAGAAGCGTTGATTTTCCGCTTGGGTGCTTTGGATCAGCTGAGTGCTTTGGGATGTATGCGGGACAGAAACCTACCTTCCGGTTCTACCAATGATGCCAATGGTCTGTCCGGGCTGCACCGTGACGGAGACGTTTCTAAACACCTTGTGCGGTTTCTCCGTATCCGGCCTGGAATATGCAATGTCAGCTACACAGGACAGCGCAGAGCAATTGTATTATCAGTCAGTGACTTACTTGTAGGCTACACCCACGCAGCTGAAATCCAGCTTGCCCGCAGGCGGCCAGTCGTCCGGCACCGGCGCGCAGTCTCGCTGGGCCTCCTTGGGAGTGTTCCTCATAAAGGCCCTGATGCGAGCAACGGCGCCAAAGGCCATCTCCATGTTGACGTAGTACCGCACAAAGATGGCGGCAATCTCGCTAAAGTAGAGGAGACTGAGAAGCGACAGGCCCATGGACGCGGGCGAGGCCGTGTTGTGGAACTTGAGCGCCAGGCCGACGATGGACACTGCGCACGCGGCCGTGCTGAGGTCCATGACGGACCGTAGCCACTGGTTGATAGATATCAGGAAGTAGAAGGGCTTTTGCGTGAGGTCGAGGATCTCGTGGAACTCGTGCGTCAAGGCGTCCTGCCAGCGAAACGCGCGGATGTGCTCGATCCCAGCCGTCGTCTCCACGAGGTGCCTGGTCAGCAGCTTGGACACGTCCAGCTCCATCTCGCGCAGCTGTCGGGACGTCCGCAGATAGAAGCGCTGGATGAGGTAGACGACGAGGAGGAAGACGGGGATGATGGGGGACGCGTAGCTGGCGCCCGAGGCGATGACGCCGACGTCAATCAGCACCGAGAGGCCGCACCAGACGACGGTGATGATGGTCGTCGGCAGCGTCTGCGTTGCCATGGAAGTGTCGACGCTGAACCTGTTGAGCAGGAAACTGGCATCTTCCTCGGAGAGAAACTCGAGCGTGGCGCGGCTGGTCGTGTCCGCCAGCGCCCAGTGCAGCGCGTTGACGGCCTTGGCGTTGACGAGGTGGTAGAAGCCGCCGATGGAGAAGACGTGCATGATGGGATTTACGACGCCGAAGATGGCGTATCCCGCGTAGTACTTGTCGTTGGTCGGGTCCGTCTCCATCCAAACGCGCCCAAAGATCTGCGGCATCCGCTCCGCGACGGCAGACAGCACCAGGAGAGTCGACCAGAACAAGATCTTCAGGGTGCCGGCTGGGCCGACGAAGTACGAGTAGAGGGAGAAGTCTCCAGCGCGTATATCATAGCCGTTCGCGTCGCGGGAATCGTCGTTTGGTTTGACAGCAGGAAGATCAACAGCCTGGTTGGTCGACGCCTTGGACATGGACTCCTCTTGAACAGCCATGCGCCTCATGATTGAATCTGGCGAGAGTTCACGTGTTCTCAGAGGAGCTCTCTCAACCTCTCCATTTGTGTCAATTCGGAATAGAAGATCCGCATCAACAAGGTGTGCCTTGTTGCTGGTCGTCATGATGACTGTCGTGCGACCGTCCTCGGTCAAGCCGCTCTCGCTAAAGAGCCTGATACGGACTGTTGACGCCGTCTCTCGGTCGAGTGAGCTGAAGGGATCATCCAGTAGAATAATGTCCGCTTCCAGATAGAGCGTTCTTGCCAGCGCAATACGCGACTTTTGCCCTCCGCTCAGATTACATCCATCAGTGCCCGCGACGGTCTGGTCACCATCCGGCATCCGCTCAAAGTCTTCATCCAAAGCACAGATATACACGACTCTAGCGTACTTTGCTGCGTCAAACGGCTTCTGGCCAATGATGTTGAGCCGGATCGTGATGTTTTGGATCCAGGGCACTTGGCTGCAGTAAGCAAGGGAATCACACGCAAGCTTGACCTCGCCGTGACTGAGCCGAGCCTCTCCCAGAACAATGCTCAGCATGGTCGTCTTGCCGCATCCAACCGGCCCGAATATCATGGCAACGGTGCCAAACGGAAACCCCGCGCACACTCCCCGCAAGATAGGGCCTGCAAAGTCCGAGGTGACGCAGACATACAGCATCTCTACCGCGAGGTGAGTGCCGGGTACGTGCCTCTTTTTTATACCCTTCTCGCTGCTGATGCTGCTGCTGGAGTTGGGGTCAAGGACGAATCCTCGCGGATCCTTCCTCTCGGGGATTGCCAGGAATTCTTGAATGCGGCACAGCGCGGCAAACCCGGTCGACCAGTAGGGTATGTATTCGAGGAAGAGGGCAAGCGGCTGTGCAACAAGCTGCACAAAGGCCAGCGTGGTGAAGAATCTCGAGGCCGTCATCGGCTCCGATGAGCGACTCCAAAAGAGAGCTCCCGCGACAACCAGCACAGGAGTCACCGAGGCGCCAAAGGCGGAGAGAGTCAGAGAGGCAGTGAAGTAGTCGCGGTCTTTCATCGAGGCCCGTGTTTCGGCCTCAAACCGCTCTTGAAGATCCATAGCAAACGCTGGAGAAAGGCCCATCATCTTGATATCCTTGGATTGGGCGAGCATGTTTGACGTTGTCTCAACGCGAGCCGCAATGTGCTCGTTCCATCTGCGACGGGTAGCGAGCATTTTCTTGGCGACGAACAAGATGAGAACAGTTGCGACTATTATTTTGTAAGCAGATAAACATGAATATTCTGAGCTGTTAGCATGTTCGTTTGAAGTACATACGAATGGTAGGAATGAGGGCGAATATGGTGGCAGCCCCTACAAATCTCGACAGCATCGCTATTCCAAGACCGATTTCGAGAATGTAGGCGGTGCTTTCATAACCAAGCTCCACCAGCTGATCAACACCTTTCAAGTCGGTATTGATCAATGTGACGGCCGCTTTCTTGTTTAGTTCAGTTGCATCGAGTCTCAACGATTTGTGGTAGATGGCCGAGGCCAGGACTGCTCGCACACAGATTCTGGCTTGGTTTTTCACGTAGACATACCAAGACCGCGAGACCTACGAGCGATTGTAATTAGTGCGTGTCGAATTACGAAATGGCCAAGTCAAAATGATACATACCGCCAGCCCAGTGTAGATGATTGCCGTTGCAATCAATAGGCCATGTTCAACGTCGACGGATGGATTTGTCGTCGAAACCTCGTTCACAATATCCTGGAGCAGAAAAGGCTGAGAAAAGGTAAATCCCGTCACCAGCAGACGGGGCAACAAGACATATAAGAATGGCCAAGGTATGGCCAAAAATAGAACAATTGCCAGGGCAAATCTCGAAGTTTTCCTCGTGCGCGACTCCCACTTGCTCTCAAACTCGCGATAGAGCATGTCCGATGCAAACTGGGAGGCGAGAGCGGGGAGCGAGCTGCTCGTGATTTTATGCCGGAAGCCGAAAAGCAGCAGGGGGTTTAGCCAGATGAGCAGCGACTTGTTCCAGAAGCCGGCCAGACCCTCGCCGCCCAGCGAGGCGCGGACATTGGAGGCATGAATGAGGGACCGCTTGGAGACCTCTTCCAGTCCCATCAAGACAAACTTGAGAACAGGAACGGCAATTTGAAGTCGTGCAATCTGCACAAGGCCCGGCCGACTGTGGTAGGTCAGGGTAGTCACAATGTCAGCGGGGAGGGTAATAGTCAGGAATAGACCAAGAAACGTGGAAGAGGCAAGGAAGTTGAGGTGTCCCGAAGTGGTGATGATGGTTATACATATCGCACTGAGCAAGGAGAAGACGGCTGCGATACGACCCAGCTTCAGGTCGAGGTGGTCGAGGTCGGACGAGCACCACAAGACCAGGTTTGCTACCTGCACGGCGACGAGGGCCGTGGCAGCCGCCAGCTTTCCGAGGAGAAGCCGGCCGGGACGGATGAGAACGGGGCCGCGAATTAGTCGGTGAATATAAAAGGGTGTTGCAAAGAGTATGAGGGCGGACGGCCCAATGTGGAATATTGTGTGTTCAAAGAGGAGGGTAAAGTCAAAATGGCCCAGCAAGCGGGGGCCAAATGATGTATCGTCCATGACTGAGAGTATGGCCGAGGATTCAATGCGGAAAGCAATCCGATGTCAGGAATTGATGGTGACGGTCCAGGTTGGCGCGGGCTATGCGCGCCACCTATTGGACTCGGGGCGCCTTGAGACACGAGGCAGATGCTTCGAAACAATGCAAGAACGTATTTATAATGTTGGAAGAAGATGCAAGAAGAAACACAAGCCAACGGGGAGAATCAGGCTGTGTTGGGCAGGAAAAGGTTGCACAGAGAAAGGGTACAATAGCGACCACAGAGAGAGGTGAAGGCGTTGGGCAACAAACAAGTTAGAAGGTCAAACCATGGCTAGGGCTTCGATTGCAAAGGCCGGGGGCTGAAGAAAAGGATAAGTCAGGGTGGAAATCAAACAAGATGAAAACAAACAAATATCAGCAGTCGGGGGAGGCCGACGCCGCCGGCGGGCGAGTGAAAGGATCAGTCAGATGCACAAAAGGCCCTGAAGGCCCACGGAGAAATCAAGGGAAGCCGTTACATCGACCAGGCGAATACCGCACGCAATAAGAGGACGAAAGAAGAAGACGGAAGCAAGATACGACAAATAAATTGAATCGACATTTTGGACGACGCAGCCCCCGAACCCCCATGGCTTCCCCAGCCCGTAACTAGCTGCCTAGTCTCATGCTTGCCGGGGACCCGGGGATCACTAACTATCGAAGCAGGCAAGATAAGATGGCGAATAGTTGGTTGGTTCAGCACGGGGTAGATGCTGGAATCCGGGCAAGGGAGGAAAGGAGACGGCTGACCACAGCGAGGACGGGGGGGGGGCGACGGGGGACGGGCCAAGAGAGGGGATCCCCGGGGCGCCACTGCTTGAATAGCTCCGCTAGACGACGGGAAGGATCGCGGCCCTTGTGCTGAAAGAGGCATGACGGGGCGCTGATAGGAGGCCGATTCTCCGTTCGTTCATTTTCATTCGTGAGGGTTTCAGGCCTGTAGAGCTGGATTTTGGTTGGTCTTTGACTGGGGTTGTGGAGATCCCCAGGCCGAGTCAGCTATAACATGGGCAGGTAAGAAGAGGGCAGGTAAGAAGAGGGCAGGTAAGAAGAGGGCAGGAGATAACTCGCTCTTTCTTAACCATTTCGGACGTCTACGACGCTCAATCTGCACCCAGCTAATAGTAACTAAAATAAATACCCAGCTTGGCAGCGCAGTTGCATTCCTTGCTCCCCGCAGTCACAGCCCGCACAGGTACTTTTGTCTCAATCTCCAATCTGTACGGAGCAACCACTGCGGCTTGCATCCTGCAGGTGAGCAAACTATCGGCCCATTGTCGTCGCCCACCTTCCCTCCCCGTCCAGTCGCGCATGTAAAGATGTGAAGAGACTTTTTTTTCCCCAGTTGGCTTCTCCCCCCTCCCTCCTCCCGGTTATTTTTTACCAACAAGGCTCCGAGGGAGGCTCAGCAGGACACCTGCAGGGTAGCATCGGGCAGCCCCGTTGGTGTAGCATTTTACTTCTCGTTGCCTCGAAAAGGCCACCGCCGAGGATGCAGGTTTTGAGTTTTCTCCATACGTGTTTTCCATTGGAGGGAGTGCGTCAAATATTACGCATTTCGGTATGCGCATTATGCAAAGAGCCAAGCTGGCTCGCCCGGCTGGCCGTGGACTTGGACGGTGCTGAAAGCGAAATGAAGAGCAAATGTATAAACTTGAATAGATCCAAGGCTGGATACACGACAAAGGTCTCGGAGAATGGGGATTGCGGGTTCATCATCGGCTGGCTGCAACGTTGTCGACATCTTGTCATCCTGCCGTGCCCGCTGCGTGCCGTCCTCGAGCCACCAGAAATACCACCCCATTCAAATCATCATCAGGACAAGAATTTCCCCGTATGGCCTTTTGCCTCTGCCCAGCTTTAATGCCCCAAAACCTCCGCGCTGTCCGCAGCCTCGACCTCCGGGGCGTAGGCCATCCTGTTGGCCGGGCCAGCCGTCGAGCCCATGCGACCGCGCAGCAAAAGGCTATACTCCTCAGCTTTTTTTTAAAGCAAATCCAAGTCAGCAATTCAGAAGCATGTCATGAGAGGGATCTGTTGCCCTCAAAGCGTAGTTGACTGACCAGACATCGGCATGGCCTGCACGACAACAGCCGCGACGACGAGAGCGAAGAGCTTCTTAGCGAAGAGCATTTTGATGATGACTTCGTTTATATCTTGCGTGTTCGTTTGTATAAGGCTGTTCGTGTAGCAAAAGCTCTTACGCAGCAGCTAGCTTCTTCTTCTGCTTCGTGAAAGAGGGAAGGGTTGGTTGTAATAAAGGTGTGTAGTATTCTTCAGGTGCATGTGCCACGCAGAAATGGGATGGGATGCAGGAGGAGGGGGAGGGGGAAGATAAAGGATCAAGCGAGATACAAATTCGTGTTACACAGAGTTGGCCGAACGAACGGATGCTGCCGCCCGCCTTAACCCCTCCCCCCCCCTCCCTCTCTTGTTACGCGGCGTCCGAACGGATGAAAAGCAAACTACGAATAACAGACAAGCGTCGATCCTCGCCAACGACAACCGGGCAAGACGATGACATTCGCTCCAATAAGATCCTTATTCACGGCCTCGGCCAACGTGATGCAAACAAACAACGGCATCTTGTTGACGTCCCCTCCCTCCGCCACCTCAGCCCACATTGTTTCTGGGCCTTCCTCAACACGAGTACAGTCTGCGTACTCCGAGCGAATGAACGAGCCACCATCACCAATATCACTGCATCACGCCCCATCAATGCGGTGGTCCTGTCACTGGCCCTATTACAGGTGGCAAGGTGGGTTGCAGCACGCACTGGACTGGTCAGCACTTGCATTTGCCACGTTCCTGATTCCTGCAGCCTCATTTCCTTCATTCCATGCCCTCTTGCCTCCCTAACCCGAGTCGCCCGGTTATACTGTAATCGTCACACTGTCGCACACTCCTGCATAATGATGGGAAAGGCAAATACGAATTGATCAAGGTTAAAATAGAATTCTTCAACCGTTCTATATCGCCACGTACGCCCCAACAGCTTGTCCCAACATACGTCTAAAACTCCCATCAAAACTCAAACCATGCAACTGTGGCTGTAAGTCTATTCAACCATGATGACGCTGGCTATAAAAAACAACACTACTCAACAACTTTTTTTTATAAAGCAGAAAAGAAACACTACATAAAACAAAACAACAATCTGAAGGAAAAAGATCATGACCAATCTAATCCAGCAATGTCTAAAAAGACGCTACGCTCTGCAGAGCCGCCTGGTCGCGCCACGCTCCGCCATGCAGTCAATCGGCCACCATGCCACCCCCCCGGGAGAACCCGTGCGATTCTAGGAGGCTAGACGAAGCGACAAAGCTGAACCCGCCAAAAACGTCGTCTTTGGCAAAGGCGCCGTCCTTGGTCGACGGTGGGATGGCCCAAGGCTGCGGCGGGACGGCAATGAGCGAGGGACTGAGCGGGAGGTCCGTAAACTCGGGCGCAAAGTTCTCAGCAAGCTCCGGATCCGTAATCATGGGCTGAATGGGCGGCTCGACGTCGCGGGCGGCCAGGCGCTTCCAGTCAATCTTGCGGAAGAACCTATGGCCTTTGAGCGCTTGCAGATCCTTGGGCATGTTCGAACCGAGACGTTTGTGCGGGTCCTTGCGCAGCAGGCGCGTGAGCAGGTCCTTGGCATCGGCGCTGAGAAAGTACGGCAGTGACAGCTTCTGCTTGACAATGTTGTCCTGGATCTTTGCGTGGTTCCCGCCGCGAAACGGCGGGTTGCCTGTCATGAGGTCATAGCCGAGCGCGCCAAAGGACCACCAGTCGACCGCCTTGCCATACTTCTTGCCCAGGATCACCTCAGGCGCCATGTACTCCACGGTGCCGAGGAACGAGTTGCAGCTGTCGCTTGACTCTTTGGCGCTGACCTTGGACAGGCCAAAGTCGGTGAGCAAGAGGTGGCCATCAGCGTCCAGCAGACAGTTCTCCGGCTTGAGGTCGCGGTAGACAACACCGAGGTTGGTGTGCAGGTGCGAGATAGCGAGCAGCATTTCGGCCATGTAAAAGGCGGCAACGTCCTCGGAGAACATTTTCTCAGTGCTGAGATGAGTGAAGAGCTCGCCGCCCTGACCGTACTCGAGAATCAGGTAGAGCTTCTCGTGGTCCTGGAAGGCGTAAAAGAGCTTTACCACGAAGGGGTGCCTATTGACAGACTCGAGAATCTGCCTTTCCGTCTTGGTCTGCTCAACGAGCTTCCGGTGGACGACCAGGGACGCCTTCTTGAGCTGCTTCTGGGCGTAGAGCTTGCCAGTAGAACGTTGCTTGACGAGAAGCACGGTACCGTAGGTTCCCTTGCCGAGGCATCGCAGGGGTTCAAACTCATCGGCTGTCATCTTGCGGCGGCGAGAGGACAGGTCGCCCTGGAGCGTCCCCATGCAGCCGGGGCGGTCGCGGACGCTCTCGCTGGCAAAGTCATGCTCAAGATTCACCTCGTACTCAGTAGACGTCGTCTCGTAGCCCTCACTACCTGTCTCGCTAGGGGCACCATCGCGGCTGTGAGAGCGGCTGTCCGGTGCGCGGCCCAGAATGAAGCCATTATCGGCTCCTCGGCGTCCGGGCCGCGTGACCGAGCTCGAGCGCGAAGCGGAATCGAGGCTGAAGGGATCCATCTGCATACGAAGCTTGGCGATGCCCGAGATGCTAGGCGAGGGCGTGGGACGCATGACGGGGCTGCAGTTGGCGCTGACGACATCATCGATGCGGGGACGGCCACGTCGGTTGGCCTTGGGAATTGTCGCACGTCCAGGGCCGGTTGCAGAGTCGGAATCCTCATCACAAGACGTGACTGGCGTGCCAGGGAATCCGCGCACGATGTTGCGTGCGGTCGGGGCGGGGGGTATCATGACGTCGGTGGTGGGAGGGGATTATATTATCCAAGTGAGAAAAAGCCAGATAAGCCAAAGTCGAGATGGTATTCGTTGCCCTCCCGCTGTAAATCAGGGTGGCAAGCGCGCAGGTGGTTCGCGATGGAGTCAATTCGATCCACGACGTCGCTCGGGGTCGGCGCGCTTGGTGGTGTCGTCCTGAAGCAGGGTGTGGGCGTTGAGCTGGCTGGCAATACGCATCTGGTACTTGAAAAAGGCAGGTCGGGGGTGCGTCGGTGTCGGTGTATGCATTTGAAGGCTGGTTTGAGCAGAGGGTTCTTTGGTTGTTGAAAAGGGCAAGTTCTGGTCACCAAGAGGTGTAGGGAGGGAAAGAGAAAGAGGCGAGGGAGGCTTTTCGGTACGTCGGACAAGAAGACAGTTTTTTTTTTTCTGGTGGTGCAAAAATTGTGGCGCCGAGCCCGTGGCACGAGCCAAAAAGGCGAAACCTGCTTTGTCGACAAAAGAAATGCATGTCAGCTTAGTGGCTCCTGGGCTGGCCTAGTTCGTAGCCAGACATGATTCGCTTTCTTAATGGCTTGTTATTAATGGCTTGAATTTTATTTACAGGACAACAACCTAACAGGTACTGGTCATCTAACTTTAGCGAGCTAACTAGTGCTGGAGACAGACGAGCCTGTTAATGCGGGGAGTTGCAGAGACCGCGCTGCACTGTGGGAATGATCGCGGATCGCTGTCGGCGCTAAAAATATAAAAATACCTCTAGACCTGGTTCCTGAGCCACGCCCACAGCCACACCCACAATCACAATCACAATGTTACAATTGTGAGACATTGCCGTTTCTTCAATTGAGTGCGACATTGGAATTCGCCTATTAGATTTGATAGCGAATATAAATGAAATTACGTGAACTAAATAAAGTAAATGGATGCTCAATAACTCGTACGGGGTACTCCGTGGAAGACAAGTAAATAATAGCTGGCCATCTCTATGACATCCCGCAGCCGCACGTGGCGTAACATCACATATACCCCTCGCAATTTGACGACCACAATCACTACCATCATCCAGCAACCAACGGGCATCATCTCCATCATCAGAAATATGTTCATCCGCCGAAAAACACTCGACACCTGAAAGCGTTCTCTAGACCATACACGCACTTCAATCGTCCCAGGATCCTCCCGCATCGTCTTCCTAGCAGCAACCACACTCTGCCAGCACAAGACCCTCCAAAAGCCCTTTACCATTCTACCAATTTTTTCCCCTCAGATCTTTACATGGATTATAAATAGTTATTTTTCAGGAAGCTGAAAGGACTGATCACCATCACACGCCACGAATTAGACAACATCAGCGGCAATTTGGACTAGCCAATAGTCAGTCCATAACCAGTCGCAGCCCCGTTCACACTATGTGCAAACAAATGGCAAACACACCATCTCGCCTATCTTGGCGGGCTCAGGTGCAACTGCACGATGGAATTGGCGCAAACAAAAATTTTCCCTTTGCTACTCCGCGGCCTCGCAATGTGACCAACAATGGATAGTTCCATCACCAGTCTCAGTACCCATCACACTATCCAATGGCAAACACACCACCTCGCTGAACTAGGTGGGCTCCGGGACGACGGCATTGGCTCGACTAAACTATCCCTTTGTTTCTCGGCAGCCTCACAATGTGACCGAGGTGAAGCCTTTAACCGCCTGGAGAAGATAGTTGCGGCCGGGGAGGTTAGTCCACGCCCGGAGAGGATCGTACACGCCCGCAGAAGGCACTTTCGAGTGTATAAATATATATCTTGACTCTGCTAAGATAATGTTTCAGGTTCCCGTAAGTCTATAATAGCCCCGCGTTGCTGCAAGTTCCCGATATGCCCATCTCTCTTCCTTATCGCTTGGCGCAGCTGGCGCTCTGTGCGTCTGCCTGCTTTGCCATCCCAACTCCGGGGGGGCATTTACCCTCTCTTCAGCCCAACTGCAATGATATTGACATCAACCTCAGGGCCAGTGCTCCCAACAAGATCTTCACCTTTAATCTGACCAAGTACGGCACACCGGAGGCGACTACTGAACTGCTCGTGTCCCTCGGGACCGCTCCTACAAACGTCGTCAATGGCAACTATCGGGTCGCGGGGCGGTTCTGCTCTCCTCTGCGCGACGTCCCCGAGCGTCGACAGACCCTTCAAATACTGGTCCACGGTTTGACTTACACAAAGGAGTACTGGAATGGCCCGTCCACCCAAGCTTCCGGTCCTCCTGCCACCAACCAGTCATGGATCTACTACGCTGCAGAGCAGGGCTACTCCGTCCTCGCTGTCGACAGACTGTGCAACGGACGGTCAGCTCATTCAAATGGCAACGAAGAGTGCCAGCGGCCTCTTGAAGCCGCCATCCTCGACAAAGTTGTACAAACTGCCCGCAACGGTACCTTGCCTGGGCTTCGCACCAAATTCAACAAAATCATCTACGTCGGTCATTCCTATGGCTCTGAGATCGGAAGCTACATCGCTCGGACTAATCCGTCTGTCATTGATCAGTTGCATCTGACGGGCTACTCCGAAAACATTCTCATCACTTCGCCTGCCGTCATTCTTCGCCCAGACCTGAGACTCGCTTCAAAGACTTCCCCGTCGCGGTTTTCCAACCTCGACCCCGGCTATACCATGGAAACGGCCAGAAACGTGTCCGAGAAACTCTATTACAGCAAGGCGGCCGTGGATCCAGCCGTACTGAACTATACGTGGGCGACTCGAGGGACGGTGGCCATTGGCGAGCTGCTGACTGCCGGTGGAGGTCCGGCTCCCCAGTACAATGGTGATGTTTTCGTCATCAACGGTGACGAGGACGCTCTATTCTGCCCCGTGGATGCTGCATCGGCCGTTGCGATAAAGCCAGGCGCATGTACCGCTACAAATGCTACCGAAGACGTCGCTCACGACTTTCCTGGGGCGCGACGCTTTGGATACTTCAACGTACCCGGCACCGGCCACTCGATTGGTCTACACAAGACAACATCTCTTGCAATAGTCGCATCACATCAATTCATGGCGGAAACGGGATTCTGAGGAACTTTTTACAGCGTTATCACAAATAGGAAGTATTGGGGGTGGTGTTAGATAACTACAAGGTGTAGAGGTGCCAGTCCAATTCAGTAAATGATTGTAATACTATTCAAACTATTCTTTTAATTCAACTTCCAAATATTTGCATATTTACTTGCTGTAGTCTTTGTTTTGTACTTGGTAGAGCACCTTGTTGGTATGACTTGGTGCTCAGTCGTGTTGTTAGTATCACCTTCGAAGTAGACACATACAATACAGCTGCACCTCCCGGGTGTGTCAGACCCCAAATAGGAGGTGCTCTATATTGATCTGTAAAAGTAGCAAAATAAATTAAATTTTGGTTGAATACCCAGTGGTAAGTCTCATTTGCGGTCGCAGAGCATTGCTGGTAGCCTTACTGCAAACAAAGATCGCACTCCACCAGGTGTCTCGCGCTGTTGTCGCGACTGGTGGAGCAGCAAGCTTCTTTTTTTCAACCGCTTCCTTCCAGCAACACTTGGCGTCGCTGCCTCATTGTGACACATATCCATACGGCACGATCTACGGGGATTCCCTGCCATCAATTTTCAAGATAACAAGGCTTATACGGCACCGCTAGACTTGCGACACCGGACAGAGCGGCCGCCGCCAAGATGATGCACCCGTCGAGGCAAGCCCGCGTCGATGACGAGCCCATGTCAGGTATTGCGCTCGAAGATCTCCCCGAAGATCACGACTACCATATCCCCACGAACATCGCCGGCGCGTCGTCCGAAAAAGCATCCGCCATCCTTGACCAGCTTAATCGCAAACGACTCGCAGCTACCATCGCTGTCCCCACCGACGATGGACGTGTACGAGCAAAGCTCCGCGAGATGGGCGAACCCATCACCCTTTTCGGAGAGGGTCCTGGCGACCGACGAGACAGACTGCGCGAGCTTATGACGATTCAAGTCGAGCAGGCAGGCGGCGAGGCGGCCGACGTCACCATGGAGGACGCCGAAGAGGACGAGGACGAGGCGGAGGAAGAATTCTACTCTCGCGGCGGTCCGGCGCTTCTTGAGGCGCGCATCAACATTGCCAAGTACTCTCTGCCGAGGGCCAAGCAACGGACAGCCTTTCAGCGGCTTGAGTGCAAGATTCCTCTGCGTTCGCAGGTAAAGTTCCGCAAGCACATGAAGGAGCGACTTGCCGCGTTTGAGCTGCAAGGCAGCCAGATTGTCGGTGAGCGCAACATTAGCATGACGAGAATGTCGCCCAACAGCGAGCTTGTCGCCGTCGGGAATTGGGGCGGACAGGTCAAGCTCCTCGGGGTGCCAAATCTCGATGAAAAAATGACATATCGTGGACATACAAACAAGATTAGCGGCATCTCCTGGTTCCCCGGCGCTACGTTGCCCGAGTCCGGTGTGTCTTCTGATGCGGTCAACTTTGCATCGGGCGGCGCAGAGGGCCTGATCAACCTCTGGTCCCTGAACCAAGACACGCCGCTCGCCACCCTGCAAGGGCACTCGCAACGTGTATGTCGCGTGGAGTTCCACCCATCGGGGCGATACCTTGCGTCAGCTTCGGAAGATACGTCTTGGCGACTCTGGGATGTCGAAACAAGCAAGGAGCTTCTGCTACAGGAAGGCCACTCAAGAGGCGTCTACGCCGTCAGCTTCAACAATGACGGGTCTTTAATAGCCAGCGCTGGGCTGGACAGTATCGGAAGAATATGGGATGTGCGATCAGGCAGGACCGTTATGATCCTCGACGGCCACCAAGACGGCCATATCAAGCCCATTTACGCGCTGGATTGGAGCGCAGACGGACACAGAGTGCTGACTGGATCGGCCGATGGCTGGATCAAGTGCTGGGACATCCGCAAAGTGCAGAGAACAGGGGGGTTTGGCGCCCACAGCAGCGCCATCTCGGACGTGCGCTGGTTCAAGGGCCTGGACGACCCGTTAGATGGCATGCCCCTGCCGTTGGACGACAAGGGCGTGCAGACACCGAAAAAGACGGGCACATTCGTGGTATCGGCTGGCTTTGACCACAATGTCAAAGTCTTCTCCGCGGACGACTGGAGCATAATACAGACTCTCAGCGGCCATACAGGCCCAGTCACCTCGGCCGACTACAGCAGAGACGGCAGATGGATTGTAAGTGGTGGACACGACCGCACTGTCAAGCTGTGGGGACGGAATGATGGTGAGGCTGCATAGACGGGCATCATGCCAATGCCGCCTGGCCGTAGGTTCAAATAAATAAATTTTAGAAAAATAATACAAAGATACCCGAAATCGGACACGACCAACCTTGGAATTAATTGCTTTTTGCCTTTCAAAACTCGAGGCTTTTTCCGTGCAGAGGTTGTCGTTGTTTGTTACACAGTTGGCAAGTCACCTGATTGGCTGGCGGAAGCACCAAGCCAGCCCGACTTCGCGCAGATGCATTGGGGCGTCATGGACCCCTGCGGAAAGCCTTGATTGAACCTCCATCAGCGCAATTCGCACACCATCACCCTCCGCCAACATTTTTTACTTGGTCGAGTCGGTTTCCCCCATGCGGCAGACGGATCAACCTTTTCCCCTTTGCACCCAGTCGACGTGAGAACCGCAACGCGCCATACACACGACGAGCCAACTCCTCTTCGCTCTTCCCTCCCCGGCTCCAAACCCGCCGGAATGGCTAGCATCGATCGATACCGGCCCCCTCGCGAGGGCTACCAGCCGCCCGCAGTGACGAACGCCGCTCGACAAGAACAGGCGCCCGCGCCCCCTGGGCAACCGCGATCGCCGCCGCCGCCGCCGCCGCCAGGGCCGGCACACGCCCGCCGCGGCGTCGGCGCCGTCAGGGTCTCAAACGCCGCTGCCGGGCGCGAACCAGTGGTCCTTCTCGCCGGACGAGGTGCTGAGCACGCCGTCGGTGTTGGACGGCCTGTCGCCCGAGGAGGAGCGCCTGCGCCGTGCCAAGGGCGTCAACTTTGTGTACCAGGCGGGCGTCATGCTCGACCTGCCGCAGATCACGCTCTGGGTGGCGGGCGTCTTCTTCCATCGCTTTTACATGCGGTGCAGCATGGTGCAGGAAAAGGGCGGGATACATCATTATGTAAGTTCAGGAGGACAGGTTGGGGAGAGAAAAAAACAAGAGTGAGACTGACCCGGACATACTCCCGCAGAACATTGCCGCGACGGCACTATTCCTCGCCAACAAGGTCGAGGAAAACTGCCGCAAGACAAAGGACATTATCATTGCCGTTGCCAAGGTCGCGCAGAAGAACGCCAAGCTCATCATCGACGAGCAGAGCAAGGAGTACTGGCGCTGGCGCGACAGCATCCTGACGTACGAGGAGGTGATGCTCGAGCAGCTGACCTTTGACGTCATGGTCGACAACCCCTACCGCAACCTCTTCGAGCTGCTCGGCAAGCTCGACATCGTGCACAACAAGCACCTGCGGCAGGCCGCGTGGGCCTTTTGCAATGACGCCTGCCTGACGGCGCTGCCGCTGCTCGTTGACGCGCGCGACGTCGCCGTCGGCGCCATCTTCTTCGCCAGCGCGCACACGAACCAGCAGATCGACGACGTCCGCGGGGAGCCCTGGTGGCGGTACCTGCGCGGCGACGAGGCCCGTTGCGCGACCGCGGTCGAGGTCATGCGCCAGTTCTACACAGAGAACCCGCTGCGCAAGCAAAACCCGAGCTTACCGTCGCCGGCGTTCCACCTGGAGCACACGCGTCGTAAGGGGGACGCGGCCAGTGGCGGCGCGGGGTCGGGGACGGACCCGCTGCTGTCGCCGAATAACGCGAGCACACCGTGGGACAGGGAGAGTCACAGCCCGGCGGCGCGGACCAACGGGGACGGTAGCAGTGGCGGCGCGGACAGGAGGTTGGCGGACCCTCCGCGCTCGCAGCCTGATGGGGACACGCCTAGGTCGACGACGGTGAAGAGGAAGGAGGCGGACGCCGAGGCGCTGGGCGACGGGGGGCGGTCCGAGAAACGACCCCGGATGTCCGAGGATGAGGGCGAGGTGGAAGAGTGAAGAAGAGGTGTGGTGGTCATGAGATTTTGAGGTTTCAAGGGGGCTTACAGACATCATTTCATTTTTGAGATATTATTTCTTTTCACGGATATGCATAGCGGCGTTGGGTATACCTGGGTTTGACTTTTCACTGCTACAGTGCCCTCATGGCGGGCCGGCCATTTCTTGTTCCTTCAACCTCTTTTCCTGAAGGGGATGGCAATGTTGGAACAAGGCTGATGTATTGTTTATGAAAGCAGTCTTTTTTGGAGAATCAGGGAATATGAGAACAGGAGATTAAAAGAAAGAAACAGCAAGCAATTGATTTGTATTATGCGTCCTGGTTCAATGTGGCTCTTTGGTGCGGTGCAGAAGTGTGCGTCTGCTTTTGTCCATGTCGCTTGCCAAGAGTCTGTTCATCACATAGGTCAACCACCGACTTCCGACCCTTCTATGCTCGGGAACGATGGCAACGAAGGAGGTATTGAAGTGCGAGGGAAGAGAAGACTCAAACGGCTTCGATATCTACTACCAGGGGCCGTTCATGGAAGATGTTCGCCTTGGCAAGTCAAAGCAAGAGATGTGACTCCGCCCAGACATACTCTGCACGGATGCCCAATCAATCCTGAACTCTTCTCTTTTTTTACAGTTTATCTTCTATTTTCATGTCTACATGTTTTCTACTGGCTCTCAACTACCCCCACATCTCGTCCGCACCAGTCCTCGACGTGCCGCTTGAACGCCTGCAGGTAGTTGTAGAACGTCGTCGTCGAGCACCACGCCACGTGCGGCGTCACCACCAGGTTCAGCACGTCCGCCTCCGCCGCGTCCACCCTGAGCAGCGGGCTGTCGCCCTCCCGCCAGGACGCGCCCGCGAGACGTTGAGCAGCAGCGCGTGCCGCGGCATCGCCTGCAGTTCGGGCGCCGATATGAGGCCGAGCGTGTCCGGGCCGCGCGGCACGCAGAGGACGAGCACGGTGCTCCGGGCGAGGACCTGGGAGAAGGGCGCCCTGTCGGGGCTTGCTGGCGCGGAGCCTTTGCGCGCGGCGACGAGTACGTTCATCCCGAGGGCGCGACACAATTCCGCGACACGACGGCCTATCACGTAGAATTCGGTTAGCCACAGACATGTCTATTCTTCATTCTCGGGTATTTTGGGACTTACCAATCGCACCATAGCCCACGATACCGACCGTCTCGTCCCTGCACGTCATTGGGGGGCGTCCCTCAGGGTCGTTAAGCGCGAAAGTCAAGGAGTACTTTTTCGGCCACTCATCGGTCCTCAACATGGTGTTGTGCGCCCGGATGAGGTGGCGACGCCCTGCAAAGTACATGGCCAATACGTGGTTGGCCACGGTTTCCGTGTTGGCATTGGGGCAGTTGACGACCTTGATGCCTCGCGCCGCCGCCCTGTCCGTGTCGATGCAGTCGGTGCCGGCGGCGATGGCCACGATCAGCTGGAGGTTGGGGGTGTTGTTCACATCCAAGGCGGTGCCTTGTATCGGCGTGATCGTTGTGGCGACGATCGTCGCGTCTCGTACGGCATTTTGGATGTCCTCAGCAGAGGTCAATTGTGTGGTGTGGCTGATGAGCTCGTAGGTGTGTGGCCCAGGTAGCTGGAGCAGGTTGGGTGGGATGAGAACATTCCAGGCGTCCAAGGCCACGATTTTATGATGCATTATAATAGTATATCTTTGCTTAAACAACAAATTCGTTATCTTTCGTAAACTGAGCACATAATGAAGATGTTGATGAGGCACTCGTTTTATGGTTCTGGCTTGTCAATGATATCCACTGTTGTCATCGATCAAAGGGCGCGCCATGAAATGAATGCGGTGCAACTTCAAGTGGAGGCTACATGTCAATCAAGAAAGCCAATTTTGTCTACCAATGTTGGTCAACTCCTGGAAGAATAAAGTTGGGTGAGGAGGATGAATACCACTTATAGGTCTGGTAAATTGCATCCCCTTTTCCAGGGCCACGTCGAGTGTCCTGCTATCATCTCGAGGATTATCCGGGCGCTAACATTGGAACGACCACTGAGAGTGAGCCTTTTCATGAATGATACAAGCTTTGGAGTGCCGACTTTTGCTCCGCTGGGTGATCAAATTGGTCACGTTTTATCGTTGCTTGTGCTCCAATTCTTGTCGAGACAGGCTTACTGACGCGGGCGCAGTTTCCGTTCCATTTGGAGATGGCTTCGCACACCAGACTGTTCCCACCAACGCCACGACCAAAGACGATTATTTTTCTCTGTTACTTGGGTCAAACTACTCACTGCTACTACCAACTATTTCTTCCGGGCAAAAAAAGAAAGGGAAGAGGCTCGGCCCTATTGTGCTGCGAGCTACATAGGTAGGAGGTAGGTAGTACGTTTCACTGAGAAAATTCAGCTACCCTGTATACATCATCTGAACTGGCGATGCAAGCTGTATCGAGGGAAAGGGAAAGGGGAAATGGTAGCAGGTCACCATGGGTATCTCGCATCACGCTCCTCCGAGCTACTGAGGCGTAGGGGTCGTGTTTTCGCGATGTTATTGCGGTCAAAAGGGTCGTGTTCGCAAAAGTAGAGGATGAAATGCAAACACACAGAGAGTGGCGGCTAGCAAACTACGCCGCGGACACCAGACCACCTTATTTTTTATTTTCACAGCTCAATGTAGCCCTCATCATTTCATAACCAGTCCTTGTGCACATATTAAGTATTTATGCATTGCACAGAGCTGAGGTTGCGATGGTGAATAACAGCATACAGATATGCATGTGAGATGGAGTTGGTGACTGCACAATTTTTTTGAACCGACAAGAACCGAATTGGCGGTCAGCCAGCCTAACACACAGCGGATTGGGCCGAAGCACCGAGATTAAATCATCCACAATTGACTAATTGACCCAATGAACAATTCGCATTTGTCTTGCCATCTCCGTTTGCACGCTCCAACCCTGCCAGCCGCGACCAGGCAACCCTGCGGCTGGCACTGCTGCCTTCTCCGGGTGGAGCTCGTGTCACGCCAGATTCTGCCGCGTCGAACTCACCGCCCGCTGCACAAGTTCTATAAATTTGCGTCTCGCCGCCCATCTTTTTGAATTTTTTCTTTCTTTCTTCTTTAGCTCTCTTTGCCTATTGGCTTAGATCAAGTGTAGTATCTGTTCTTTTCAGTTTAATCTCTGAAACGTCTCTACTGAGACATTTATTGATTATTCCTATTTTTGGCCTTCGGATGGTTTCCTCTGTGCTTGCACATGATTCCGTCCACAGTGTTCCTGGTATTACACTGCCTCCAGGTAACGCGAACCTTCTTTCTTTTCATTGCTTGCGTTTGGCTTGCCAACGCGGTGAAGAAGAGATGTTTCTTTTCATCTTATGTTATCAGGACTTGGTCATGTTGCTGGAAACTGGTCGCTGACTGGGTGTCGCGTATGCTGAAAAAATTGTGATGGCTCGCGTTGCAGCAGAGCTGCCGCCATAGCGTTGGACTGGGTTCCCGTAGCTGCGTAAAGACGACTGGAATGAACAATCGTCTCTTGCTTCTCTTTTCTTTTATTCTTTGCCTTCGCAAAAGTGATCAACTGCTCGCCGCCAATCAAGCTGCCTCTGCGTGGACCTGAGCTGTGTTGCATCCGTTCCCCTCCTCTGGCCATAATATTTTGGTGCCCCTCCACCAAAACAGCCCAAGAGACAAGCTCCCCCCACAGTCGCAGAGAAACGCATCCTCATTGCAGCACCAGCGCGACGACAGAAAACCCTGCCCGCGGCATCGGCCCCTGACACGAATCGGAGCTCGGCACAAGCACGATGGCCTCTCTAGGGAGCTACCTCAACAGTAAGTTTCCCCGCTGCTGCTGCTGCTGTCGCTGGGATGCACTGCGACGGTAACTTGAGCCCGTTCGAGCTAACTTTGCGACCTTAGAAAAGGTCCTCATCGTGACGGCCGACTCGCGGATCCTGGTAGGCACGCTGACGGCCTGCGACCACTCTACAAATATAGTACGTCGACCCCGACAGACCCGTTGGCCGCGCTGGAAAGCTTCGAGACTGTGGAAGCCCGAGTCCGGTGGGCAGGCAAACGGAAAGTTGCTGACCTTTGTCCTCGTTCTAGGTACTCAGTAATGCTGTCGAGCGAATCATCCGGACGCCAGACGACCCTGAACCTTCGGCGATCGACCCTCTCGGCGTCTACATCGTGCGCGGCGACAACGTGTGCTCAATAGGGCTGGTCGACGAGCAGCTGGACGATAGCATCAACTGGACAGAGGTCAAGGGCTCGGTTATAGGCGGTATCAAGCATGTCTAGCGCAGCTATGAACAGTTGGAGTCGCAGAGCATCATGGTGGCATGCCGTCTAGGTGGGAGCCAGCTGCTCAGTCAAGGCTTCCTCTGAGCAACGCAAACCGCTGGTGGCCGCGAGGGTTGGGCAGCATTTGCATTTCTCCTGTGGGCACTCTTATTTTTTGTCACGATCTGTATTGGATTTAGTCTCTTGCGCGTTAAAGGGAATACGGCGTTTTGCTATTTAACTATTTGGAAACAACTTGGAAGCTGTGGCACAGGCAGCCGCAAGTGCTAACGCAAACAAACAAACACCATTACTTCACATCTTAGGGAGGCGAAAGCTCGAAGCGTCTTTCAATCTAAATAAAATATAAATATCCTAGAATCTCAATTCTTCTCTACCATTCTATTTATTTACAAGATATTACGCTACCAGCCCAAAGACGCGCTGCAGCAGCACCTCCTTGAAGATTTCCTCGCCCGGCGTCCCCACGACGCGGTAGATGCGGTTGCCCCTCAGGACGCTCAGCCAGCCGAGTTCATCGCCGTCGACGGCGTCCAGCCTCAGCACCTCGGGGTCGTTGCACGGATCCGCCGACGCCCGGAACGCCGCCTGCGCAGGCCGCAGTTTGCCGCGATGGTCGACGATGTGCATGCCGCGCGACCACTGGCCCGCCGTCTCGATGCGGATATCCTCGGCCTCGGTCAGCTTCCACCGCGGGTCCTCCGCGCTCGCGCCGAGCACGTACCACACCGTCATCGGGTCGTGCAGCGACAGGCCGGCCGTGGTGTCCGACCCGAGGATGCTCGCGATCTTGTCGAACGCGCCGCCGACAAAGTGCCGCACCCACGTGCCCAGCGGGCTGCCCGACTCCACGACTGGCGCCATCGTCTCCGCAAAGTACGTGCTCGTCAGCTCGTGCTGATCGGTGATGTCGAGCGGGCAGAGCACGACGCGAAGCGGCCGCGGAAGGTTTGCGGGATAGGGTGGCAGCGTGGTGCGCGGCGTGGTCGGCGGCAGCGTGGCCGAGGGAGTGAAGGAGCTGAGGGCGAAGAGGCGCGCCGTGGCGACGGCGTCGGCATATGTGTTGAACTCGGCCACGGGCGTGATGTTGCCCTGCACGCGCACGGCGCCGCCCATAACGACGACCTCGCGCGCGCGAAGGAAGGCCTCCGGGTCCTCAGACGCGGCGAGCGCCGCGTTAGTCGTGGGACCGACGGTCAAGATGGTGATGCTGTCGACGGGGTTCTCGCGGAGCAGCCGCAGCATCTCCTTGTGCGCGGGCTCCCGCGAGGGCGTGAAGAGGGGCGAGATCTTGTCTAGGTCTGTCACGGAGGAGCCCTGCTCACGGAAGATGTGCAGCCACTTCTCGGGAGGGCTAAAGTCTGGGAAGGTGGAGTGGACGTTGTGGAGGCCATCCAGACCGTCTTTGGAGAGAGGGTTGTTAGTTGATGGCGTTTGGGTCACATTGGCTAGGAGAGGCGACGTACGGAAGTGGTCATACTTGAGATCCGTTTCTTCCAGAGGATGCTCGGCGCCAAGAGCGACCAGAGGCTTGCATGCCTTGAGGGACTCGAAGCCTTCAGGACGGCCGTTGGCTTTGCGCCAGGCCATCTCCTTCTCAATGACCTGCATCATGCCGACGACGTTGCGTCCGCAGCTGTGGTGCCTTGTCAGCAACAGTATGTAGACGTGTGGAGCTGGGATAAGGCACTCACCATTCGAGAGGGACGTTTCCATATGTTACGGAGATCATGATAACCTCAAGCTCCTCCTTACTGGCGCTGAGAGCCAACAGCATGGCCAGAATATCGTCCACGCCTAGTCATGATTAGCTGCGGGAATGGACCGGTGACGCGGAGGCAGTACCTACCGGGATCAGTGTCGATAATGATCTTTCTGGGAGCCATGGTGTATGTTTAGTGCAAAGGCAACTGTATCAAGAGAAGCAAAAATGAGAGAAAGCAAGTTGGAATAAAATATTCAAGAGGGAAGAGACTGTGCAGTGCCAAGTTAGCGGGTATTGGAAAGGCTTGTGGAGAGACCCCGCAGCCTCGTCCTACTCGGTGCAAGAGTACGCCGAAGGGAATCTTTCGCTTGTTAGGTAGGCCCCTGGGATCTTACGGTAAGTCTTGATCGGGGAGATTTTGAGTTCGGTTATCTTGGCCCAAATTTTGGGTTGTGAGAGTTTAACTCAGGCACGAGTCCGAGACGCCTTCTTGGTACGGCTGTATGGTGGGGTTGCGGCGCGGGCGTCTCCGGCCGCGGAGGGGCTGCTTTTTGAGTATCTCGACGAGAGTAGAGTTTGGCAGAATAAATGTGATCAAATCTTGGGTCTCCTAGAAGTGAATTTGCAAATACAGCTAGCGGAACTGGGGTATGTTCTTGGGCACGCCTGCAAGAATGTCCCTTCGCCAGATGGTGAGGATCAAGGCCAGCTTACTGCGCGCTGTATCGTGTGGCATATCGGGTTGTATCTCCGCAACACAGCCGCTTGGGGGGATATGCACGGTGCATAGATAGCTTTTGATACATCTTTGATTTGTGCGGTGTAGATCGAGACTCAGCGAACTAGAAAGCTAGTTGGAAAGCTGGGCTGCAAGGCTTGCATGAATAAACGCCACCAAAGTGGCAAACCAAGACATGTCGTGCAATACAAGAGATGCCCTTGCAGTGGCATTGTGGCATGCAGATGTCGTGCCTTGTTACCCACTTCATCTCGCTGTCTATTCAATATTCACAAGGTAAAGATCTACACGCGGCGCTGCATACACGGCATTTCTTGTTTAGTTTGATGGTTGGGACGGCTGTCGGCCCTTGGGTAGATGCAGAGTTGTGGCCCAATCTTTGGTCTGATATGATGACGATGCTTCTATCGTGCCATGGTTTCAACCATCGCAAAAGAGGAGTAGGAAGAAGCTACTACGTAGCACGGTCTTCCTGTGTTGATCCTGTGGAATGGTTTCATGGGCCTTGGGCTTCCGAGGCGTTGTGCTACTGTAGACATTAGTCATTATGTGAATGTTTCTGAGTCGAAATTCAGCCTACAAGTCTTCAGTAGAGAGGGAAAGAAGACCACCACGGGATGCCCGAGAAGAGGTCCTACCAAAACCCATACAATATGAACCCTCTTGTATTATAGGGATATGGGCTGAAGGGGCGAGAAGCAACGAACGGGGTGTTGCGATGAAGAGCCGAGTCTCACATTTTCAAAGCTGCTGCGACTACTCTTACGACAGGACACCACTTCAAGTCCTCCGATGAGTCAAGGCGCCTGTTGAAGGAAAGGCTGTGTTCATACCAGATGCCTGCGTGTCGGGCGCTGCGCCAGAGGAGTGACTGATGCTGACAGATGTTGGTAAGCGGCACCTGCTCAGACGCCGTATAATTGGAGCAACACTGTCTTAAAACTGGCAAGGTCAGCACAACGAAATCACGGCCCTATGTGCAAGGAATTGCCGAGCTCCTTGGCGAAGACATCGTCGACCATGGTACATGAACCATATCTGACAGGATGATGAGCCAGCTGATAGCTGCCAGTCATCGACTATCCCGATGACAGCCCCACCGAAGCCAACCGAAAGCCAAAGTCAATTCTCTCTTGGGCGCGATGGGCCGGCAAGGAAGTTTTGCCGCCCATGAAGCCAGGAGCAATCCGCATCTCTATCCATGGCCTTTCCTCTTGCCAGTAGGCCAGCCGCGCAATGAACGGCGGCGGCGGCTCAGCCACGCCCCGACACGCCCAGCTAACGATTGACGCGACTCATGCGCTCGACGACTGGCGGAGGAAGTATAGCCACATGTTCATAGGCCGCAAGGGTAGGACCTGGCGATCCTGGCAGGGAGCGTTGACGAGGGTCCTGGGCAGGGAGCTGCTGTGTGAGGACATTGATGCTCTGAGTGGCGTGGGCGGCGAGGTGTATGGCTGCAAGGGAGGCGTTGGCAAGACAATGTTGGTTGTGTGAGGGTGACAAAGCGTGTTGCCAGCTGTCAACTTTTAGTTCGTGGTATTGTTGGGAGCTCGGGTGCAGTGGCGTGATTAACGTGGAGTCTCGGCCGCCAAATCCGAGACCCAAATCATTTTCACTCTTCGTGTTGGAGAAAATCTAGCTGCTGAGGATGATTGACTCGGTAGCCGGCGTGCATATCAAAAGTCTAGAGTACGCCATTTGTGTGTCTCTTTGTGTCCGCGACGTCAAATGTCAGGTACGCGGCACTTGGGAAAGCCAAGGGTCGAGGCGGCCCCGCTTTCCCCTGAAGCCCACCAAGTTGGCATGCAACCAGACGCAATGTTCTGCCAGAGCCTGACTCCCTGTAACTTGGGGTTGCTTTTGCCGTCTTTTCTAACATTTCATTATAAGTTTGCATTGATTTTAGGGGCTAGGACGGGAGGCTAATTGGCAGTTAGCGTTCAATTCGCCCTGCAAGTTGCAGCGCCGCCCTGGACTTGACACCTTTACGCCACAGCACTTCTCAGCACCGTTTACGTGTCCAGGCTGCGTGTGGCTCGGGCCTAGCTGAATTAGGTTTAGTGGCCTGTCTTCTTCACCAGCCTGCCCTTTGACTGGCCTTTCTTTTTGCCTGGCTATCTCTCGACTGGCGACGTAGCCAGAACGCCATAACCACACACACAAACTCACTTTAAACTTGTTGGCACAACCTCTCTGGGCCACCTTTTTCTCCCATTGAGCCATCCCCTTCTTTCTCCATCCTCCCTTGCCTTCAGCCATCGTCCCCTTCCCTCCCGGCTTATCGCCCGGATTCTCATCTTTAATTCTTCCTTCCATCGTCCCCTTTTTTCCCGAAACCGCCTCCCGTGCGCCTCCTGTTCTCCAACGGCCACGTAGCAGTCCTATCCCACCTTTTCCACAATACAGCAACTGTGCGCCTGGCCATCGGCGACTCGACCATCTTCATCGATTAGCCGCCACTACCAGCGCGGCTGTATCCGAATTGGATTGCCTGCAGACCATCTCGACAACGACAGCGGCTCACAATCACTCGACAACCTACGCCGAGACGATACCCCGTCATCGCGCTTATCCTCGCTTTCGCCATCATCCGCCCCGACACAAACAACCGTCATCATGGCCGACTCTGGAATGAACGTCTTATACACAGTTGGTGGCTACGCTGCCCTCGCGGCACTCGGCTACACTGTATACCACTATTCCACTGGCTCTGATGTCAAGAGGCGAGCAGCCGCTGCAAAGGCCAAGGCTTCCCAGCCCGAAGTTCGCAAGGAAGATAGGAAGAAGAAGCAACGCATGGAAGCTTTTGCACAAGAGACCCAGTCGGCCTCCAAAGCTGCCCAGGCTGCCCTTCCAGAGGTTAAGGAGCCCGAGGCCACCACAACCACCATCCGTGACACCATGGACGACTCGGCCGCCAACCGCGAGTTCGCGAAGCAGCTCTCCAAAGCACAAGAGGGTACAAAGTTTGCCGCCAGATCTGACGCCAAGCAGCGCGAGAAGTCTGTCAAGCAGTCCAAGGCTGGCCAGATTGACGCCACCAAGGCCACCAAGACCGAAGCTCCTGTCCCGGCTCCCACTGCCCTTGTTCAGCCGGAAGCCCCTGCCGATGTTGAAGAGCTGGTCGAGGAAGCGACTAGCGCTGCGCCCGCTGAGGCTGGTCGCGTCGATGACATGCTTGAGCCCAAGGCCCCTGCTCCCACTGTTCTGCGCATCAGCGAGTCCTCCAAGCCCAATGAGCAGAAGAAGAAGGAGAGCAAACCGGTCGAAAAGGGCGAGACCAAGAAGCAGCGCCAGAACAGGAAGAAGGCCGAAGCTGCCAAGGCTGCCCGCGAGGAGGCCGAGACTGAGCGCAAGGCTCTCGAGGAGAAGCAGCGTCGCCAGGCTCGTGTTGCCGAAGGCCGTGCTGCCAAGGATGGCTCCCAGTTCACCAACGGTGCCGCCACCGCATGGAAGCAGGGTGCCCCTAACGGCGCACCCAAGACCAATGGCGAGCTGCACGCGCCTCTTGACACCTTTGACACCACCTTGGCCCCTGCCCAGCAGACCAATGGAGCTGTTAACGCTGCGCTTGCTGTAGTTGAAGAGCCTGTCAAGCAGGAAGAAGAGGAGTGGAGCACCGTCAAAACCAAGAGCTCCAAGAAGAAGGCAGCAGCTGCTAGCAACTCCGGCGACGAGGAGCCCGCCGCTGCTCCGGCTGCTGCCCCGCAGGCCAAGCCTGTAACGAAGCAGGTTGCTCCCAAGACGAACGGCAACAGTGCCAACACCAAGAAAGCCTTTGGTGGCTCCTTCTCCGCCTTGACGAACGACGACGCCGAGGAAGAGGAGGAGGAGGAATGGGACGTCTAATCGCAAAGCAGCGACCTCGTGTGTACTGGCCCTCGATTTCTACGAATGGCCATCGGAAGCACTGGCGAGGAGAACGCGAGGATGGAAACTGAAAGCAAAAACCCAATATCCGAAGCCAAAGCCACATCGCGAATTGTTTCTTGTATCATATTCAGTGGTGCCAGAGCCGCCACTGTTGTCACTGTCACGTTCCTTTTTTGCACCATCTCTTTTTTTAACTTGAACATTTTGATATTGAAAAACAATCATGGATAGCGTCAATGGTGGAAAGAACCACCATGGGACGGAGAAGCAAACAGCCACAAGACGAGAACATCAGCACGAATATGAGCCTTTCACTTGAGCCTCGAGCGGCACTTAGGGCATGGATGCTGGTGAGGGCGGTGAGAGTCGACGGCCGACCCTGCACAGGCACTGGATATTGCTTGCAGATGAGAAGTCTAGTTTGCAGAGTACCTTTGCAACGATGAGCAACGCATGGGCAAAAATGGGGGAAGGAAAAGGCAAGGGGTAAAAAATTGGTTGGTTTGTGTGCGGTTGTATGTGTGGGTGTGTATTTGTCGCCCAAAAGCGGGCTTGTGAAACAAAATCTCTCAGTGGTAGCCTTAAAACCTTACTAACAAGTCAAAATTGAATAAGATGATTGCTTAGGATGGATGTGAAAATGATGTACTGTAGCCAATGATTGATAGCCAAGGCTATGCGTGGTTATATTGTGCTGGGCCACGCGAGGCAACAATGTATCATGTGGCTGAGGCACCTGGGATGAGTTGCCTAGATGGTGAGCTGGCAGTGACTCTTGACAGCAACAACCAAGTCGGCAATTGCCTTTCATATACTTTTCTTTCTTCTCTAGCAAACTGATTGATGGTGGGGAACATGTCACAAGTTCTCATGATCTGGCGGATTAGCCCGGGGCCGGGGAGCTAGCGACTTGAGATATGTAGTCGTTGCGACTCGACGACATCTCACGAGAACAGGGGTTCGGATGCCCACTGCAGCGCGTTAGCTCATGGTTTCTGTGGCCAGTGAAAAGCGAGGAGATGGGCAGCTCTCTCCGCGATTGATCGTGACAGGGCTGCATTGGGTACTGGTTGCTGAAGAAGTGGGGTGTGCGTGTGTTGGCGATGATCTATTTAGTGTGCTTCGGCATCGACTTGTACATGCTTCTTCGAATATCAGAACTACTCGGGGCCGGTAAGCTGGTGTTGGTGCAGCTGGTGTCACACGGGAGGAGGAGAAGGGGGGGGGGGATGGCGGAATACTACTACGCTACCACTCGCTGACGGCCTATCACGGCGCAACGTTTTGCCTTGCTTGGAAGGGCGCCGTAGCATAATGCTGATGGGGGACGAAAATGTTTTGACTTGTCTGCTTAGTGTTGGCTGTTACCAACTTGTTACCAAGTGCGAGTCAAGGCTAGCGATATGCGCATGTGGTTATTATCAGGCAGGAGCCATAGCAGGCGCAGACGTCGTTCGTCTGGGGGACGATCGTGTTTGAATGTGGGAAACTTTTGGACAACAGTCAAAAGATTGGCACACCAAGGATTAATGCCTGTTTTTTGTGTATAATAAACTCTCTTCGTAGCTGAGGGAGAGGTGTGTCCACAACAGGAAGAAGTCCCTTTTATTGCGCGCAAAGGGAGGGTGGGGTGTGGACTAACTAACTACCTAGTACAGATGAGCTTGTTATAAGTTATAGGGATGAGGAGGCGTTCATGGAGTGGCTCGAGGCTTGCGATGAGGGAAAATCCTGCGGGGTATCCGAGAAGGAAGGGAGAGGGCCCAGAGAAGTTGTTCCTTTGAAGCGAGGTTGGCTCTGGCCTCCATGTGGTGTTTGCGCACCTTTTTCGCCATTTGCATGTGCCTGTACATGTGTCTAATCTAGTGGTCGATCCTCGGGGAGGATAAGACGGATAGCGTCATGGCTTCGGCAGAGAGGATGGCGGGGTTCGAGAAGGGAGACTGGAAAGAAGAAAGAAGAATGAAGAGCGAGAAAAGCAAAATACAGTGATCTCGTGACCTGTTCTGCAAACAGTTTCTGTGTGTTTCGATACTGTGCGATGTTTGTCAGTGTTTGCGGAGAAGAAATTACAAACATGCAGGCGGGTGTGGCTTTTTGTGCGCAGCAGGGCGCCGAAATGGGCAGGTATAGGGATAAGGGACGCAATATTGTGGTCTTTTAATTGTACAGGGGTGAGGGGCTTGGGCAAGTCTGGAGAAGGGAAGGGATGCGGAGAGGAGGGCATATTGGGTATACTACTAAGTACAAATGCATTGATGCCCAGGGATAAGAATAGACGCTTTTGAAACGCATATGGCAGACTTGGGCGTCATGATCCATGCCGCCGTCGAGGCAGTGCTCTGTATGTCTGTGATGCTGGCATGGAGTTGCACCTCGGAAACTGGTAGCGCGATTTATAGCGCAACGCCGGTTGAAGGATGTCACTGGGAGCCTATCGACTCCAACTATATCATCTTGAGGCTGTGGCACGACGGGCACGAAAATAAGAGGCGACGGAAGAGTTTACGTGAATTTAAAATGAAACATCTCCCACGTAAGTGCTCTGCCGCAGCCACTGGAAGCAGCGCTTTTGGCGCTCGTGGCCAGAGCCTGGCCTGGCAGCCACCCAGCCGCCCAGCAGTGCCAGCGCTAACACAGAAGTCCGCTAGCTGCCCCTCCAGGTTGTCGATGGCGAGGTGGCCCAGGCGGCCAGGCCTGAGTCTTCAGGGACTCTCAGCAAGCGTTCCCAGGCCACGCCCCCCTGTATTCTTTTCCTCAGACCCGCCCTACCCCCCTGTCCAGTCCTGAGGCACCTTCCATCATCTCCATCCCCCCCTTCGTCTTCTCCTGTCCTCCCATTTCCACCACATGCACTTGCTGCCTTCCATTTCTCGATTTCATCCCGCTCACTCACTTTAGCTTCTCTTTCTTGTTCTTAATTACTCTGCTAGCCACTTTTTTCTTTTTCTTCCCCACTGATCACTTTTTCTTGCTCTTTTGATTCCATTTGTGCCTTCGAATCGCGACGAGACGCACTCGACAAAATACGTCAACAACGCATCGCAATCGAACCCATCAGCAACTTCTGTCCGGACCGGCCTTTCAACACCATTGACGCGTCCCTCGACTGCATACGGGTCGTCTGTCGACTGGCCTTGTACAGGAGAGAGGAATTGTCCTCCTTCTTGACGTAACCTCACCACATTGACTGACACATTACACACGAGTCCCACCATCTATTTACGAGCCGACAATCCCGACTACTCCGCAAACAGCCTTCACTATGTCGTTCCCAGTTGCACTTCAGTCTGCCGTCTTCTATCTTCTCGCCTGCACACCATGCCTAAAATGGCGTCATCGTCACAGGGCCAAGCAAGCTGCCAAAGAGAATCGTCTCAAGAGAGCTAACCTCGAGATGGAGCAGCCGGGCGTGTACCAGCACCCCGAGCCCTTCACTACCAACCCATACTGGCAAGAAGAGATCAACAGGGGCCCCAGCTTGCCCAAGAAATCCTCCAGCAAAAATTCGAGCAATCGAGGCCTGACGAGTGCCGGCCGCGACTCCAACGTATCGGAGCAGACCAACGTCGACGATAGCAGAACCAACGTTGACAGCATGAGCGTGTTACGCGAGGATGATGAGGTTCCCAGCAATTGGAACCGGAAAATTGGATACCAACGCGAAGACGAAGAACTTTGGGGCGTTTGGTCGTCACAAAGGGTGAGAGATGCCTTCGCCAAGGCACGTGGCTCGGCCGGCCACTTGATAGAGTCGACTCTCGGCCTGGAGAAAGAGGTTACGGACCAGCAACGCCAAGCCTTTTACACGACCCCTCGCAACCCGCCTGTCAATGACTTCCACCCGCCCATCATCACTACCAGGCCGACTCACAAAGACGGCATCAAATGGATGCTCCAGCCACCCCCGCCCGCCAAAGTCATGGAGGGCAAGGTC
Source organism: Cordyceps fumosorosea ARSEF 2679 (assembly GCF_001636725.1). NCBI lineage: Eukaryota > Fungi > Ascomycota > Sordariomycetes > Hypocreales > Cordycipitaceae > Cordyceps > Cordyceps fumosorosea. The sequence continues at coordinate 690,404 of NW_017387301.1, forward strand.
CCCGTCCGCAGGGCTGGCAGCTCCGCCAGCAAGTCGAGCGGTCGCACCCTGGTCTCCGAAGACCCTTTCCTTGATAAGCTGGTCCGGGAGAGGCTTGCCGAAGAAAGAGCGCGCAAGAAGGCCGCGGCGGCCGGCCCAGCCCCCTTGTCGGCTCTCCCCACCGAGGCGGAGTTGATCAAGTCCCTCTTCACTCCGGCTTGCGACAAGAAATTCACTACTGCCAAGGCGGATGACAACGACAAACCTACAGAGAGCACCTCGGCAGCTGGTGACACGAAGCTAAAGGCACCGGCCGCCACCGTTGCATCGGACGAGTCCGATGATGACTGGCTCTACGAAGACAACGAAGAGGAGGACTTCATATTCACCCAACTGAGGAAGCGCTGGAACTTTGGCTCCGACCGCCATATCGAATTTGTTCCTTTCGACGATGATGTCCCGGACTGTGCCCTCAGTCGCGAACTAGCCCAGCGGTCGAAGAAGATGATGTCTCGACGCACTAGGCTGTTGGCGGCTGTTGGTACTCCTGAGGATAATCATTCTGAGTAAGGAAGCTGACCAGTTAGGCACTCCCCAGGAAACAACGGATCAAGCTGGTCAAACGCATAATGCTCTTCGATGGTGGTATAGATGCTTACGGCGGGGACGACTCTGATTGAAGACATACAAATCGAATAACAATACGCGGACAACCACACCCACCCGCACACAAACACACACATACACTTCCTTACACTATTTTCTACCGACAAAACGAGCTGAACTCAACACTCAGCCTATCCATCCACCCACTCTTGACCATTTCCCTTTCTCCGTCTTTTTCGAAGCATTTTGAGCGACTACGGCGTCTTTGCTTTTCAATATCCTTTTTTCCGCTACAGCATAAAATGGTGTCAATTGGGGTTTATGGGTTGCATGCATTCATGGTTACTTCTAGATTGGATTCTTTTGTGTTTTTCTGCTTCTTTTGAAATTGGTTTTGCATTTTTTCAGATTGGTCTTTTGTGTTTGGATCAGAATTGGGTCTTTTTCATTTCGATTGGAATTGGTGGTCTTCTGTCTTTATTATTATTGTTAGGAGTTTTTGGAGTTGGAACAACAAAACAGCATGGACAGGCTGCTTGGTTGAATTAGAGGCCCGTCAAACAGTTTGCGCAATACATTGGTTTTCTTTGTCAACCTATTTGCAGTCTCGTGTCGGTGTCGAAAGACCTTTGAAATCCGTAAACATTTAAGACTTTTTCGATAAGTTCAGCGTATTCTCTCGGTACAGAGCAAGCAAGAGTGCAATGAAACTAAAATCCCGTCAACGCCATACCATGAAACGAGGCTCCATCAACGCGCCTGTAGACCATCTTTTCCTCACAGATGCAAGCCCCCATCTTCCTCCGGCGCCTCCTCTACTCCTCCACTCCCACGCACCCCCGGGCGGGCATCCAGGCGCACCTCGCCGTTTCGTATTGTGCCCGTCTGGAACGTGCCGTCCGTCCAAGCCGCCGACACCCTCCCCCCCTCCCCCTCGCCATTCACACCCATCACCTCCTCCTCCTCCGTCTTCTTCTTCGGCTCCTCCTCTTCCTCCTCGCCGCTCTTGCCTAGATCCTCCCACTTGACGCCGCGATTCTCCACGACCTCGATGTAGATGATGGCCAGGCGCTCCTTCATGCGCTCGATGACGCCCTCGTTCTCCGCGATGGCCTCGACGCAGTCCTGGTCGGGCGGCGAGGTGATGCCCTCCGCGGATTGCTGCTCCTTGGTGAAGGGCAGCAGCTGGTCGTTGGAGTACTGCAGCTTGGCGATGGCGTTGTTGATCTCGCGGACCTTGAGGTGGAGGAGGGGCAGGGACAGGTCCTGCAGGGCGGCGGCGAAGCGCGCGGCGGTGATGGGTGTCGTGTCTGCTGAGGACATGCTGACACCGGTTTTGTGTATATGTGTGTGGTGTGTGTTTGGGTGGTTGAGGAAGTGGTAATGTTTGTTGTAAGATGAAGCAGCAAGGAAGCGGTCCAGCAGCTTGGTTAGGCAGGTTGATCATTACGTTAGTAGGAGGGGCAAAAGATTTGGTGGGGGTCGTTCTTAGTCGGACGTGAATGATGCGAAATTCAGGTGTATGAATCATTTGCTGACTTGATATAGCTTCTATAGAGGAACAAAGTGAGAGAGGAAAACTATTTCTGATTAATTCTCTTAATGTAATTCATCCGCTAAGCAGGTATTCGCTGTCCCTGGCTATCTCCAAGACTCCTAGCGTGGCCGTGTAAGTGGCAAGGCGCAGCAGCATCAGAACTTGAGATCGTGACCAGGAACTCGCCCGTGCCCTTGACGGCGAGTCCACTCTAAATCTTTACTACATAATCAAGATCAATCACCAATTATTATACCCTCGCCCTTATAATAAGTACAACATTGCCTTCATGCAGGCACTTTGGGCTTTCTCATCTCCAGCTGAGTCATCAGGGAGCTGCCGCAAATGCCAGGCCGTCCTCCTTGAGCTCCACCAGCCTTCTGCATAGGGGCTCTCAACTGGGTCAACCAGAAAAAAAATCCAGAGTAGCTTCCCCTTTGCAGAATTTCCCGTCCCTGCAACTGAATCTCCCTGTACCACCACCACAACCACAAATCATCCAACATGCTGTCATTTCGCACCATTGCGCGCTCCGCGCCCCGAACCATCACCCGCATGGCCGCGGCCTCCATGCGCCAGGGCGTCGTCGCGCGTCCCCTCGCCGCCACGTCCGTAGCTCGCACCTCTGGCTTCCAGATGCTGCGCGCCGGCGCCGCCAGCAGCTTCTCCACGACCGCCGGTCGCCGCGCCGCGGACGGCGAGACGGACGACGAGCTGTCGGCCAAGATTGAGAGCGAGATCCAGATCGAGGAGGAGATGAAGGCCGGCGAGCAGGAGCCGTCGAGCGTCAAGGACTTTATCGACAACAGCCCCTTTGAGCTGATCGACACGCCCGGCCAGGAGGTTGTCAAGCTGGTCCGCACCTTTGGCGAGGAAAAGTGCGTTCTTCTCTGCCCATGCAAGTTTTGAGAGAGTATGCGTGTTTTTTTAGCTAACCAAATCCCCCGCGCAGGATCACCATCTCCTTCTCCATCGCCGACATCAACTCATTTGACCCCTACGCCGACGAGGCCGCCCTCGAGGACGAGGGCATCGATGACGACCTGCAGGCCGCCGAGGGCGGCAAGCGCCAGGCCCAGCAGCAGCATCAGGACCTCGAGGGCGAGCTCGAGGCCGACGTGGACGAGGAGGCGCCCGCGCCCATCAACCTGTCCATAGTCGTGGAGAAGCCCGGCAAGACGGCGGGCGCGCTGGCCATCGACGCCACCGCCCAGGACGGCAACATCGTCGTAGAGAACCTCTTCCACTACGCCGACGCGGCCCTCGCCCGCCTCGACTCGCCCGAAGCCGCCCAGCGCCGCGCCGACGTCTACCCCGGCCCGCCCTTTGGCAGCCTCGACGAGGACCTCCAGGTGCTCGTCGAGCGCTTCCTCGAGGAGCGCGGCGTCACCCAGGCCCTCGCCGTCTTCGTCCCCGACTACGTCGACCTCAAGGAGCAGAACGAGTACCTGCGCTGGCTCAACAACGTCAAGGGCTTTATTGACGCGTGAAAGCGGTCAACGGTTCTGAAGTATGACACACATGTTCAGATGTAATAAAAAAAGGGAGAAGGAAAGAGGAGGATGATCTACGACGACTCTTTTTTTTTTCTTTTTCGCTTTTTTCTTCACTCTTTCTCTTTGTAACTTGTACAATATAAAAAACCAAATCAGTGGGCGGGTCTGTAAGAGATGTCAGAAACTACGGCTATTTAGCGAATTGATAATGGCGGTGCAACCGCACCAATTACGTCTAAAAATCATACAAATTCACATGTAACCAATGCTCAAGTCGAAAGTGTTGAGGGAATGAATGTGCCGTCAAGGTGAGATTAGAGTACAAGGGCGCGGTATATTTACCTGCTGAAACCCATGTTGAAGTCATATCTGAGGTTGCACGCCGTACAAAAACAAGTACACACAGATATAAACCATCAGAGTGATAAAAAAAGAGAAAGGCGAGGAAAAAAAACCAAATGTCTATCTATCCCAAAGATACTGCAGCTAACAGAAATGAGGTCTGACACCGGTCGTATGCAAAAATAGAAAAGGAAACGAGGAGGACCAGTAGTATCTTGTGTGAGCATCATGAAAACAAAAAGCGGATGGCGAAAGGGAACGAAAGAAGAGCCCTGAAATGTGTATACCAGCCGCGTCTCTAAAGCTGCGAAAAGCCCCCAAAACAAGATACCAAAAACAAAGGAAGACCAAGAAACCACGTTGTCGTCATGTGCTAAATTAGATGATGCCGTCGAGCGACCAGTCGCCCTTTTGGGAGCGCTCGAGGACCTCGCGGCCCTTTTCGGTGAGCTCGGGCTGGCCCTCGTTGCCGACGGCGTGGGAGAAGTAGACGGGGCTGTGCGTCTGGCCGGCGCGCTCGCGCTCGCGGGCCTTGACGCGCTGGGCCTCCTCGAGCTCCTGCTTGAGGGTGGTGGCGCGGGAGAACTGGCGGGCGTGGATGGCCTCGGTGACGCCGCCCCAGAGGGTGAGGGACTCGTTAGGCGCCTGCCGGTCGGCGGGCGGGAGGATCTTGGGGGCGACCTGCAGCGGGGCCGTGTCGAGGATGGTGAAGTGCTGCTCGACGGGAACTTGCTTCTACGGGTTGTGTGTTAGCTGAGAGCTGCAACAGGAGAGGAGGAATTTGCCCCGTGTGTCTTGTGAGGAGAGGAAGACTTACCAGGGGTGTCGAACCAAGCGTAAACACAACCTTTTCCCGCCAGGGCCCGCTAAGCCGGACAAGAACGTCGTCGTCGGGGACGTCCTGGATGCGCGTCTTGTCGTCGTTGTCGGGGTCGTAGCGGAAGATGACGCCCTCGACCTTGTTGGTGGTGCGGCCGAGCCAGCCCTCTTCGACGTAGCTCAGGATGGCCTTGAGCCGCGTCTTGGGGCAGGTGATGTAGGCCGTGTCGCTGACGGAGACGGTGAGCGTGCCGCGCAGCAGGCCGCCGAGGTGCGCGGCCGGGTGCGTGAGCTGGTACTTCTCGCCGTCACGCTGGTCGAGCGTGATGAAGATGCCGAGGTTGTGCTCGCCGGGCAGCACCTTGATCGAGGTGCCGGTGAACTTGGCCGTGATCTGGTCGAAGCCGCGCGCGGAGAGGCCACGCTCGGGACAGCTGACGTGGAACGCCGACACCGGCGGGTGGTGCGACGTCTGCTCTGTCAGGTACGAGACGGTCACGGGCCGCGAGTCGAGCGAGGTGCCGTGCTGCGGCGGCGAGAGCGACCACGTCGAGGCATTCTTGTTGCTCTTGACACTGGATTTGCTGGACGCGGAGCTCTCATTGCCAAGTTTGCTGGTGAGAATCTTGGGCGCATTGTTCTCCGTCTCCCATTTACACTGCGAGACAGATTTGTTAGCATGGGTGCGCGACGACTTGCCGGTAGCGTCACAGGGATGAGGCTCACCCTGAAGAACTCGCCCAGGCACGAGTTGTACGGCTTGCAAGGCTTGCCCTTGGCATATTTGAGGTCCTTGGTCAACCAGAAGCGAACGACCTCGAGCATGCGGTCGAGGGGCTCGTCCGAAGTGCCGATGGCGACGAAGGCATTGGGGGCGTCGAGATATGTCCAGTATTCGAGGTTGGGCGTAGGCTCGAGTAGCTGTGAGGGCAACGAGAATCGGACGGCGGCGAGGTCTGAAACACCAATGAATCTGATAATGGAAATGCACGGGTTAGCAAAGCTGAGCCTTTTTTTTTTCTTCTTCATCTGTATGATATGTGACATGGCCCGGCAATGAAGATCAGGCACACCGCCCCCCCCCCTTGTTGAGGGTCACAAACTATGTTGAGGTGGTGGGCAGCGGAGGGCAGTGCCAGCAGCGGGCGTGGCGGCGCCCGACACGGGATCCTGCAGGCATGAAACCGAGGGATGCAAAGGAAAAGCAAAAGCAGGAAAAAAAGGCGACTGACTTTCGCAAGATGCCGAGAAAGGTGCGAAGCTTGGAGCCCTCGCTCTGATTTTCATCGGGCGTGTCAACGGTGGGCGGCGGCGCCGATGACGAAAGTGTTTCCGTCTGCATCATGTCGGCGCCTGTTCTTGGTACACAGGTAGGCAGTGCGTCTTTCGGAGAGAAACTGCAGAGAGCGAAGTTGGGCGAGGAGGCGCGTAGAGTCGTTCGGGGGCAGTTATCGGTATTCGGTAACGATGCGCGTGGGAGGGAGTCTCGGCGGGGGTTGGAGGGATATCGAGAAGCAAAGATGAGAAGACAAAGAAGTAAATAGATGGGAGGAATATCAAGAAGTTGGTGCAGTGAGAAAAGAGGAGTGATCAAGTTAGCAGAGTTTCTAGTTGGGGACGCCCGCCGAGGCTTGGGAGGGACCTGGGCGCGACGTTGTGGCGGGGCAAAAAGGGAAGATCCAGCGGCAAGTAGCCTGTAAAGAGGTGAAAGGAGCAGCAAAATACAAGGACAAGTATAGAGGCAAGCCACTAAACTCAAGTAATCAAAAGTGGCGCAGCTTTTGCCTTTCGATTTCTTCTCTACGACAAAGTCTAACATGTTCACTCAGGCATACTCTATCGTAAATCCAACGCCAAATTCCTCTAGCCGCCCACCAGCTGACTCGGGCGGCGCCGCTTTACGCGTCTCTTCTTTGATTTATCAAAAAGAAAGTCTTTCGCTATTATCTGTCCTCTCCGCTGAAACAGCTCCTGTCGAGAACCGAGCTCTCAGGCCAGGGTCCAAACGGGGGGCACACGACGGATGGGGGCTTGAGAGCGATGACACTGTTTGTGTAATAAACGAAATAACAGGGCTGCTACTGGCAACAATCAGACCACTGTACAAGATAACACAGCTCGAACTACAAACCTGGAGCCAGCTACGGCGTGCCTCTCTGCATCCCCAGCCCTGCATACCTGCCTGTTACCCTCGCCACTGACCGCCTGCACGGCTTCCACTCTACCAATCCCATCACCAGATGCCACCATATGCGCTGCTTCACTGGCTACCCCGGAGCCGCGCTAATCCCGCCCATCGCCCGGTTCACGGAGAGTGAGGGGGCGGACTCCGCCTTTTTGTCGCAGCCCCCCGCGCGGCGCCCGGCCATTGATGAGCCAATCACTGACGCACATGGGTTCAGCCGGTGGACGGCACGGCGCCGGTTCGACGACAAACCATGGCCAGATGCGGACGACATCCTAGTGACACAATCTCTCAACACCATTTGTATATCGTATATCACCAGTTCGATGTGTGGCTGGTCGTCTCGGCAAAAGAAATCACAACGAGGCGCACCCCGTGATTATTTAGCAATCGGATAGCTCTCGTGCCCTCGGCTCGAGCTTTGCGGGGTTAAGATCCGATGCTGTGCAAAGACATGCATGGCGTGGCACATGCCTCACTTGGTCTGTGGTTTGTGGCCGAAACATCGCATATCTTATGAGCGAAGCCTTTCACCTCAGCCGTATTTGCACGATCTATCATTTTCCTCAAAAACTTCTCCCGCGGCTGCGAACATCGTCACACACTTATCTCCGCATAGCCAACATGTAGACAATAGACAGGCTAACCCGCATATAAGCATCTAAAAATTGTGTAATATTACAATGTATCTTTCAGTAATGCAGGGCCCTTGGCTACCCTGTCGCTCAAATGGCCCCAAAGCTCCGACATGCATGTGAGCCACGGGTGGCACCTATGTATGCATCTCTAAATATGATCTCAACTGCCTATGACGGCACGAGACTCGCCACATATTGATAGTGTAGTGAATAGTTCATGGATCTTCCACGAAAATGGTTTAATATAGAGTAAGAATCTCTGTGTCTAATAAACTCATCCATCGGCACTTGCAAGCTGCTGACAGATATGCCAAGACCCAGGAGCGCAGCCCATGCCGCGGAACCGAATCGTACCGCTATGTATACACGGAAAGGTTTGCAAGCATACGGTCACCGATACCCATCTATCTACATGGGAATTGTCACTTTTAAGTCAAAGTCCCCAAAACTTGTTGCTTCTACAATTAGCCTCGTCGCCACAGCAGACGTGCAGGCTTACAGGAATCTGGAGAGTCGTTCAACGTGATTGCTCGAGAGATGAAGGGCATCAAACTTGAGTTCGTTTTACACTTAGCAGAATCTCTGTATCCCTTCGAAAGTCGAAAAGTAGCATGTGGGAACTTTATAGGGGTTCGGTCTAATCATGTCGCTCGAGGATAAGAGGTACTTTGCAGCAGTTAGAAAGTATATGAGCCGTCAGCTCAGGTACTGTGGCACAAACGAAAGCCAGGGAGCACCTCTGGTCATAGATAGCATCTTACTTCGCGTCATTAAGCAGCTCTGTGTCTCTTTTATTGATGGTTAAAGGGATACGGCTGACAGATGAAGGTGCAGATGATGGGCGCCGGCATTCATGCCACTCTACAGCCCTGAATCACAGCGCAATCTTTTAGGAACTGTATCACCAGCCTTTTTTGCTACTATTTTTCCGAGATTAACTCAGAATAATTAGCTGAAATAGTCTTCCTCCCAATTTCGTCAAGTATGTTTGGCCGCGTCGACGAACACCATCTGACTTGGCGGTGCGCGGCTCATTGACCGAGCCTGGCCTCCTACTCACCAGTCTGTTCTGGGAGCAAGATATAAACATGCAAACAAATAATTCTAGGATGAAGCACGTGCCGGGACTTTGTACAATTTAATGCCAGCACAGACATTCAAGTCGGCCGTGTACTCTTCTTGCACCACAGTTACCCTCCCGATGTGCTGCGTTAAGTGCGGAAGCCCCGACGTTGCTTAGACGTCTAGCCGGATCACAGCCCTCAGCCGGATCAAGACCCTTATAGTATCATCTGAAATCTTTATAGATTAACCCAAAACCGTATGATAATATTAGGTTGCCCTCAGGAAGAGTAGTAGCCATGTGCCGCTCGGCGTCCGAGGCACAGGCTCCCGCCCGGTCCATGGCGGGCAAAGCACGAGCAGCCTATTGTCCGTAAGCCATTATGAGATCAACGAATTTCATTCTTTAGCCTAATTATAATTCTAATACAGTCCTGTAAGCTGTCTAGAAAACCGCTACGCTGCGCAACACCGTCATGTTCTCGTGTTCTCGTGCCACGAAGCAGTCGGCTGTACTAGCTGTGCAGTCTAGCCCTTGCCAGGTTACATGACTGCTGTAGACTAAGAAGGCTTACTATGATGCATTCAAATACGAGAGAGCCCTAGGAGACACAGAAAACGGGACAGGAACTTTCTCGGAAAGGATGTTGATCAGTGTCCTGGCTGCTGATGGCTGTAACCGGAGGGGGGCGGTTCGCCCGCTGAATATCGGAAGCGAGCGGCTGATGAGTATTTGCGGGATGACTATTTACTAGAATTGCAGTAATTATGCAATGTGATATCAGTAAAAATCGAAACTTTTTGCTGTCACTCATGGCAGTGTGCTTGCCTCGGCGCGTGTACCATGCTCTTCGTCCGCCGAGACGGCGTCAAAAAGGGGTGGCTACTGCAACTCCGATTCACGTAGAGACCACATTGCTTCTTAGACGTAGCTAATTCTATTTGAGTAAACATAATTTTACAAATTGAAATGGAGTCTACGAGGGAGGACGGACCAGCCGTTGGGATGCCATGACATGCCCTTGCAAACAACGCAACCAATTACAGAACACTGTACAGTCATTTATCGTAGCAAAGAGGCGTACCGTAAGAAACACCGGGTAGCAACAATTAGAACCCAAGTAGAGCCCCCATGGAGTAGTCAGGTGTATTTTCATCTGCTTGAATCACCATTGCGTGTCTGACGCGGTGTATGGCCGGTTACGAGGCGCCTCTGGCGGTGACGCAGCCAGTCATCCAGATCATCGAACATCCTGCGTTCCCTGATGTAGAGTAAAGCTCCGGTTCTCAATAATAACATGCGTCAGCGAATACTAGTGGCGTCTGCAACAACTCCGCACTCGGTACCGTCTTTCCAGCACAATCGGGCTCCCACGGAGATCCATCTACACGTTCCGGGAACCACATGACGGCAACCCTGCCTCCTCAGAACTAATAATAAAAAGCCTACTAGTTCATCGGGCAAGGGGAAATTCCCGCGGAATAGGATACGGAAAGAACAAGATAATATAATCAACCAGTGGGAAAGAACGATAGCGTGGTGCTAGTTCCGGCTAACTGGGACTGATGGCGGGGACCGATGCATCGAACGCACATTGAGCAAGGCATCGTTCTGTTTGACTTGATCGAAAAGAAGAAAAGGAAGAAGAGTCACAAGCGCTGATTTCTGAAATGTCTACGATGATTGCGCTCTTTGTACGTGCACGGTTCCGTCAGTTATATGCGGGTTTTAAGCTTGTGAACCGCTTCCAATCCTGATAACCTGAGAAAGAATGCCGCAAAATTAGGCCGGATAGGTCGAAGAAAAGATCTCGATATACTTTGTATACCTGGCGAAGAGAGATAGAAGTTCCCCTATCCTCCTTCTGTTTGCCGGTTCCCTGGCGAGCCGATCGGTGTGCCGTCATGCTGGCAGCGCGGACCACATCGTTGAACGGCAAAAGGTGCCAAGAGCTGCGATTAGTATTGCTAGGCTGCAAATCACTGCAAAATATGGGACTGTGATCTGCCTGCCGCGAGTTTGTCTCTCCGCCGCACCGCCACCTACCGAGCCACAGGTTTCGGTGTGGCATCGATGCGTGGCAGCCCATCAACTTTCTTTCTCGAAAGATAGTATAATTCCTGGTAAATGGGCCAGGAAATGGGGAGAAGCTCGGACAAGAAGCTCCTTTAGTTGAGTGTGGCGAGTCCGACGTGGCTGTGCAAGAATGACGTTCGATCGGGCAAGCAGGATCCGAGGTGTGGCTAGTACTGATAGGTGAGTGGCCGAAAAGCAGAGGAATCGCGATGGAAATGTGCTGTCTTTTCGATGAATCGACCCCCATGGGTACATGTCAAACATGGGAAAGATGGGCGAGCCAGCCCAACTTTGCCCATGTGGCAGACTCGCCACCTCCATTCTTAGCTGGTAACGGCAAGTCTTGTAGGACAAAGCATCCCACTCTTTTGAGCCGCAGATTCCATTTGAACCAGTCTTTCGCGTTATACACGACGATCTATGGCTTTGGCTGGCTGCACCGGCTAGGCAAGGGGAAGTTGAGACAGGCGCGGAAGTGAACCCATGTCCACAGATGCGGTGGCAGAGGTAACAGACAGTGAAGCAGATAGAAGCAAATACGTGTCATGAATCTTGGCAACAGAGACGTCGAAGAGACACAGGTTAAGAGTTACTGCAATTAGCATCTCTTGCAGACTCTGCTGCGAGTTGGCCCTTACCTTCGGTGAGGGTTTTGTCGTGTAAATTGTCAAACACCCGCTGGGCTGTCATTCTGGGGCCTGACGAAACTATGATGTAAGACTCGGCTGGGAGCCTCAGCGCCACTAAAAGTTGGGGTTTCGTTCGAAAGAAGAGTGATCGCGAAGAGTGATCGCGCCTAATATTAGTTAGCACAAGCTTTCCGGGCTACCAGAAAGCGCATTGGCAATCACTCCCATGAAATTCATTCTGCACCATCTGGTGCTGTACGTGCTCAATGGGCTGGCAAGTGCAGTACGAGGACTGATGCCATCCTTGGACACTGTTGACGAGAGGAAAATTTCGCATCATCTTGCTCAAAATATTGCAATCGCGCCACTTTCAATAGTTCAGCTGCAAAATAGAGAAAACCAGAGTCTGAGCAGCAAAACGCTCCATCGCCTTGGTTTTTTGGTGTGAATGCTTGTACTGGGCGCAGCCACGTCAGTGCTGAGAGCCCATGTGGCGTTGAGCGGCGGTTGGAGGGGGTGTAAAAAGTTGAATATGAACCCTTTTCTAAATGAAATCCAGGGATTTCTCGAATTGAGCTTTGGGGCGTGGTAACAGGATGGGGAAGAAAGCCAAGGCAGGGCCCTTGAATTGCAGCTTGGATCCACGCCTAGACGCTAGAATTCGAGGCGAGGGTGCAGCTGCTGAAAATGAGGGTGGAATCGCTGTGACGTCAGAGTAGTTTGGTTGGACACGGTGGCTTGCCAAACTTGCCCAGCGAAACGGCAAGCTGCGAAAAAGGCCGGGTCGTACCCCATCTTGGGCCCTGGACGAGACGGTGTGGCTCAAATTCACCCCTGCTCGATGCAGAGACGGAATCCTGAAGCAGCGTTCCTTTCTTCCATTCGATTCCGTGTCTTATTAGCGACGATCAAGGCAGAGGCTTAAAACCAAGCTCTGCCGGAACCTGCGACCCATTTCTTACTGCACATACAGGCGCGGCTGCTGTGCCCCGGAGCATATCCTCCGTGGATACGGGGAACCAAGCGTTGCTTGTGAGAGCCGACAAAGAAAGTATGCTTGGTCGCGTTTTTTCGACTTGAATGAAGCCAAATATTTTGAGAAAGCAGAAGTGCCAGATTGTGACGTTACTGACAGTGACTGCTTCTCACCCGAAATCTGGTAAATTTCACCACCGTTCGTCTGCGAATTTGTATTTCTCACCGCAAAGGCCAACCTTGATACCGGCTCGGACTTACAACAGTCTGCTGTCGCGATGCCAGTACGATGCAAGCCACGAGCGGCGCCACGCTGTCGTCGCGGGCAGTGGGCCGCGATGTCTGCATGCGCTGTATGCAGTGAACAAAGTAAGAAGGGTGGGGTCTGTCTGTTGGAACCGAGTAGCATGCACCGTTGAAAAGTTGGCGCTTGCCGTTGGGTTCGGGGGTGTCAATGTCGAGGAGAGACACAAACCGGGTACGAGCCGAGAATCAGCGGAAATGTAAAACTGATGATTAGAAAAGAGCACAACGGCACTTTTCACAAACCCGGACATATGGCCCCGGAAAGCAGAGATAGTCGATGTCGAGCTGGTAAAGTTCATGGTGCCAGCAAAAGAAGGGGCGCTAAAGGTGTGGTTGTAGCGGCGGAGAGGGGGACGCATGTGGATTTGATTGCAGCCCTGCGGGCAACCAGTTAGGTCGCGCTGGGGAGAGGCACATCTCGATGTCGCGGCCGTCAATCCACTAATAAATGTGGCTCAAGCTGGAGGTGAGGCCAGTCACAGGCGGACGGCTGGCACAAGCTCGTGGTCGAACCTTGTCTGGCGGTTTTCGAGGCAAAGCTGTGTGTGTGGTATTCTTAGTTTTAGCCTTTTTGAAGGTGCTGGTTGTCGTTTCGCCATGAATTGGTTTCGGAAGACGCCGACTCGGCGGATTTTGCACGGTAGTGAAGGAGCAAGAGGAGCGGTTGGCATGAGGCTAAATGGCCATGTTTATAAACTGTCCCGTGACTTCATCGATGCATCGGTGCTTCGGGCTGGGGAAAAGCAGGGAGAACTTTTGCTCCGGGCCGTTGCGTATCGACATTTTGGCGAGATGAACGTGTTGGCTAAATAGGGTAGGTCTTTGTGCGTCAGTATGAGAGGCGCCGCACGAGTACCTGGTAGGCGGAGGATACTAAGGGAAATATCAGCCACAAGGCACATGGGAGTGTCACAGGGATGCTGCCGAGATGGGATTATGGATGGATGATGATGGATGGCTGGCGAGAATGCGGGATGTAAGTGGTGGTGTGGTGTTTGTTTCATGGTAAGGTTGTGACTGCAAACAGAGCAGATTTTTGGTGGGTTTTTGCCTTTGCCAGGTGGGTAGGCGCCGACACCGATGTTGATTTTGGATGAAGATGTCCACGAAGTGGCTGACATGGATTCTGAGGAAATGAAGATAAAAAAACAAAAAAACAAAAAAAAAAGAAAGACCCCATGGGCGATACACTGTGCCTGTTCGTTTTGCTTTGGCTCGATGAAGGAGGGTGGCGTGCCGATTCTCTGGCCCAGCACATTGCCGGCCCCGCAACTTAACAATCGAAGGCCATCGCCTGCATCGACAACTTGTTGGCCTTCTTCATCCTCTTCACCCACATCTTGCTCGCTCCCTCACTCCCGCGGCATCATCTCCACCATACCCCCATCCATCCATCCCCCCCGGGTGAGACTATCCAGAATGCAGTCCCATCATGCCGCCACGGGCCCACGGCATGCACTTTTCTTCTCCTGGCCCTGTCGCTGTCGCTTTCTGTGTGGCTGTTGTGGCTAGCAGCATTGTGCCCACCCCTCCTCCCATTCAATACGCTGTACTCTGGGATACCTTTTATACCCATGGATGCCCTCCGTTTTCTTCCACTGCGTGCTTGGATTTCCTCTCAATTCCACATCTCTCTTGCTCCTCTTGGCTAAAAACGAAATAATTCCTACCAACTACAAATAAGATTCCGATACCTGCCGGATTTGCGCCCTTGTCTTCACGACAAACAGCACCGCCACGACGAAACCACCCCACGCGCATACTTGCAAAACTTCATCGACTCTTCTGGAGCTCTTCTCGCGCTCAATCTAGACCGTGAGACCGTGGCTAGCAATTGCCTTTACGACGCCATTTTACTGCACCGCCAAACTCTACCTACTCGCCAATTTCACCGTGGTGGTACATCCGTGGTACTTGCAACTGGGCCGTGAAGCTTTAGTTAGCTAGTGCTACCAGCGAACACATACCCAAGCTCCGCGCCTGCCAAGCACACGGCTGCAGTTCCGTGCCTGCCAAAGATACAACCGCGATCTTCTGTTTACTATATAGAGGAGCACGCTCTCTCGTGCGATAATCTCAATCATGCGAAGCAATTCTCTAGACTTTAGCAGCTTCGAAGCCATGGCTCCCCCTACCACTTACAAAAAGGTACGCTTCGCGCTTCTTCTGGCCCCCCCACCAACGCATCCCACTAACAGGCGAGCTCGCAAATAGACCGAGAGGACCCATGAAGAAAACCAGGAGCGAGCGTACATTGCTGCCTCTCGGCGCACCGACCGGAGCCTTGAGGCTCGCGTTCAATCGGCCCGTATGGCCAGTGACATCCATAAAAAACGCACCGGCAAGTCCTTCCGCATCACGGAAGAAATCGTCCTGGCAGAAGAGATGTACGAGGAGGAGGATGACATCTTGCCTCGCTCCTATAGAGTCCTCGGTGGCGGCGTGCAGAAAACGCCCTCCGATGTCAGCTCCAGAGTCGGCGATTATCTTTCCAGCAAGGTTGCCGTGTCCAGTCTACTGGCTCGCAGCAATGCGGAATGGAGGCATCATGAAGTGAACCAGAAATTCGCCGAAGCATTTCCCCACATTCCTTCTTATGCAGCAACTGCATCGTTTCCCACCCGACTTCAGCAAGCGCAGCAGCCCCAGTCTGAACCTCAGCAGCCCCAGTCTGAACCTGAGGAGCCCCAATCTCAACCTCAGCAGTCGTCTCCGCCACTGCCTCAACAGCAACATCCGAATCCGAGTCCGAATCCGCATCAACAGCAGCAGCAGACGCAGCCGCATCAACAAAAGCAGCAGCAGATGCCTCCGCACCAACCGCAGCAGCTGCAGCAGATGCCTCCACAGCCGCCTCGTCAGCACTATCAGCACCATCAGCCGCTACTGTACCAGAGTTCCCATTACCATCAACAGGCTCAGCCCATGTCCCAGCAGTTTTCGGGAATGCCATTCCCGGTGGGATCTCTTCCACCTCCTCACCGGTTTTACCCTCAACACAGCTCTTCGCGCTTGTCTACCTCGGGTCCAGGTCAGTGCCCACCACAGCAACCGGGTTATTGGAGACAGGACTCTGGCATAGGTATGCCCGTGTCGCCGCTCACCTTTGACCCCTCGTCACAACCTGAATCGCCGCTTGGGTTGGGATCTAGCGGTTCCGCATTCACATCAGCGTTACCTCCGGAAGCTAGAATGATGATGGGCCTGCCCACGGGCTCTGAGCATTCGCAGAACTGGTCGGGCATGGACGGCTCGGTAAACACGTCCTACCTTGGTCGCGACATCAAAACAGAGGAGGACGATCGCCACATTGAAACAGGGGAGGACGGTTCGCTAAGCGGGCCGTACCCTGATCGCGACATTAAAACGGAGGAGGAGGAGGACCAAGTCATATCTCCCACGGGCTACAACTTGGACATGTCGAATCCTAGATGGTTGGCGACGGTCCAAGGAACGGACGAATCGAATTGGGACACGTTCATGAATGATAACGCCTGGGCTGCTGATAACCAGTGATTGCCTCTGCCGTTTCATTTCTCGGCGATTTGTTCCCTTTTCTTTTCTTGCCCTGTCTTTTATTTTCTCTGTTTCTTCTCTTCTTCTAATTCTTTTAGTGATTCTTCTGTGTAAGTATTGCACTTAAAGATCTTGGCGTTGGAGTGGCGAACAGTACGAAAGATACATGTGATGGAACATGACGCTGAGATTATGGATGGAAAATTGTAGATGACTGAAAGGGGCTGGATTTTCTCAGCAAGCGGTGTTCTGATTCAGTATTACACCAACAGCGTTGCGCACATGACCGCAGAATTACTGCAGCACACACTCGAGTATTGGCTAATGATACATGATAGCCTGATATTTATATACTATAATTTCTCAAGCGAAATGCTGGTCTATTACTTTTCTACTTGTCCTTCCAGGCCATGTGATGATTTGCTTGTCGGACCGAGGTGAGGTGTTAAACTTGATGGTGATGTGACTTTAGGCACGCAGTTGAACATTTTGAATTTAGAAGGACAAGATGATGCTAGAGGATACTCGCGAAAACTTAAGTTGAGGAAAAATCGTCATGATTAAAACCTCATGCACTGGTCTCGGCTGTGATTAAGACATCATGCACGGGTCACGGCTGATGGTTGAGAGCTACGACTCGCTCTGTTGGTTGAGACTTATACCGCAACTCGAACAACTTTACTCAAAAGGTTAGCCATTCACGGTGAGCTAACAAGACGGCCAAATTTTAAAGTTGGGAAAAGAAAAGCCCAACATACGCCCGTCGAAGCCCCGGCACCAAACGCCCAAGTATCGCCAATGTATGCAGTAGCTCTTGCGCTGTCCAGGTTAGTTTTACGGACGGCGCTTCATCCGCGTGCGCAGGTGATTTCCCGCGCCCAGTTTTTATGCTTTTCAACCTTTTTGACAGCTGTCTAGTTTCTGTATCAGAGATGGGATTGGTCCGGCTAACGCCTTGTCATTTATTAGAAGCTTTTCGCTGGTGTTGATCTGCGTGACTCTTAGAATACAAAAGGCCATCCCTCCGTTTCTTTGCCTGGCGGGGTTGCCTTGCGGCCTGGTTTCTGGTATAATGTTTCCCCAATTCTGCAGGGGAGAAGTAAAACACAGAAGAAAAAAACAAAAAAAAAAACAAAAGAATGAAGCAAAAAAAGATGAAAAAAAAAGCAACATAGCATGTGAAAGCAAAAGGTATTGAAAGAAAGGGACTCCGCCTGCGCCGCCCTAAACAATGCAAGACATGAAAAGTTAACGAGCAAGAAAAGTTGGCACCCTTGCGCCCCGGGTATTGTACATGAGAAGGCCTGCCCTGCCGAAGACGCGCGTTTTTATAGAAAGCAGGACGCAAATTTCGGAATTCACAGACGTCGATAGTACTGAGCGCCGCCGTAGGCAGAGGGCTGCTGCGGGTGGTGATACGCGCCGCCGAAGACGACGCCGGGAGCGCCTCCGACATGCTGCTGCTGCTGGGCGGCAGCAAAGCCATAGTTGGCCGCAAACTGCATCTGTGGCTGCTGCTGCTGCTGCTGCTGCTGCTGCTGGGGAGCCGCAAAGCCGACGAACCCGGACTGCTGCTGGGGAGCTGCTCGTGTCGCGAGTTGGTGTAAGTGAGGTTTCTCGTTCTAGAATGCTTCTGCGTGGGGGTGTTCCAGTTCCGCCGGGGTGGCGGGGAAAAAAAAACAAAAAAAGGAAAATCTTGCATAATGTAGAAAAACGTACCTGCTCCTGCATGATAGCCGTAGGCCATTCCTGGGCCTTGCTGGTTCTGGTAGGCGACGGCCGGGGCGGCGGGCTGGTAGTACCTGGCGGGCGCGGCGGGCTGGCCGGGGAAGACGGCCGCCTGCGAGGCACGCGGCGTGTTGCCGCCACCGCAGGGGTACATCTGGCGACCGAGGCGGGAGGCGAAGGAGCCGGGCGCGGCGCCGGTGCAATCGTAGCCACCACGAGGCATGGTCTTTTCTTTTTGTGTTGCTGAGGGGAAATGAAAGGATATTGGACAACGGAACAAGGGTGTTTTCTCGTTGAATAGCTGACGAGGAGAGTTCGAAGAGTCTGGAAGGAGGTTTTGGCACAACAAGTATAAGCGGCGGCAAGAAAGGACGCGACGAAGTGTTGAGAAAGAAAAAAAAAAGGGTTAAAGAGATGATGGATTGAGGGGTGACAAGAGCGGTGTTGAATCTTATAACAGCTGACGATAGTATGTGACAGAGGCGAGGCGATGGATGGGTTGAAAGAATGAGCAAGGCGAGCTGGAGGGCAATCAATGGAAGGGCAAAGGGGGGAAGAGTTTTTGTTGACTGTGCTTTTGGTGCTTGTTGCTTCACATTGCGTTCAAACGAGGTGAATCGGCACTTTCGAGAGCAAAAGTGAAGGGAATCTGAACAATAGCGTGTCGCGTGCGGTGGTTGGAGCGTGCGTTTGTCGTCGGATTCACTTTGACTAGACCTGCTCTCACAGCCCCCAAGCCTGGCTGTTGGAGGAGGAGCATTGGATGAATGAGATTGTATTGAACCGAGGCGATGAGATGTAAAAAATGGAAAAGAAAGGAGTTAATGGCAGCTAGGGGTGGGATTGAATGCGATTTTCTTTCTTGTCTGTCTGGTCTACTCTTCAAATTCATTGTCACAAAGCGACCAAGGCTGTGGGCAGTGAGTGCCCTGGATAGAGGGAAGCAGGGCGGTTGAATAAAGAAACAAAGAGAAGTACATGCCAGCGGCGGCAACACAGGGCCATGGCGTCTCTTCCCTCGCACAGGGCAATGCAAGCGACTGGATACAATGAATTGTAATTTTAGAAGGTGAAAAGCCTGTGGGGGCCAAGACAATGAAAAAAAGACGGGCAATCAATGAAGGAACAGGATAGGATGAGGCTGGGAGCCGAAACCCTTGAATTAGGAAACGAAAAAGAAGACAAAAAAACAAGGTGTATCCGAGCAAGTCGACGGAAGGGAAACAAATTGTTCTACTGTAGGTGGGTTACACACGGCGGCTGTGTCTAGATGGACGAGAATGCTGTTGGTCGGTGTTGGCTTGGGTGGGTGGGGGCGGAGCGCTTGTCATGTTACCTAGGTGGGCTTTACTTTTTTTTTTGCCGCCGCGATGGGATGAAGCTTCTAACTTTGTGTGACCTTTTCTAGAGCCAACGGCCAGCCCGGGAGGAATGCACAGGACAGGTACAGAACGGGGGGGTGAGGGGGAGTTCACCAGGTTGATTGGACCCCAGCGTATGTGGATGGTATTACGAACGTGTCTGAGATACCCGTCGGGGCGTTAGGGAGTAGCTCCGAACTGGCAGTAGACCTGGCACTAGACCAACGCGAATGACTACTAATGACTCCGGCGGCGCCAACATAGTAATAGATCCTTTCCCCCGTCCGTCGCGCTGTTGGTTCAGAGTAAGTTTGGTGGGCTCCGGCCTGCCTCTTACGGAACAAGTCCGTGGCTCGGCCGGTGATCTTATTTCCATGGACCTGAATCTGGATCCTTCCATAAATGAGGCTCACGCTCCTAGTTCGGAGCGGAGGGGTGGTCGCGTACCTCGGCACGGAAAAAAGCACCGGGGGGAACGGTTTACTCGCCGAAATGGTGGGGCCGATGATCGCGGGGTAATAAAAGCCGTTATGCCCAGGCTACTTGGTCCGGCTTGGCAGCTTTAAGACACCTTTGTCTCCCACAGATGGTCATTTTCTTTTTGATAAATCATTGACACCTGCAAAGTGGCAGTTGACGGGCCAATCCGCCCTCCTTTCCAGCGGCCATGTTGTTCAAATCCGCCTACCCAGATATAGAAGGTATGTACATACCTGCTACATAGAGAGACACGTCACCCACCAAATGCCAGACTGCATATGTTCACACGACTCAAAACAAAGTGCCCTCGGACGTCACCCTCTGGCAATGGCTCTTTGAAGGCCCCTCCCCGGCCGCCGGCTGCTCCTCCCAACCCGCCCTCACCGTCCCCTCCTCCCCGCGCGCCTACATCAACACCCAGACCGGCGCGACCCTCACCCACGCGCAGGTCCGCGACGCCGCCGCCGCCCTCTCTGCCGCGCTCCTCCGCCGCATCTCCCCCGGCGACGTCGTCGCCGTCATCTCCCCCAACGCCGCCACCTACCCGGTCTGCGTGCACGGCGTGATCCGCGCCGGCGGCGTGCCGGCCGTGACCTCGCCCGCGGGCAGCGAGGCCGAGCTGCGGCACGCCCTGCGCACCGTGCGCGCCCGCCTCGTCATGTGCGCGCCCGAGGTGCTCCCGGTAGTCCGCGCGGCGGCGAGGGCCGAAGGGCTGGGCGAGGGGAGGGTGGTGGTGTTCGCGGACGGGGATGATCGCGTGGAGGGCCTCGTGTCGCTGAGTCAGTTGGTAGAGGAGGGCAGGAGGTCCGGGGAGGTGCCGCCGGCGGTGGGACTGCCGAGGGGACGGACGAGCGCGGAGGAGACGGCGTTTCTGTGCTTCAGTAGCGGCACCACGGGCCTTCCGAAAGCAGTGAGTTGGTGAACTGTGTGTGTAGCGGTTGGTAATGTTACTGACAAGAGTCGCTATCTAGGTCATCATCTCGCACGCAAACATCATCGCGCAGTGTCTACAGCTCAACCTCGCCTACACCCACAGCCACACGGCCCTTGGTCTCCTGCCCTTCTACCACAGCAAGTCCCCCGAACCTCCGTATACCCTCAAAACTCCCCCTTCATCCGCGCCCTCGTGCACTGCCTCGTCAGCCACACCTCCATCGCCGTCGTCCCGCGCTTCACCATGCCAGCCCTGCTCAGCGCCATCAGCACCCACCGCATCGCCGAGGTCAACCTCGTGCCGCCCATCCTCATCCGCCTCGCCCAGGAGCCCGCCGCCGCCCTCGCCGCTTACGACCTCTCCTGCGTCGAGCGCTGGGCCACCGGCGCGGCGCCGGTCAGCCCGGAGGTGCTCGCCCGGCTGGCGCGCCGCTTCCCGGGCACCGGCTTCAAGCAGGGCTACGGCATGACGGAGACGACGGCATGCGTGTCGACGCACCCGCCGCACCTGTACGACTTTAAGCACGGGCGGTCCGTGGGGACGCTGGTCGCGGGGACGGTGGTCAGAGTTGTTGATGAGGACGGCGTGGCGGTGGGCGTCGGTCAGCGCGGAGAGGTACGTTCTCCCCTTCTTTTTTGATAGCACACCCCGAGCTTGCGAGGAAAGAAAAAAGAAAAAAGAAAAAAGAACCTAACGTGGTGGGCAGATTCGAGTAAAGGGGCCCCAGATCTTCCCGGGGTACCTGCACGACCCAGAGTCCACGGCGGCCGCCTTTGACGAGGACGGCTTCCTGCGCACCGGCGACGAGGGCTCCGTTGCGGCCGACGGCCAGATCACCATCCACGACCGCATCAAGGAGATGATCAAGGTCAAGGGCGCGCAGGTCGCCCCCGCGGAGCTCGAGGACCTGCTGCTCGGCCACCCGCGCGTCGCTGACGCCGCCGTCATCGGCGTCCCGGACGACTACGCCGGCGAGCGGCCCTTTGCGTTTGTCGCGCTGCGCCCGGGAGGAACGGATAGCGGCAAGGCGGAGGAGGAGCTGATGGGGTATGTCCGGGGGGCCCGCGCGAGGAGCAAGTGGCTGGTCGGCGTGCGCGTGGTCGAGGCCATACCGAAGAGCCCGAGTGGGAAGATACTGAGGCGCGTCCTGCGGGAGCAGTACAAGAGGGAAGCGGCGCAAGCGCCGAGCGCGAAACTATAGATATAGAGAAGAGATTTTATAGAACCTGATAAAGGAACGTGGATGGCGAAAATGATCTATTGATGTGAAAGCAAAAAACTCCTAACCCTATTGCCATGAAGCCCATCTTCTCAAGACACTGTGGTGTATATACACACATACATTGCTAGTTTTCCTTTCGCTTCCCCCCCGCGCGCGTACCGTTCTTGTTGTACGCCGCCGACGAGGCCACCTGCTGCGACTCCTCCGCCACCATGTCCTTGATCCAGGCCTTCCAGTCGTGCCGCCTCATCTTCCACACGTCGCCGCGCCACGCGCGCCACGCGCTGCGGCCCATCCACGACTCGCGCAGCGCCGCCTCCCGCCCGGCCAGCGCCTGCATCATGCCCTCCTTGACGTGCGCGGGCACGCTGAAGTCGCGCCCGCGCGAGGGCACCTCCGCCAGCGCGACCACGACGTTGTGCCCGTTCTGCGAGGTCGCCAGCTCCGCGACGTGCGGAGCGAGCGCGTGCGCGGTTGACTTCTGGAAGACCGCGTTGGCGGAGGGAGTCTTGAGCGCGGTGCTGAGGAGCGTGGCCGTGGGCAGGGAGGTGTTGGCGAGGCGCAGCAGGAGATCGGTGGGGAGCGCGGCGAGGGACTCGTGCACGCCCTTGGCCGGGCCGGGGATGGCGAGCAGCGAGGTGAGGAGCTGCGCGCCGTGGGACTGGATGGCGTATTCGTTCTTGCTGAGCTGGGTGACGTCCTGCTTCTTCTTCTTCTTCTCCTCGTCGGCCTCGTCTTCGTCGGTCTTGAGCGAGCACAGGGTGGTGACGAGGTCGGCCGGTTGCGGCCCGCAGCCCTCGCGGAGCCCCTTCATCAGCTGCCTGACCTCGTCCGTCAGGCCGCGGGCTGCGCAGCGCTCAAACAGCGTCCGCAGCACGTTGTAGCGGTGCTTGGCCACGAGCTGCGGCACCGTCGGCGCGATCTTGGCCACCGCCTCCACCAGCTGGTCCTTGCCGATGCGGCTCAGCACCTTGATGGCCGGGTAGCACGAGACATCGTTGCGCACATAGCCCTGGATGCGCGGCAGCAGGATGTTCTGGTTGAGCGCCTTGAAGACCTTGCCCGGCGCGTGCGTGATGATGGCCTCGACAAGGCGCGAGCCGATCGGGTCGTAGATCATGCCGTTGACGAACTCGGTCGCCGCCGAATCCTCCTCGAAGAGGGACTGCGGCGCACCGGGCAGCAGCTGGAAGAGCAGCGTCGGCTGCTCCGCGTCGGCCTTCTGCTCGGCCTTGTTGAGCGAGAGGTCGAGCTCGAGGAACAGCTGCAGCGTCGGGTTGCCGATGGGGTGGGTGGCGAGCACGCGCAGGCCGGCGGCGTCCATGGACGCCGTCGAGTCGCGGATGATCTTGGTGACCGCCGTAGCAAAGGACGCGGGCACCGCGCGCAGGCCCTTGTTCTGCTCGTCAACCGCCGCGGAGCCCGCGACGGATACGCGCTCCTTCTTGCGGCTCTTGACGAGCGTCCTGGACGCCGCATCCTCGAGTGGCCGACCGGACAGCACCAGAAGCAGCACGCGCAGCGCGTGCGACGCGAAGCGGTCAGTCATCAGGAAGCCCATGCTGCCCTCGAGCTCGTCGAGCGTCGCCAGGAACAAGTTTTCCATCGAGTTCTCCGGCTCCTGCGCATCGGCCCCCGCTTCGCCGGTCGTGTCGAGCACGAAGCCGGACAGCTCCTGGGACACGACGCCGGCGGAGCGCAGGAACAGCGCCTCGCAGCAGTGGCTCGCGAAGCGGTGCTGCACGAGCGAGAGGAAGTGGCCGGCAAAGGCCTCGAAGAGGCGCTTCTTCTGCGCCGTCGTGGCCAGCTGGATCAGGCGCTCCATCAGCCGCGAGCACGACTGGCTGCTGGCCACCTTGAGCTCCTTGCCTCTGGCCTCGGTGTAGACGCTCTCGAGAAAGAGCGCGCGGTCCTCAGGCGTCGGGAACTGGTTGAGCTCGAGCATCTCGTCGGCCCGCCGGAAGTACTCTTGCTCCTCGTCGGCGAGCATGCCGAAGAATTCTCTCTCGCCCGGCCCGTCCTCGTGGCTCGCGAAGCCGCCCCCGTTCGCAGGTGCGACTTCGTCCTGCTGGTACTCGCCGTTGTTCTCGTTTTCGTTGTATTTGTCGGTGTCGTCACCGCCGCCCGTACGGCGTTGTCGTTTGCTGTCAATGTCGGCAGTGTAGTCGCCATCCTCGGCATGTTTTCTCTTGCGCGCCTCGCGGCCGGAGCCTCGTTTTGTGCGTGGCTTGGGCATGTTGACTGGGTTGCTGGTGTAAAGTTTGGTGGGGTGGTTGGTGAATCGACTCTTGTCTCTTCTGCCAACTTTTTTTTTTCTGTCAAAGTGCGATAAGATAAGCGCTTTTGCCTGGGCCAAAAGTGCTATCCGTACCTCAGCAATTGATCTATAGAATCCGGGCAATTCTCAAGTATGAAATGATTTTCCTTAGCAAGTGCAATTTCACGTGTTTTTCTTTTCTACTTCCATTCATCTTCCATACATCTTCGGTCGTTGTTCCAGGCCAGATCGCAGATAATTGCCAGTTGCAGGGGCCATATTGAAGCCTCCTACCCAAAACGGTAAGTGGAAGCCGCTAAATTTATCATGCCCTTCAGAAAGCATTCTTGTAATTACTTCAGTCTTCATACTGGAGGCTTCTCATATTGCATGAAATTTTTCATCAATTCAACCCTTTTCAAGGATGACTAAGAAGCTTCAGATGCTCATGTGATTTATGCCCATGAGGGGCTTCATCCGTGCAGTCAGGCTGCAGTGGTGAGCCCTGGCCCTCTCATGAACATCTCCATCAACAGAAAATGGCCTCCAATGTCCAGAGAGATGTATTCGCTCTTGTTAGCATCTTGTCATTCATTATGCGTCGGGCGGCAGATCTGGGAGACGGCGATGACGAGAGCGGAGGACTCTATTCACCTTCCATCCCAGAAGCCACGGACGCTGCGGAAGAGTCTGTTGACGAGATAGAATTCGAAGAACCGATTGACAACCGTGACGAAAACCTAAGCGTCATCAAACGCAACTTTTTAGATCGTCTTGCCGAGGTCTTGGCCAAGTTTAAGACGGCAAAGCGCGCTGCCAAATCAGCCAACCGAAATTGTGATGCAAAGCACGTTACCAGCTTGATGATGGTGGAAGACCCGAGTAAAAAGACCGCCAGGATCTTTTGTGCCAAGAACGAAGGTCTTGATGAAGACGATGATTATTTTTTACACAAATTGGAGCAACTCTACCAGAACATCGTCACAAATGGCAAGCCGACCTTGTCTTTTTCTGTCATCGAGCGTGGAATCTTTGCCATGACTTACCTCAGCTAACAACGAGAGACAGGGTTTGGGGAAAACGAGGCTGTTGAGAAGGCGTTTGAGTTGACATTTGCTCATCAAGCTCCCCGCGTACTGCATTACTCTACCCTAATCGCCAAGACCCTGAAAGATGCAAGTCTTGCCTCGCGGCCACCGACGATACTGACAAGTGACAATCTGCAACGAGGGCCTCGACAGCACGCCACTCGGAGCTGGACGGACGACAATGATCTTCAATTCGACATTCCAGTCGTCAGCAGAGGGGAAGAGTCGCTTTTCGAGAATGCAGTGGATTGCTTATCTAACCGCGACGACGAAAACCTTGTCCAGTCCGTCTTCCGTCGCATCCTGCGCCACTTTAGCGACGGTTGCTCCGCCGATCAGACTGAAATGAAGAGTCTCCTGGAAAGACTGTATAGAATCGTACGCCATCCTCGACGACGACCTGCGCTCAAGGGCCTCCTTAGACCCGTGCTTCATGATAAGAAACGCTTCAAAACCGCATGGTCCTCGCTGCTGTACCTGACGCGAATATTCTATGCTGCTGTCACCTTCGAGCAGTTTGCGTCCAAGTCCGGTTTTGTGTCCATAGCGTTCCAGAACATCCCGCCCCTCACTCCGCGCATGCCACAGCAGACAGTTGGCAAAACCCCGAAGCAAATTCTCGGACTGCTCGACGTTCAGTCTTTGCCGAACTGGGGCGATTTCTTTTCCCAGCCAGACAAGGCCAAAGACTTTATCAAGACGTCACGGATACGGAAACCAATACATGCCGAAGTTCAGCTCATCACACATTGTTCCCAGCAAACCCGGGTTGATGGGGGTTTAAGAGGCAAAGTATTCCCGTACATCGGCTGCTCCAGGAAATTGTGCTTCTTCTGTGCGGCATTCTGCAGGCTTGCAGAATTCAGCGACGAGCCTTTGCAATATCGGGGGTCCCATTTGGCCCTTTTTTCGCTATGGTCATTACCGGACTTCATCCCGGAGCCAGCAATGGAGTTAATTGATCGGTTTTCCAAGTTCCTCCTCGCTCTCCTGCAGAATCTTCTCTCTGAGGAAAACCCACCTTTTCAACTCGACCTTATACAGCAATCTTCAGCTGCATTATCCACGGCGGAGGTAGTGCAGAGAGAACAACCAGAATATAAAAACAGACCTCTAGTGTCAAGGTAAGGTCGAAATTCTTGCCATAACCATGACCACCATGCTGAGGGCCTCCCAGAAGACTGATGCTCGGTTTTGGTGGGGTTTTGGCGACGGACAAACAGGTGGAGTTTCTTCCCATACATGATGAACCCGGCTATGCCAGTGTGTTAGATGGCACGGGTCGATACAGCGCCAAAGCAATGATTCCCATCTACGAGGCAGAGGTTGCCAAGATCAACCACACCCG
This sequence comes from Cordyceps fumosorosea ARSEF 2679, assembly GCF_001636725.1. Taxonomy (NCBI): domain Eukaryota; kingdom Fungi; phylum Ascomycota; class Sordariomycetes; order Hypocreales; family Cordycipitaceae; genus Cordyceps; species Cordyceps fumosorosea. Next base: position 716,989 of record NW_017387301.1, read on the forward strand.
GAAACAAGACGGACTGGAGGAGATGCAGGAGATGCCTCTTGCCCGAGTCACGAGCCAGAGACTGTGTCGGCGCTGTCGCGGCCCTGCCGATTACAGATGCCGAACCTGCTGGTCGTTTTACTGTTCATCTGAGTGTAAGAAGCGCGACGCCGCCGCCCACGTCTTCACCTGCCGAATGCCCAACCGGCCCAACGATGTAGACTTCTTGCGACTAGTCATCCGGAAAGTTAGCAGGGAGGTGAAATCCGAAGATGAGGAGCGGATGCATAACGCGTTCACCTATCTGTTCTCCGACGACCATATCTGCCGCACTTTCGGCTTCAACAACTGCGCGGACAGACTTCAGGTGCTCAATCTCATCTGCCTGTACGGGACCCTCTTCGCCCGAGTCCGGCCCGCCGTGCGAGCGCTGCACGAGGAGCTGGAGGCTAGTACACTCGTCCAGTTCATGCTTACTTTTTGCAAGCTGGAGCGCGATATAGCGAGTCTCAGAAACACGAAGGAATGCAGCTGCGTCTCATGGTTCTTGGGATGGTCGCCGGATACTTTCCCAGTCCCGAACATGGACCAGGAGCAGTACGACATCTGGATCGCCGCTGCGAGCAGTGCCTTTGCGTCCCTCAATGTTGATCAACTTTTCAAGGCTGAATACCAGTTCAGCCGGTCACAGAGGGACGTTCTCGACCTGTACATCGCAATACAGCCCACTCTCTGGAGACTCCCTGACGCGACGACGTCGACCTGGATCAAGTTTGGGTTCTGCCACTGCAGGTCGTTCTCCCAGCGTGTACAACTTGCAAAGCACTACCTGTCACTTGCCACATCTGGTGCCACGTTTGATGACATTGTCGCCGCATATGAGGCGCTGAGAATACCCGAATTGATGCACGCCCGCGGCTTGGACATCTCAAAGCTGGAGAGCCAGGGCGTAGTCCCTCGTCGGCCAGGCCCCTGCGAGTACAGCGTCTTTCGACTTATGATAAGTGTCGAGCATGCGCTGTCCGGACGCTTCTGCGACTGTTTCCGGGTTCACGAGCAGCGCGAGTGCCACCGCCCCTTCGAGACGCACCTCGAGCGGGAGGGTGACTTGAATTTTGGATTTCACCTGACAAGTAGCTGGGAGAAGTGGCAGCTGCTCAACTTCTATAAGTACATCTTTCGGCAACGGAGCTTTGACGCTCGTCGCATGGCACGGGCTGTGGATGATGCCGACCGCGATAGTCTGGAGGCGTATCTGGAGTCGCTAGACCCTGGAATGAGGAAGAGACTGCACCTTGGTCATCGGGCTAATATCTTGTTTCCGAGGTTGAAGGACAGAGTGAAAATGAGGCGCCAGGACGGTTCACTTGTTCATAGCCATCTGCCGTGCGAGTGCAAGTTGCATGAAGTTTTTGGACCACATGGGACATCATTCTGGAGCGTCGAGGCCATTTTTGCCGCGCTGGGATCCGACAACAGAGAAAATAATGCATGCGATACTATGTGTCTTACGGCATTGGATCAAGGAGAGTTCCCAGCGCAGTCCAGGTAGAGTCGACAAAAAATTCATCCAGTTTCTCAGAGTACTCGTCTCTGTCCTGCAGCTTTTGCTGAACAACATCGCTACTGTCGGGACGCCATAGGCGCCCAAAACGCTTGTAATCTGCGTCGTTCAACTCTTCTGAGGGGAAAGAGTAAAACTTCGGCAAGATGTGGTCGTAGAACATACCAGTGAACCCGATGGGATCCGTGACTGCGAGTGTAACCCAGAAAGCCCCGCTTGTCCATGACCTTTCCATGATTGACGATAGCGGATAGCTTCCAAGTCCCTTCCGCTGCTTTCGAGTACCCTCCTCACGTTTTATATGCTCAACGAACACTTCATAATACGGTGCGTAGCTGACCGGGCTAATCTCGTCAGCCGCTGCGCCGCTGAGCCAGTAAGGCACAGTGATGAACTCGAGCGGCAAGGAACAGGCAAATTCGAGGTCGATAATGTGGGTGATGTGCCAGTTCTCGTCGACCAAGATGTTGCTTCGATGTAGGTCCGTCAGGGCAAACGCAAATGGCCCGTTATTCAGTTCTCTCTGGAACAACTGAGGGAATATCACCTTCGCGGCGAAAAGACTGGTCATTTGGCGCCAAGCATCTTCTGAGCTGGATATTGCATTTGGCTGATGGATAAGTCGGTTGTCGAAAGCTTCTAAATGATGGACAAGAAAGTCATCGACGCGAGAGAAAGTCCGATAAGTAGAATCACTGACAGGTATACCTTCATTTTCTTGCACTGTATCCTGAACGCTAAGTGGGCGATTGTCAAGTTTGAGATAGCCTCCAGCGTCGAGCCGGAATGTGCCGATGCGGGAAAGGGGAACGCTCGCAAGCGACAATGTCAATTTGGCGAGATCCTGCTGCAGATTGTCTAGAAGACGGCTATCTTTGCATTTTTCGTCCCAGGATTCTGACAGCATGGTGCCTGCCGTGATGGTTTCAATCAGCAGATAGCCTAGGTCTAGGTCCAGGCAATGAGCAGTTTGATGTGGTATGTATTGCGACGGATACCCGACCCCAAGTGCTGTCATAATATAGCGCTGAGCTCGTTGATACCAGCGGGACCACCAGGGAAGAAGATCAAGCCTCGTGAACTGTGAAAGCATGCCCTGTTAGGCGCTGAAGTACTGAAGAGGGGGAAGGAATGGGCGCCTACTCTCTGCTTGGTCGTCAGGCCGAAGCCGTAAAGCTGAGGAATAGGAACCTCGGGGCAATTCTCTCGAATCCACGCGTACGTCGCCGCTTCGCAGCTTATCTTCTCATCTGAATTACCAGGGAATGTGGCCTCCCCCACACGGTAGGGCAGGGGGAATCGGATCATGACAAACTGCGGGAGGGTTGGGTTGGTCGAGTTGTCGATCATAATCGGAATGCAAAGATTGAAAGAACCATGGCGCCAATAGTCCTCAGGCGATACGTTGATTTTCTCCGGTGTTGTGCCAAGATGGTGTGCGACGACGTCGGCAAGCATGCAGCCGTAACTATCGATGCGTTTGTAGAAGGCACGCTTTTGCGGCTCGTATAGGAGCTCGTGAAGAATGTTACGACTTTGACTTTTTGCTGCTGATAAAGTGATGGGCCCGCGCAAAAGGTTGCGGGTGGTCATGACTGCAAATCGAGCTGGGTTGCGAGCATGGAAGGAAGGAATGGGCGATGTGTTGGAAGAGGTGGAGGACGTAGAAAGGGGTGGCCGTGGCCTCGTTCAGTAACTACCATGAAGCTTAAGCAGCCCTGGTAGGCTGAATAAGCGACAATACTGTCGCAATATTGACCACTCAACAGGGCTGTAAATCCAGGGTGTGCAGGGTGAGGAATGAATATTCATAAATTTCACAATATCCGACTGTAGAAAGCGTGCTAGGTTGCTGCAAAATGCACAGGAAAGCCTGGCGCCAAGCGCGATTGTGCAAGGTGCGCCAAACAAACGGCGCCCAGCGATGTTGACAAGAACAGGTAGTGGCACCAAGGCCGCATGGACATTGCTTCTAAACGTTATTGTATTGTCTCTATATCTATATCGTCATGTACATGCATTCATACACACATCATTGGCCCTCGGCAGCCACCTCGTCCAGGGCCTTTGCCAGGCCCCCCACCGTGCCCGGCAGCGTCTGGACGTTGACCACCACGCGGAGGAAGCTTCCCCTGTCGCCCGGCGCGTAGTCGACCATGAAGCCGCGCTCGATCAGCGCGTGCACGATGCGCCGCGTCCGCTCCGTGTTGACCGCCTTGTCCGCCGCCAGCGCGCCCCCCGGCGCGTAGTAGAAGCACACCTGCAAGCACGGCGTCTCCCGGCCGGACAGCAGCGCGAAGTTGCCCGTCGCCTCCAGCCGCGCGTGCAGCAGCGACGCCATCGCGAACGCGTGGTCAATCTGCCGCTCGAAGCCGTCCGCGCCGTAGTACAGCCACGCGAGCGCCAGCTTGAGGCTGTCGCCGCGGCGGCCGCACTGCAGCGTCAGGTCCGCCAGGTCCCACGTCTCTCCGTCCTCGCCGCTGCCCTCGTGGAAGAGGTACCCGGCCTTGGTGCTGTTGGCGACTTTAAAGGTGCGCGTGTCGGGCACCAGCAGGTACGAGCAGGTGGTCGGCACGCTCATCATCTTGTGCGGGTTGATGGTGATGGAGTCGGCGAGGTGCGCGCCGGCGAGCTTGTGCCGGTGCGCGCGCGAGAAGACGACCGGCCCGCCCCAGCTGGCATCGATGTGCATCCACATGCCGTGCTCCTTGCAGACGGCAGAGATCTCGGCAAAGGACTCGTAGGAGCCGCGGACGGTGGTGCCGGCCGTGGCGTTGACGTACAGCGGCGTCTTGCCCTGCGTCTTGGCCTGCGCGACGAGCTCGCGCAGCGCGGCGACGCGCATGCGGCCCTCGTCGTCGACGGGCACGGCCCACACGCCGTCGGCGCCGAGTCCGCAGATCATGGCGCTCTTCTCGACCGAGTAGTGCCCGTGGGCGCTGGTGAAGACGACAAAGTCGCGCCCGGCGCCGGCGACGCCGCGTGACTTGGTCTCCGGGTATAGCGTGTTGCGCGCGACGACGAGCGAGGTCAGGTTGCTAGAGCTGCCGCCCTGGCAGGTGATGCCGCCGGCAAAGTCGCCCTCGAAGCCGAAGAGACGGGCGAGGGCGCGGCCGGTGGCCTTTTCAATGACGGTGAGGGCAGGCGAGACCTGGTAGACGTGGAGCTGGTGGTGCGGTCAGCGATGTTGATTGGTTGCATGTCGAGGGGTTGTATCGTACATTTGTGTTGAGGATGGAGAGGATGATGTCGGAGATGACGCCGACCTGGTACAGCTGTTAGTAAGTTTTCGCGCCTCGCAAGGAAAAATAGTCGCACCGGCGTGTTGCTGGCGTAGAGCTTGTCGAGGAAGCCCTGGTCCCAGGTGTTGACGCTATAGTCTAAGATGCGGCGGATCATAAGCAGCAGGCCGTCCGCGCCCTGGCCCTCGGCAGGCAAGACGAGGTCCAGCTTGGCGGCGAGCTCGGCCGGGGCGGTGGTCTGGACGAGGACGTTGGGACGGCCCTTGGGGATGGCACCGGTAGGCTTCTCCGCGGCGGCGTCGTCGGCGGCCCGTACAAAGGGTAGGATGAGCTGCTGGACGGCTTGAAGAAGCTAATGCCATGGCGACATGCTGTTAGCGGTGGTCAATAACAATGGAGTGAAGTGCATCCCGGCTTACATGCTCGAGTTCGCCGGCCCGGTTCAGCGGACTACTACCAGGGCCGGAGCCGGCACCGGGTTTGGTTGTGGCGGCGGTGGCCGGCGAAGAGTTGCCATTTTGGGCGTACGTTGTGGCGGCGGGTGGTGTCATGCCTTGTCGAGCCGAACGGGGGACCGAGATAAAAATATGAGGGTTTTTTTATTGGGCTCTCTCACTTGTCGAATCGATGTGACGGGATCGACAGGAACCAAGGTTGCAGTTGACGTGCGGGCTTGCAGATTTCTTTGTTGGGGGCGGTATGGGGGAGAGAAAAAAAAGATAGAGGGAAAAAAAAAATCTGTTAAATCCCGCGGCGAAGAGACAAAAACAAGGAAAGAAGCATCTTCTTCCAGCTCGGCAGAAAAACAACGACCTGCTATTGAGCGAGGTCCCGCCGCATAGCTGGCTGCGGACAGCTGTGGACAGCTGCGGACTGTCGGCCTGGATTTTCACACTGTGCGGTGAGCCTTGTACGCAGTCTTTTCCCTGATTTTTGAGCTGGTTACAGAAGCACGTCCGGATAGATTGGCATTTTCTCTAATTTGCGACACAATTGTTCACGGGCCTACTTGATTAGTGCTTGATGCCTCGATACATAAGGTGTATAAGTAGGTGGTACGGCACATAGGTAAGTTGGTAAGTTGGGTGGTTGAATCACGTCACCGCGGGGCTAGACAGTTGGTCTGGTGCGGGCAAATCGTAGGCACGCGAGCATGTCGAATTACAGCCAAGATATGGCGAAATGAATGCGCCTAGAAATAGACACGTAGTGAGTTGGTAGAAGTAGACGAATTTATTCATTGCCATAGCCAATGCCGCGCAGCCTAACGATAGCCTGCAGCATGCATTCATTCTTTGAATGGCGGCGCTAGTTGGTCGTCTAATGAACCCTTGTTGTAACAGATTGTATTTATTAAGCACCATCACAAAATTGCTTATGCCTTTTGCTCACTTGCGTTTGTCATAGTCGATCGCTATATATAGTCATAGATACCTACATTTTATAGCGCCGTCTACAGCGCCTTCTACAGCGCCCTGTACTCTCTCTACAGCGCCCTGTGCGCAATATGTAGCGCTGTGTTCGGCTCTATACTCAGATAGCGCTCTGTGCGGCTCGATATAGCTTCATATAGCGCCCCGTACGCTCTGTCCATAACACAGGTATGTATACCGCGCTCTCACAGTTACTCTGTATCTAAAGTCACAGCCACACTGTATTACTGTGACTTGGTCGCAATATCATTTTGTGCGAGGCTGCCTAAACAGGAAATGCCTCCTTGGCCACCCTTGACCCTTGGGGGCAAGTCTTGCCGCGCGGAATTGTCCCCGACAATATTCGGCGGATAATGCAGAAGCACAAAGAAAAAAGGGGAAAAGAAAAGGTCGAAGAAAGCAATCATAATAGAAAAGGACACTTTTCGAGGCAATTTTACTTTCACGGGCCAATGCACAAAAACTATGTCGCGGTTACGCATCACCGCCACAAGCCGCACCAACCACCATAGATGGCCAGGTACAGACGACCAAAGCCATAGGTAGCTTTGCTAATAATAATCACAGATATCAGCCCTCTTTCAACAGTAATCAGTAGTTCCGGGAGGAACCAGCCGATGTACGTTGTTCCCACGTACACGATTCCCTACCCGCCAACCCCAACGCCAGCTATTTCGTTTGTCGCGGAACCCTACAAACCAACACGCACGCCCAAGGCTTGCCGCCCTGTTTCAAAAGTATCCGCGCGCGCTGCTTCTTAAACCTCATTCATTCCATCACTGTAGCACCTCTCTCCTTCCCTCTGCCAGTCCAAACGAGTATTTAATACCGTCGTGAATCCGCATCTAAATAAAAATATCCCGTACATCACACTCCTCAGTCTCTTAACACTCACAAGCCAAAAACCTGCTCCCAATCTCACCACACCACCACCAACCAGCCATGTGCCAACCTACCTACGATTTCGACAGTCGTGGCAAACGCTATAGGGCGGGATGGACCTTCTGCACCCGCGCGCTGATTAAAGACGCCGTCACTGAGTTGACGGGCCGCGAGCTCCGCCGCCTCCGCCGCCTCTTCCTGGACGAAGAGGCCGACTACTACCGCCGCCGCCTGGAGCACGAGGCCGAATACTGCCGCCGATGCCTGGAAGACGAGGCCGACTACTGCCTCGAACCCCCCATCTCAGGGCCCTCATTTTCAAACTCCCGCTCTAGGGATTACTGCTACGGTTGCGGCGAACGTGAGCGTTCTTATTCTCATTATTCGTCTTCCCGCTTCGGCTCCTAAGGGGCGGCTCCCATCTTCAGAGCTCCACGACAAGCGGGACTTGTGTGGAACAAGGCCTCTTATCGACAACCTGTCTCTCCTCATATTGACAGTCAGTCTCTCCTCATATCGGCAGCGAGTTTCTCCTCATATCGACAATCAAACCCTCCTTATATCGACAACCAGTCTCCGTTTCACGATAGATAGAGCTTGAGAATCCAAAAAGAAAATAGACCCTTCATTCCTCCATCATCATTACTACTTTGCCTTCGTAGTCAAGAAAAATACAACGCAACGTGCCCGTGAAATCCAAGAATCACCCAAACGCAAGTCCTCCACAATGCTTTTGTTCCTCCGAAGCGCCATAATATCATAGGCTTGGTATCTCTGCAAGCAAAAACCACCCAAAATGCAAAAAAAAAAAAGAAAAGAAGTCCAGGGTTCAAAAATAAAGTACAGTGAAATGAAACGAACAGGCACGGCCGTCTTGTAGTGCCGCACAAGCAAAACAAAAAAGAACGCCAATGTGATAAAAACAACCGAAGCATACAGCAGCACAGCAAAAAGTCAACAAGAACCAGCCTCGTTTTTGTTGCGTTTCCCGCCTCCGCTACCAGCAGCGCAGCCTCTTCCAGAACCCGCCCTTGCCACGCCCGAAGCGCTCCCCCGTGACCCGCGGCCCCCCCATGCCGCCGGCGCGGTGCTTCTCCGCGCCGCCGCCGCCGCCGCCGCCGCCCAACGTGCCGGCGCTGTCGTCCTGCGGCAGCGGCGTCAGCGGCTTGGTCCTG